>NC_083344.1:6083166-6402075 GCF_019175385.1 Lycium barbarum
AAGAATCCGTGATAAGATCTTAAAACAATTTCCATTCAGGACACAACGATGCCCATTTCCCAGAAATATCGGGAATTAGACGACAATCAATGATGCCGATCCTTGATCATTAGTACAGTTAATCAGCCCCCAACCCCAACATTGCTTCCACAAACCACACATAAATGTAACAAAATCAAAGTACCCCAAAAAAAAAAGGCAAGAAAAGAAAATACTTTACACACCAGCATAATCAAATCAACGGAAACAAAGAAAAAGAAAAAAATCAAAACAAGAAATGAAGGAAAAAATAGGAAAACCCACTAAGTTAATACCTTGCAGAACGAATCATCAGTAATAACAGAAACAACAGAAGAATCTACAGTTGTTGTGGTCGTAAACGGCATGTGCTGACCGCCTCGGCAAACTTCACTTTCCCTTTGTCCCTTGCCATACATAAATATACAAGAAAAATAACTCTTCCAAATCTCTATGTTCCCACCCATTGATGCCCTTCTCCACGACTACAAGGCCAAGGTTTCCGATGATGCCGTGCATAGTCGCCCTTAAAAACAATGCTCAGATGGTAAGCTAGGGCTATATACCTATTACTCAAACTTTTATTTTAATAAAATTGATATAATCTTGTAGTAATCATTTTCTACTCGATGGACATACACGTGCATTTTACGTGTCGAGAAACTAGTTGAAAATATATTACCCACGTTCTTCCTTGTGTCAATGAAGAAATATGATTTGTGAGGATTCTTGTAATCAGTTTTAATAAGTTTGGGATTGCGGAATAGTTATTATTATTATTATTATTATTATTATTATTATTATTATTATTATTATTATTATTATTGTTGTTGTGATTCATTCGTTTTAATTTATGTATCTTATTTTTCTTTTTAAGTTGTTTGAAAAGAATGTCATGAAATTTCCACACGCAACGTACAACCTATGGTGAATTTCCAATGCAAATAACGGACTATATCCAACCATGCAATGCCACGACAAGTTAGCATCCGTGATAAGATCTTAAAACAATTTCCATCCAGGATGCCCATTTTCCAGAAAAATCAAGAAGAAGACGACAATCAAGGACACCAATCCTTGATCATTACTACAGAAAATCAGCCTGCAACCCAAACAATCCTTTCAAAAACCACACATAAAGATAACAACAGCAAAGTGCCCCCCCCCCAAAAAAAAAAAAAGACAAGACAAAGAAATACTTTAAACTGTAAGAACAATCAAACCAATGGAAACGAAATGAAGGAAAAAATAGAAAAAACCCACCAAGTTAATGTCTTGCAGAACGAATCATCGGTAATTGCGCAAACAAGAGAAGAATCTACAGTCGTTGTGGTCGTACCCGGCATGTGCTGATCACCACGACAAAATTCACTTTCCCTTTGTCCCTGCCCATACATAAAAATACAAGAAAAATAACTCTTCAAAATCTCTATGTTCCCACCAATTCACGCGCTTCTCCACGACCACACGACTAAGGTTTCCAATGTGGCCGCACGCAGTTCCCATAAAAATTCAGATGGTAAGCTAGGGATATATAACTATTACTCAAATTTTTATTTTAATAATATTGATATAGTCTAGCACTAATCATGTGCTACTCGATCGACGTACCCGTGCATTGCACGTGCCGAGAAACAAGTCAAAAATATATTATCCATGTTCTTCCTTGTGTTAATGTAGAAATATGGTTAGTGAGGATTCATGTAATCAATTTCAATAAGTTAGGGATTGCGGCATAGTTATTGTTATTATCAACATTGTCATGATTCATTCGTTTTAATTTATGTGTCTTATTTTTCTTTTTTTTTTGTTTTAAAAAATTGTCATGCAATGTACCACCTATGGACCAATCCAAAAAAAAGAAGCAAACAACATGTGAATTTCTAATGCAACTAACGGACTATATCCAACCATGCAAGGCCACGACAAGCATCCGTGATAAGATTTTAAAACAATTTCAATTCAGGATACAAGGATGCCCATTTATCAGAAAAATCAGGCATAAGACGACTATCAAGGGCACCAATCCTTGATCATTACTATAGAAAATCAGCTTGCAACCCCAACAATGCTTCCAAAACCACACATAAACGTAAAAAAAAAAAAAAGCAAAGTACCAAAAAAAAGACAAGAAAAGGAAATACTTTACACGGCAGGCAGAATCAAATCAACGGAAACAAAGAAAAAAAAAGCAATACAAGAAATGAAGGAAAAACCCACCAAGTTAATACCTTGCAGAACGAATCATCGGTAATAACAGAAACCACAGAAGAATCTACAATTGTTGTGGTTGTAATCGGCATGTGCTGACTGCCTCGGCAAACATCACTTTCGCTTTGTCCCTTCCCATACATAAAAATATAAGAAAAATAACTCTTTCAAATCTCTATGTTCCCACCCAGTCACGCCCTTATCCATGACCAAAAGGCCATGGTTTCCGGTGAGGCCGCGCATAGTCTCCCTTAAAAACAACGCTCAGATGGTAAGCTAGGGCTATATAACTATTACTCAAACTTTTGTTTTAATAATATTGATATAATCATGCACTAATCATTTGCAACTTGATGGACACACACGTGCATTTAACATGCCGAGAAACTAGTTGAAAATATATTACCCACGTTCTTCCTTGTGTTAATGTAGAAAAATGATTAGTGAGGATTCAAGTTATCAATTTTAATAAGTTTGGTATTGAGGAATAGTTATTGTTATTATCAACATTGTCGTGATTCATTCGTTTTAATTTCTGTGTCTTATTTTTCTTTTTAAGTTGTTTGAAAAGAATGTCATGCAGTTTCCACACGCAACGTACCACCTATGTACCTCTCCAAAACTAGAAGCAAACAACACCTGAATTTTGAATGCAAATAACGGACTATATCCAACCATGCGACGCCACGACAAGCATCCATGATAAGATCTTAAAACAATTTCCATCCAGGATATAACGATGCCCATTTCCCAGAAAAATCGGGAATAAGACAACAATCAAGGATGCCAATCCTTGATCATCAGTATAGAAAATCAGCCCGCAACCCCAACATTGCTTCCAAAAACCACACATAAACGTAACAAAAGCAAAGCACCAAAAAAACGAAGACAAGAAAAGGAAATACTTTAAACTGCAGTCACAATCAAATCAACAGAAACAAAGAAAAACAAAAAATGCAATACAAGAAATGAAGGAAAAAATAGGAAAAACCCACCAAGTTAATATCTTGCAGAACGAATCATCGGTAATAGTAAAAACAAGAAAAGAATCTACAGTCGTTGTGGTCTTAACCGGCATGTGCTGACCGCCTCGACAAACTTCACTTTCCCTTTGTCCCATTCCATACATAAAAATAAAAGAAAAATAACTCTTCCAAATCTCTATGTTCCCGCTCATTGATGCCCTTCTCCACGACCCCAAGGCCAAGGTTTCAGATGAGGCCGTGCACAGTCGCCCTTAAAACAGCGCTCAGATGGTAAGCTAGCGCTATATAACTATTACTCAAACTTTTATTTTAATAATATTGATATAATCTTGTACTAATCATTTGCTACTCGATGGACATACACGTGCATTTTACGTGCCCAGAAACTAGTTGAAAATATATTACCCACGATCTTCCTCGTGTTAATGTAGAAATATGATTTTTGAGGATTCTTGTAATCAATTTTAATAAGTTTGGGATTGCGGAATGGTTATTATTATTATCAGCACTGTCGTGATTCATTCGTTTTAATTTATGTATCTTATTTTTCTTTTTAAGTTGTTTGAAAAGAATGTCATGCAATTTCCACACGCTACGTACCACCTATGGACCTCTCCAAAAGCAGAAGCAATCAACACGTAAATTTCGAATGCAAATAACGGACTATATCCAACCATGCGACACCACGACAAGAATCCATGATAAGAACTTAAAACAATTTCCATCCAGGATAAAACGATGCCCATTTCCCAGAAAAATCGGGAATAAGACGACAATCAATGATGCCAATCCTTGATCATTAGTACAGAAAATCAGCCCGCAACCCCAACAATGCTTCCATAAACCACACATAAATGTAACAAAAGCAAAGTACCCCAAAAAAAAAGACAAGAAAAGAAAATACTTTAAACACCAGCACAATCAAATCAACGGAAACAATGAAAATGAAAAAAGGCAATACAAGATCTTAAAACAATTTCCATCCAGGATACAACGATGCCCATTTCCCAGAAAAATCGGGAATAAGACGACAATCAATGATGCCAATCCTTGATCATTAGTACAGTTAATCAGCCCCCAACCCCAACATTGCTTCCACAAACCACACATAAATGTAACAAAATCAAAGTACCCCAAAAAAAAAGGCAAGAAAAGAAAATACTTTACACACCAGCATAATCAAATCAACGGAAACAAAGAAAAAGAAAAAAATCAAAACAAGAAATGAAGGAAAAAATAGGAAAACCCACTAAGTTAATACCTTGCAGAACGAATCATCAGTAATAACAGAAACAACAGAAGAATCTACAGTTGTTGTGGTCGTAAACGGCATGTGCTGACCGCCTCGGCAAACTTCACTTTCCCTTTGTCCCTTGCCATACATAAATATACAAGAAAAATAACTCTTCCAAATCTCTATGTTCCCACCCATTGATGCCCTTCTCCACGACTACAAGGCCAAGGTTTCCGATGATGCCGTGCATAGTCGCCCTTAAAAACAATGCTCAGATGGTAAGCTAGGGCTATATACCTATTACTCAAACTTTTATATCCAACCATGCAAGGCCACGACAAGCATCCGTGATAAGATTTTAAAACAATTTCAATCCAGGATACAAGGATGCCCATTTATCAGAAAAATCAGGCATAAGACGACTATCAAGGGCACCAATCCTTGATCATTACTATAGAAAATCAGCTTGCAACCCCAACAATGCTTCCAAAACCACACATAAACGTAAAAAAAAAAAAAAGCAAAGTACCAAAAAAAAGACAAGAAAAGGAAATACTTTACACGGTAGGCAGAATCAAATCAACGGAAACAAAGAAAAAAAAAGCAATACAAGAAATGAAGGAAAAACCCACCAAGTTAATACCTTGCAGAACGAATCATCGGTAATAACAGAAACCACAGAAGAATCTACAATTGTTGTGGTTGTAATCGGCATGTGCTGACTGCCTCGGCAAACATCACTTTCGCTTTGTCCCTTCCCATACATAAAAATATAAGAAAAATAACTCTTTCAAATCTCTATGTTCCCACCCAGTCACGCCCTTATCCATGACCAAAAGGCCATGGTTTCCGGTGAGGCCGCGCATAGTCTCCCTTAAAAACAACGCTCAGATGGTAAGCTAGGGCTATATAACTATTACTCAAACTTTTGTTTTAATAATATTGATATAATCATGCACTAATCATTTGCAACTTGATGGACACACACGTGCATTTAACATGCCGAGAAACTAGTTGAAAATATATTACCCACGTTCTTCCTTGTGTTAATGTAGAAAAATGATTAGTGAGGATTCAAGTTATCAATTTTAATAAGTTTGGTATTGAGGAATAGTTATTGTTATTATCAACATTGTCGTGATTCATTCGTTTTAATTTCTGTGTCTTATTTTTCTTTTTAAGTTGTTTGAAAAGAATGTCATGCAGTTTCCACACGCAACGTACCACCTATGTACCTCTCCAAAACTAGAAGCAAACAACACCTGAATTTTGAATGCAAATAACGGACTATATCCAACCATGCGACGCCACGACAAGCATCCATGATAAGATCTTAAAACAATTTCCATCCAGGATATAACGATGCCCATTTCCCAGAAAAATCGGGAATAAGACAACAATCAAGGATGCCAATCCTTGATCATCAGTATAGAAAATCAGCCCGCAACCCCAACATTGCTTCCAAAAACCACACATAAACGTAACAAAAGCAAAGCACCAAAAAAACGAAGACAAGAAAAGGAAATACTTTAAACTGCAGTCACAATCAAATCAACAGAAACAAAGAAAAACAAAAAATGCAATACAAGAAATGAAGGAAAAAATAGGAAAAACCCACCAAGTTAATATCTTGCAGAACGAATCATCGGTAATAGTAAAAACAAGAAAAGAATCTACAGTCGTTGTGGTCTTAACCGGCATGTGCTGACCGCCTCGACAAACTTCACTTTCCCTTTGTCCCATTCCATACATAAAAATAAAAGAAAAATAACTCTTCCAAATCTCTATGTTCCCGCTCATTGATGCCCTTCTCCACGACCCCAAGGCCAAGGTTTCAGATGAGGCCGTGCACAGTCGCCCTTAAAACAGCGCTCAGATGGTAAGCTAGCGCTATATAACTATTACTCAAACTTTTATTTTAATAATATTGATATAATCTTGTACTAATCATTTGCTACTCGATGGACATACACGTGCATTTTACGTGCCCAGAAACTAGTTGAAAATATATTACCCACGATCTTCCTCGTGTTAATGTAGAAATATGATTTTTGAGGATTCTTGTAATCAATTTTAATAAGTTTGGGATTGCGGAATGGTTATTATTATTATCAGCATTGTCGTGATTCATTCGTTTTAATTTATGTATCTTATTTTTCTTTTTAAGTTGTTTGAAAAGAATGTCATGCAATTTCCACACGCTACGTACCACCTATGGACCTCTCCAAAAGCAGAAGCAATCAACACGTAAATTTCGAATGCAAATAACGGACTATATCCAACCATGCGACACCACGACAAGAATCCATGATAAGAACTTAAAACAATTTCCATCCAGGATAAAACGATGCCCATTTCCCAGAAAAATCGGGAATAAGACGACAATCAATGATGCCAATCCTTGATCATTAGTACAGAAAATCAGCCCGCAACCCCAACATTGCTTCCAAAAACCACACATAAACGTAACAAAAGCAAAGCACCAAAAAAAATGAAGACAAGAAAAGGAAATACTTTAAACTGCAGGCACAATCAAATCAACGGAAACAAAGAAAAAGAAAAAAGGCAATACAAGAAATGAAGGGAAAAATAGGAAAAACCCACCAAGTTTATATCTTGCAGAACGAATCATCGGTAATAACACAAACAATAAAAGAATCTACAGTCGTTGTGGTCGTAACTGGCATTTGCTGACCTCCTCGACAAACTTCACTTTCCCTTTGTCCCTTCCCATCCACAATAATACAAGAAAAATAACTCTTCCAAATCTCTATGTTCCCACCCATTGATGCCCTTCTCCACGACCACAAGGCCAAGGTTTCAGATGAGGCCGCGCACAGTCGCCCTTAAAAACAACGCTCAGATGGTAAGCTAGCGCTATATAACTATTACTCAAACTTTTATTTTAATAATATTGATATAATCTTGTACTAATCATTTGCTACTCGATGGACATATACGTGCATTTCACGTGCCGAGAAACTAGTTGAAAATATATTACCCATGTTCTTCCTTGTGTTAATTTAGAAATATGATTAGTAAGGATTCATGTATCCGATTTCCATAAGTTTGGGATAGCGGCGCAGGTATTGTTATTATAAACTTTTTCGTGATTCATTTGTTTTAATTTATGTGTCTTATTTTCCTGTTTAAGTTGTTTAAGTAAAGAATTTCATGTTCGATATTTAGTAAAATTTTAATTGCAATATTTTTTCATTTTATCTAATTACCTTATAAATGGCATGGTTAATATTAATAGATTCGAGGCGCAATATGATTATATTATTAAAATCCCTAATCTAAGATCATAATTTTCTCCCTTTCCTTGTTTCCTTGGCTTTAGACCTATCGCTCATTCTTAGTCATTTTTTCTATCTTGAATAACCCCATTTTCCGTCTAGAAAGAAGCCATTTTTAAGCAGATGGAAGTAAGAATGTTTTCAGAGAAAAAAATGAAATACCATCTCCTCCTGGATTTCCCTGACCTTTGGCCAAAATTTCACCTACAGGTAGTATCAATGATCCTTTAGTCATGCATGATCATAATCAGAGCAAAGGTGAAAGGGCTCACTTTCCTGTTAAGAGGCGCTGTTCAAGAAAAAGAGCTCGTCCAAGTCTCTATGTTCCTACTCATTCGCGCTCTTATCCACGAGCACTCGCCCAATGTTTACGATGCGGCAGCCCGTGGTCGCCCTCGAAAAAAACTCTCATATGGTAAGCTAAGGCTATATAACTATTACTTAAACCTTTTTTCTTTAAATAACATTGATATCATTTTGCACTAATAATGTGCTACTCGATCGAAATACACGTGTAATGCATGCGCCGAGAAACTAGTTGAAAATATATTACCCACATTCTTCCTTGTATTAATGTAGAAATATGATTAGTGAAGATTCATGTAATCAATTTCAATAAGTTTGGGATTGAGGCATAGTTATTGTTATTATCAACATTGTCGTGATTCATTCGTTTTAATTTATGTGTCTCGTTTTTCTTTTTAAGTTGTTTGAAAAGAATGTCATGTTCGATATTTAGTAAAATTAATTACAATATTTTCTTCATTTTATATGCTTACGTTATAAATGACATGGTTAATATGACGAGATTCGAGACGCAATTTGATATATTAATATAATCCCTAATTTAAGATCATATTTTCCCCCCTTTTCTTGTTTCCTTTGCTTTAGAGTTACCACTCATTCTCAGTCATTTTTGTTTCTTGAATCACCATATTTTTCGTCCAGAAAGAAGCCATTTGTTAAGCAGAGGGAAGAATGTTGTGAGAGAAAAATGAAATACCACCTCCACCTGGATTTCCAATACCTTTGGCCAATATTTCACCTATAGGTTGTATTTATAATCCTATAGTCATGCATGATCATGATCAGATCAAAGGTGAAAAAGCTCATTTTTTTGGTAAGAGGCGCAGTTCAAGAAAGATAGCTAGTTCAAGTCTCTACGTTCCCACCCATTCGTGCCCTTCTACACGTACAAGACCAAGGTTTACGATGTGGCCGCATGCGGTCATCCTCGAAAACAATGCTAAGATGGTAAGTTTGGGTTATATAACTATTACTCAAACTTTAATTTAAATAATATTGATATAATTTTGCACAAATAATGTGCAACTCGATCAACATACAGGTGCAATGCACTTCCCTAGAAATTAGTTGAAAATATATTGCCCACGTTATTCCTTGTTTAAATTATGATTACGGAGGATTCATGTGACCGATTTCAACAAGTTTGGGATTTCGGCATAGGTATTGTTATTATCAACATTGTCGTGATTCATTTGTTTTCATTTATGTGTCTTATTTTCCTGTTTAAGTTGTTTGGAAAGAATGTTATGCAGTTTCCACACGCAACGTATCACCGTATGGACCTCTGCAAAATCAGAAATAAACAACTCGTGACTTGGTAGGATCAAATCAACAGATACAAGGAAAAAGAAAAAAAGCAGAAACAAGGAAGTACTTTACACATCAGGCATAATCAAATCAATAGAAACAAGGAAAAAGAGAAAAAAAAATAGCAATACAAGAAATGAAGGAAAATATTGAAAAAAACCCACCAAGTTAATACCTTGCAGAAAGAATCATCGGTAATAGAAGAAACAATAGACGAATCTACAGTCGTTATGGTCATAACCGGCATGTGCTGACCGCCTCGACAAACTTCACTTTCCCTTTGTCCCTGCCCATCCATTATAATACACGAAAAATAACTCTTCCGAATCTCTATGTTCCCGCCCATTCACGCCCTTCACCATGACCACACAGCTAAGGTTTCCGATGTGGCTGCGCATAGTCACCCTTTAAAATAATGCTTAGATGGTAAGCTATGACCATATAACTATTACTCAAACTTTTATTTTAATAATATTGATATAATTTTGCACTAGTCATTTGCTACTCGATCGATATACACGTGCCGAGAAACTAGTTGAAAATATATTACCCACGTTCTTCCTTGTGTTAATGTAGAAATATGATTATGAGGATTCATGTAACTGTCCATAGGTTTGGGGTTGCGGCACAGGTTTTGTTATTATCAACATTGTCGTGATTCATTTATTTTAATTTATGTGTCTTATTTTCCTGTTTAAGTTGTTTAAGTAAAGAATGTCTTGTTCGATATTTAGTATGCTTGGATTATATAACTGTTACTCAAACTTTAATTTAAATAGTATTGATATCATTTTGCACTAATACTGTGCTACTCGATCGACATACAGGTGCAATGCATGTGCTAAGAAACTTATTGAAAATATATTGTCCATGTCATTCCTTGTTTGAAATATGATTATGGAGGATTCATGTAACCAATTTCAATAAGTTTGGGATTGCGGCATAGGTATTGTTATTATCAACATTGTCGTGATTCATTTATTTTAATTTATGTGTCTTATTTTCCTGTTTATGTTGTTTGAAAAGAATGTCATGCAGTTTCCCCATGCAACGTACCACCGTATGGACCTCTCTAAAATCAGAAACAAACAACATGTGAATTTCGAATGCAAATAATGGACTATATCCAACCATGCAACCTTAAGACAAACTTCCATGGGTAAAATGATAAGATCTTAAAACAATTGCCATCCAGTATACAAGGATGCCCATTTCCTAGAAAAACCGGGCATAAGACGACAGTCAAGGACACAAATCCTTCATCATTACTACAGAAAATCAGCCTGCAACCCCAACCATGCTTCCAAAAATCGCACATAAACGTTACAAAAGCAAAGTACCAAAAAGAGACAAGAAAAATAAGTACATTACACTACAAGCACAATCAAATCCACCGAACAAAGAAAAGGAAAAAAAGCAATACAAGAAATGAAGGAAAAAAAATAGGAAAAACCCACCAAGTTAATATCTTGCAGAACGAATCATCGGTAATAACGGAAACAACAGAAGAATCTACAGTCATTGTTGTCGTAACCAGCATGTGCTGACCGCCTCGACAAACTTCACTTTCCCTTTTGTCCCTTCCCATGCATAATAATACAAGATAAATAACTCTTCCAAATCTCTATGTGCCCACCCATTCGCGCCCTTCTCCACGACCACACGGTCAAGGTTTCTGATGTGGTCGCGCATAGTCGCCCTTAAAAATAGCGCTCAGATGGTAAGCTAGGGCTACATAACTATTACTAAAACTTTTATTTTAACAATATTGATATGGTCACGATCCAAATCGGGGAACGTGCGGGCACGTACCTTTTTCCCACCTGGTAGGCAAACCCGTCCCTTTATCAATATTCAACAACAATAAAATAATCCAACCAACATAAATATCTAACAAATCTGTAATAGATAAGTAAATAAGTACGGAAATATAACATCAATCCCAAAATTTGGTCTAGGCCGTACAAGAGCAGCTATATAACTAAAAGTCTGAATACATGGTCCCAAAATGAAATATTGTCTCACAAGTAGCGAATAAGACAAGTAGAATAGGAGGAGTCATCCGGGCTACGTATCTGGCCATGTGCTCATCCTAAATGCTCATCAGCAATGCCTCCGGTATCAGTCTCGAGGGGAAGAAGTCAATCCAGCCACGTACTCTGCACTCATAAAGGAATGCAGCAAGGTATAATCAGTACAACAACACGTATTAAGTAGGCATCATAGGCCGACAACAGTTATCTAACATATCTATAAGTAAGAGACTAAAAGGTTGACATGCTCACAACAAGTACAATCAACATTGTCCATGAACAGAATCACAATCAATAAATACCCAGTCCAAATGCCTCCACAAGTATAGATCACCAAGTCCGAATATCATCACAAGTACAATTACCAAGTCTTAATCCAACATTTTGAATATGTAAATAAGAATGAAATGCAATGCAATGATACACACATGTTCCAGGAGGAATACCTCCACGCCTGCTAGTCATGACCCAGAGGGGACTCGCGAAGTCCATGTACCTGTTGTGGCGCACTGCCCGATCTAATATCTATTGTGGAACGTGTAACCTGGTCCAATATATATTGCGAAACGTGCAACCCCGTCCAATATATGTGTTGCTAACCTGATCCCAATGTATAAGTATGAATTCATGCATGATATCAATGTCAATAAGAGTATATCAATGCCAAATCGTGCCACACATGGACATCTATCACAAGAATCTATCAATATCAACGGTGCCACACATGGACACATATTAGGAGGATCTATCAATATCAAGTCTAGTATCACAAACGGGGCAATAGGCCAATAGACCACAACAAGGCAACAAGCCACAATCAAACAACAGTACCAACCTAAGTAATCCATCCCAACTTCATACCTGAAGGCATAACATGCTTTCTCCAACAATCACTAACTCTACATATGCCTCGCTAACCGGAGTCTAACCATAAGGTAAACTGTAACCTACCTGGTAGCCGAGCAGGAGCCACGAATAATCAAACTTTTGCTTTGCCCTTTTGTTGCGCCTCTAAATGCTCAAAGTCTAATCATTTTCTAATTCTATATTAGAAATATGAAGAAAAATACCCACATTGTTATACTTTTCATTTGGGTCAAATTCAATTATGGAGAAAGGGGAAAACGGGCTCACAAGGATAAAAAGGCCATTTCGAAAGTGAAATATGCAATTCCATGTTCTAGGAGTTCAATTCCACTAAACAATTGCTAAAATAACTCAAGAATAGGATAATTTTGGAGATTCAATTGAAAACCCCCAATTTGGGTATGAACCCTAGTTTTTCAACCTTTAAATTAATCAACATAAATGGAAGATTCAAGCCTATAAGCTATGAAATCATCAAATTCTATGAATATATTAATCAAATCCACCAACAATTTCCATTTAGAAAGATTAGAACTCATTTCAAGAAGTTATCATCAAACCCCATTTCTCTCTCTCTTTGATTATAATGGATTTCTAGCATGGATTCGAGCTTAGGAAGATTAAATCAATGAATACTCGGTTAGAAAACTCAGCACAATCAAGATTCAGCCAAGAGCTCCTCAATTTGCTGCAAATATGCTTAGAAAGAAATGAAGGAAATGATAGGGGTTTAAGGGTTTTATCCTAACCTTTAATGATTCTGAAATCACGTAATCCCGATGCAGTGGTCACAAGTCCGCAATAGTGGATAACCATCCGCAGTAGTTTCCTAACCAAACATCAATTACCCGCTATGGCAGGTCTAGTACCGCTACAACGGACACCAGACACTAGAATAATCCTGTTTTTTCACAAGTCCAACCCGAAATCCAGCAATCACTCGAGACCTCATAGATACAAACCAAGCATGCAATCACACATAAAAACAACTCGTGGTCTTGGAATTCCCAACGGAGGTCTATTCAACCGGGTCAACACCTAATGGCCAAAGATCAAGCTTCCAATCAATAACCCAAAACGCTCCCAAGTTCCTTGGGAACCGAACTGATTATCCTACCAAGTCACAAATGACCATCCGTACCTCTCAAAATCGACGGATTCCCAAAAAAGGTCTGTTTACCGAAAAGTCAACTATTACTCAATCGGTTTTCGCTTTAAAGCTCTAATTTGCACAAGTCATTATAAACCTCGCTCGATCATCTCGAGAACCGTATCACCTATGCCCGCGAGTCCAAATCGTACTCATAAGGCTCGGGAAAGGGTCAATGGGAATAAAAGGGTCAAAATGCCATAACGATCAAACAGGTTGTTACATCAGATACTAATTAAACAATCGCTCGTCCTCGATCGACAAGAAAAACAAAACAGAGGGGGGGGGGAAGGAAGAACCTGAGTCAACAAACAACTGGGGATATCTGGCACGCATATCTAACTCAGTCTCCCATGTGGGCTCCTCAAGAGGATGATGCTTCTATTGAACCTTAACAGAAGCTATCTCCTTAGACCTCAAATTTTTAGCCTGCCTATCTAAGATTGCAATAGGCTCTTCCTTGTAGGACAGATTCTCATCGAGCAACACAGAATACCAACGAACAATATAAGTCCCATCTGAATGATACCTCTTCAGCATAGAAACATGGAAATCTGGATGAACACCTGACAATCCTGGTGGCAAAGTCAACTCATAAGTAACATCATCAACTCAACGGAGAATCTCAAATGGGCCAATGTGCCTCTGGCTCAATTTGCCCCTCTTCCCAAATCGCATCACACCCTTCATGGGTGATATCTTCAGAAGAACCTGCTCGCCCACTATAAACTCTGAATCCTGGTCTGCATACATCTTTTGCCGACTCTGAGCTGCCAGAAACTTTTTCTGAATAACTTAACCTTGTCCAAGGTTTCTCTAAGCAAATCTATACCCCACGGGCGAACCTCAAAAACATAAAACTACCCAATAGGAAAACGACACCTCCTACCATATAAAGCCTCGAACAACACTATATCAATACCCGAATGGTAGCTATTGTTGTACGCGAATTCTGCCAAGGGTAGGAACTGGTCCCAGTGACCACCAAAGTCAATAACACATGCTCTTAACATATCCTTGCGCGCCTGGATAGTCTGTTCGGACTGACCATCAGTCTGGGGATGAAAAGATGTACTCAAGTCCAACTGAGTACCTAACTCTACCTGAAATGACCTCCAGAAGTAGGACGTAAATGGGGAAACTCGATCTGAGATGATGGAAATAGGAACACTGTGCAATCGTACAATCTAACGGATGTAAATCCTGGCCAACTTCTCTGCATTATAAGTAACTTGAACAGGGATGAAATGAGCACACATAGTCAACCAATCAATAATAACCCAAACTGAGTCAAACTTGCCCAGGGTCTTCGGAAGTCCCATAAATAAATCCATGGAAATACGCACCCACTTCCATTCGGGAATGGACATCCTCTGAAGTACAGCACCAGGTCGCTGGTGCTCATACTTGATTTGCTGACAATTTCCGCACTTAGCCACAAATCTGCAATTCTCTCTTCATCCGACTCTACCAGTAGTGCTGTCTCATATCATGGTGCATCTTCATCGCCCCTGGATGAATAAAATACCGAGAGATATGAGCCTCCTCCATTATCAATCGAATCAGACCACCTAAATGAGGAACGCACATGCGTCCCTTATGTTGACACCCAATTTTGTCCCTTCTTTCTTCCAATTTACCTCTTTGAGCTTCTATTTTATTAATATATCAATCATATTATTTTGTCACAAGGTGAAGTAAAATTTCTAATAATTTTCTCTATTATTTGTATTACTACTATTATTATTATTACCACCTATTCAACTTATTATTTTATATATTTTTTTCCTCATCACAACATCGCTGTTGTACTAATACTACTCATGTACATATAAATATTTAATTGAGCTTTTTCTTATTAGCGACATATCCCTGTCGTGTTTATACTTGTGGCTATTTTATAATATTATTATATTGCGATTATCGTTATCATCTCACTGTTATTTTTATACCAACTATTATAAAAATATTGTATTCCTATAATTTTATTATTTACAAATAGTAAGTAAATTATTTAGTGTCACATCCCAAACAGACGTGAGTGACACCCATACTAGTCCTATAGTGGGCGAACCACCCCATTATCAAGCTAATCTCAATTGCTTACACCAATTATGAAACATTACTCACGAATAAATGATAAGGAGAACCTAACAATAATATAAATAAATAGCAAGTGCGGAAATCTAGTTATTACATCCCCAAAATCTGAAAGTCACCGTATATGGACTCTAACCAACAATGTCTAAAGGAGAAGTACTGTCTAAAAATAACATAATGTCTGGGATGAAAATAGACATCTGAAATAAAGAAAGATCTTCTGGCGGCATGACACGGATAGGAGCTCACCCTCTGATCTTGTAGCGAACAACCTCAACTAGATGCGAGGTCTGGAAGACGTCTCTGGCTCAAAGTCTGCACTCACAAAAAAAGTGCAGCAAGCGTAGGTCAGTACAAACACAGGTACTGGTAGGTATCATAGGCCGACTAAGATTAACATCATGCATACATACATAAAATAAATGAAATAGGCAGACAGGCACAACAAACATGTATCACAAATAATATCCTCAAATAGTCCACTTTCAGAATAAGTCACCAATTATAAAAAACGAACACCAATACTCAAAACAAAGGGAATAAAATAACAATGAAGTTTCCTTCTCTGTCACATAGCTGTACACACATGCTAAGTGGTAATGTTTTCCCCAAATAGCCATGACCTGCAGTGTCCATGTACTACTCGTTCCGGAAAGAACCTCGGACCATGAGCTCACACTAGGCTACATCGTCACCTCCTGTCAAATGTGCCTTAAAAGATGTATGTATTCCATCTCAATCATCAACAACAACGTCTCAAAATCAAATCACCAGGAATGATTCAAGAACACGTATCAAGTCAAAATCAATGAAGTATAGTTCAATAACACAAGTCACAACAAGACACATAATAATCTGCTCAATATAATAGAACATGTCACTAACAGCAACTCATCTCTGAAGGGTATATATGAACACCTTTTGTTCAACAATTTCAAGAATACAATGCAAGTTCATCAGCCTTAACAATGGAGAATCGCTTTGCACAATTAAATCATACAACTAACAACAATCACCCAAACTCCATAGACGAAGTCCTAGACATGCTTTCTCCTATAGATTCTATGACATATACAATCAACTAATTAAAGTCTAACTCAAGCAAACCGTAACCTACCTCGAAGTCGAACTGGAACAATGCAATCACTCTGCAATGGCTTTTCCTTTCATCAAAGCTTCGGAACGTTCAAAGTCTAGAAATCATAATGCTTAAGTAAGTAATGGAGTATGAACTCAATTCATGGGTTCTCTAATCATTTTAATCCTACCAATTTGATTTTAGCCAAAGTTCCTATTTTTATTGGAACCCTAGGTCTCAACAACCAATTTCCATCATTGAATAACAAGTTCTCATGCTATGAAGCGATAATCTCTATTCTTAAATAAACAAACAATATTAATCAACAATAAACAATACCTATTAGTATTCTAGGATTTTCCTTGGTTTTGTGTTCTACCCTTCAATTCCCATTAAAGGTCTTTTTGATTGAAACAAGAATCAACTAGGAACATTGCGCGTAGAAGTTAGTGATTAAGGCTTACCTTTGATAAAGAATAGTGCCCTAGCCTTAGATAGTCGCCTCTATACTCTTGGGAACTGTTTTTGGGATTATGTGAGGAGTGGGGTCAAAACAAGGTATATAAATCGGGTTTCTAATTTACTGAGATCCGCCACAGTGGTCCCCGCTTCGCTGCAGCGGCCATTTGATAAATCAAACCTTCGCTGCAGCGGGCTCGTGGCAGCAGAGATTCTTCCGCTGTAGCGGTGAAATCTAGGCAGTAAGCCCGAAAATTTTCCACTTTTTATACGTAGTCTCAAAAAATCATTCTAAGGCCTTATTAATACAGCCAACACAGAGACCAAGTTAAAAACACATCACAGAGGCAATTATAAGTCGCAACCACAACATAAAACACACCACAAGCTATTTAGGTCAGCTCATTTCTAACCTCGGGAAAGTACTAGCAAGGGTAGAATGGTCAATGCAAGCATAACGACTAAGCGGGTCGTAACATCAGATACCAATGAAACAACCGTTCATCCCCGAACGAATAAGAGGGAAAGAAACAAGGGAAAAAATACCTGACTCAGTGAAAAGATAGGGGTACTTATTACGCATATCTGACGCGGTCTCCTAAGTAGCTTCCTCAACAGGATGATTCTTCCACTGGACCTTAACTGTCGGGATTTCTTTCTATCTTAACTTACGCACCACCCTATCTAATATAGCAACAGGCTCCTCCTCATGGGACAAGTTCTTATCTTACAGAACTGAATCCTAACGAATGATATAGGACCCATGATAACGTCCAAATCCACTTCTCAAAGAGAAAGTGTACATGGTCGTCGCAATACAATTTACCCAACTGTGAGTCGGGGTCGATCCCACAGGAAACAATATACTAGGCGATTTTAATAAGTAAGGAATTATCGCTTCCTAAGCTAAGCCAAACACTTGATAATATATTGGTTTTTGATTTAAAAACTAACAAAGCTAAAACTAATCTAGAAAGCAAGTAAAATGATCAATGGCCACAAGAATGGATACAAAGGAAACTACGCTCAAGTAATGATCCAATGTATTTCATGATTTACAAATAATGATGAGTTTATATTACTTAGCCTCGGATAATGACTCTAAATTAGCTTCTTCCGAAGACTAACTAGACTACCTAACTAAAGCAATTAGGAGCATTAAGAACACCCGAATATGGCTACAAGTGGTGTCGCCTATCCCTAGGTCGATTTCCATTAGATGAGGGTTAACGCCCCAAATTCTTGTTAATTATTTTTTCCCAATCTCGAGTTTGCCTCTTCCAAGTTTAAACCAAAATAAATGGACGAGTCCTAGGGTTAGCAATTCCCTTAAGAAACATTAAAGAACAAGAATAATTAAAACAACATTAACTCACTTCTATTAATTATAAAATCATTCAACACATAAGCAAAACAAGAGATTCAATCCAAACTTAAACAATGTATACTTCCATAAACAAGGTTCAAGTATTGAAATGAAGTACTACACACATACATATTCAATAAATAGCAAAATATAAAGAAATGGGTAAAGAATTTCTCATATGGTGCCTCCAAATCTTCTCTTCCAAAGTGTGAGGATGAAACCCTAGCTCTCCAAAGCTCTCCAAGACTTGTGTTGAAATGCCAAAGATGCAAAATAATGTCTTCAAGCTTGCTTTTGTAGTCCCAAAATTTCCCACTCAAAATTAGACCAAAACGGCCCCTGATTTTCGTGTTTTGCAAATCTGGCCCGTTTTTGCAAAACTGTCCAATTTGACTTCTTTTTGACTTTATTTGCACTTGGTTTCTTCCGATAACTTCTAAATCACATAAAACCTGTAAAATAGATGTAAAAGATATTAAATGCACTATTTTCTAAATCAAACATAACAAAAATATAAGATTAAAGAAGAGATAAGTTGGTAAAATACCAACTTATCAACCCATGACCATTATACCTCTTCAGCATAGAGACATGAAACACCGGACAAACCTAGGGGTATAGCTAAATCGTACGCTACCTCCCCAATACGATCGAGAATCTCAAACGGGCCAATATATCTAGGACTAAGCTTACCTTTCTTCCCAAATCTCATCATACCCTTCATGGGTTAGACTTTCAACAAAACTTATTCCCTTACCATAAACTCAAGATCCCGGACCTTTCGATCTGCATACTCCTTCTGCCTACTCTGAGCTGCTAAGAGCTTTTCTTGAATCACCTTGACCTTATCTAAGGATTCTCTCAACATATCAGTACCCCAAGGTCTTACTTCGAATGTATCAAACCACCCAATAGGTGATATACACTTCCTCCCATAAAGTGCTTCAAATGGAGCCATATTAATGCTCGAATGATAACTAAAGAACCTGAATCGTTCGCTTAGACTGACCGTCTATTTGGGGTTAGAAAGCTGTGCTAAGGTCCAACCGAGTACACAATTCCAAATGCAGATGCTTCCAAAATTGAGATGTAAATGTCGTGCCCCTATCGAATATGAAGGAAATAGGAACCCCATGTAGTCTAACAACCTCACGAATGTAGATCTTGGCTAATTTCTCAGCATTATAAGTAAGCTGGATCGGAATAAAATGTTCAGGCTTAGTCAACCGATCAATAATGACCCAGATCGAATCAAACTTACCCAAGGTCTTTGGAAGACCCACCACAAAATTCATAGCGATCCTCTCCCACTTCCATTTAAGAATGAGCATCCTCTAAAGACTACCGCTGGGCCTCTGGTGCTCGTATTTAACCTATTGACAATTTAAACATTTGGAAACATACTCAGCTATATCACGTTTCATCCTAGCCCACCAGTAATGCTACCTCAGATCACGGTACATCTTCGTATCACCAGGATGAATAGAATATCTAAAACTGTGGGCCTCCTCTAAAATCGTCTAAATAAAGTTATCCACTCGAGGAACGTACACGTGCCTCTTAATATTGAACACGCCCTCTTCATCGATCACGGCGTCCTTGGCCTCACCACTCATTACCTTATCCTGACTTTTACATAAACCCGGATCATCATATTGTTTTGCCTTAATCTGATCTAGAAGAGATGACCTTGCCTCAATAAAGGCCAACACTCTGCCAGAGCTGGAGAAATCAAGTCACACCAGACTGTTAGCCAGAGCCTGAACCTCCATGGCTAATGGACGTTCAGAAGTGACCAAACGAGCCAATCTGACTTTCTGCTTAAGGCATCCGCCATTACGTTTGCCTTGCCAGGATGGTATAAAATAGTAGTATTATAATCCTTCAATAATTCCATCCATCTCCTCTGCCTAGAGTTTAATTCCCGCTGAGTAAACATTAGCTGCAGGCTATGACGATTAGTGAATATTTTGTGATGGACACCATAGAGATAGTGTCTCCAAATCTTTAATGCAAACACCACTGCTGCTAACTCTAAGTCATGAGCAGGATAATTCTTGTTATGAATCTTCAGTTACCTAGAAGCATAGGCAATAACTCATAACTCTCTTATCCTACATCAACACAGCGCCCAAACCTGAACAGGACGCATCACAATAGACCATAAAATCCTTACCCTTCACGGGCAAAGCAAGAATCGGTGATGTAGTCAACAAAGTCTTGAGTTTTGAAAGCTCTCTTCACACTCATCAGACCACTAAAAAGGTACCTCTTTCTAAGTCAAAGGGGTCAAGTGTGATGCAATGGAAGCAAACCCCTTCACAAACCGGCAGTAGTAACTAGCTAACCCTATGAAGCTGCGAATTTCTGTCACACACGTGGGCCTAGCCTAATCTCTGACTGCCTCAATATTTTTAGGATCAACCATAATACCCTCTTTCGAAACCATATGCCCCGAGAAGGACACCTAATCTAGCCAAAACTCACACTTAGGGAACTTAGCATACAACGCCCTATCCCTCAACAATCCAAGGACAACCCTCAGATATTTTTCATGATCTTCCTTGCTCTTTGAATAAATCAATATGTCATCAATAAATACAATAAACAAAGAATCTAAGAATGGCTTAAAAATTTGGTTCATCAAATCCATAAAAGCAGCAGGGGCATTGGTAAGCCCGAAAGACATGACAAGAAACTCATAATGTCCGTATCTAGTCCGAAAAGCTGTCTTAGGGATATCCTCAGCCCGAATCTTTAACTGATGGTAGCCCGACCTCAAATCAATTTTGGAGAACACACATACTCCCTGAAGCTAGTCAAACAAATCATCAATGCGAGGAATGGGATATTTATTCCGGATGGTGACTTTATTTAACTAACAGTAATCAATGCACATCCGCATAGTCCCATTCTTCTTTTTCACAAAAAGCACAGGAGCGTGCCACAGAGAGACACTCGGGCAAATAAAACCCTTACTGAGAAGGTCTTGAAGCTATTTTTTCAATTCCCTCAACTCTGCTGGAGCCATACGATATGGAGGGATAGAAATAGGGCAAGTCCCCGGCTCTAAGTCAATGCAGAAATCAATATCACGGTCTGGTGGCATACCAGGTATGTCCGCAGGAAACAACTCTGCGAACTCACAAACTACAAGAACTGACTCAAGTGGTGGGTTCTCAGTATCAGTATCACGAATATACGCCAAATAAGCTAAACACCCCCTCTAAACAAGTTTCTTAGCACGAGCATAAGAGATAGTTTTCTTTGGAGAAGGATTAAATTTCCTTTGCACCTAATTCTAGGTATCTCGGGCATGGCTAAGGTGATAGTTTTAGCGTGACAGTCTAGGATTGCATGGTAGGGAGATATCCAGCTCATACTCAGAATAACATTGAAATCTACCATGTCTAAAATCATTAAGTCTACCCAAGTGCCACAACCCATAATCATAACAATGTAACACCGACATACTTTATTTACCACAACAGAATCTCCGACCTGAGTAGACACGAAAATAGGAGTATTAAGTAAGTCACAAGTTGTATCAAAACTCTTAGAAAAATAAGTAGACACATACGAAAATGTGGAGCCCAAATCAAATAGTGCAGAATCCTACCGGCAACAGATTGAGATAGGACCTGTGATAACTGTGTTTGAGCCCTCAACTGGTATAGCATAGAGATGGGCACGCCCTTCACTAGTCTAAAAACCTCCATGGTCTCCCTGAACTATCTGAGCACCACCCCTACCAGCCTGATAACCGCCCCTGTTAGGCTGAGAGCCATCTCTATCAGTCATGTGAACACCCCGCCCAGTCTGAGCACGGTCCTCACCGAAAGATCCCCCTCATTTAGATAGAGCAACTGGGGACCTGGGAGCCTGAAACTGACCACTTTGGTTACCATGCTTGAGTCTAGGACAAAATCTCTTGATGTTCCGCTGCTCGCCACACTCAAAGCAGCCACGATCAAGAGTGGGCCTCTGAACTGACACTGACGAAGCTGAATAGCCTCCCTGATCTGGAACTCGGGACTGAGAGCCCCCTGCTTAGCTGATAGAGTATTGAACAACTCCAGATGAGCCCCCAACCAAAGCCGGCATAGTCTGTTGAACCTGACGACTCGAATAACTCTGGGATCCCCATCCCTTAGAAAACGTACCACTGAAATTACCACCCTTTCGGGCCTTCTTCTCTGTAATTTGTTGTAGCCATCCTGACGAACACCCTCAACAGTCTTTATGTAATCTACAACCTCCTGAAAAGTACAACCCTTGGTCACCAACAGCAGAGCCGAAAGTTGAAGGGCAGTCTTCAACCCCTTCACAAAACGTCTAACACTGTCCTCCTCAGTGGGCAAAAGCTGGGGAGCATAACGAGCCAATGAGTGAAATCGGGCTCGTAAGCAGCCACAGAAGAATTTTCCTGCTCAATATTACTGAACTCATCACGCCTCCTGTCCCTCAAAGTACGAGGATCATACTTCTCATGAAATATCTGGTAGAACTGAGTCCAAGTTAATGGAGGCAAATTTGCTGCTCTACACTCTACAAACGCCCTCCACCATAGCTTAGCGTCTCCCATGAGCTGAAAAGTCACGAACTCTACTCCATATTTCTCAACTACCCCCATCTTGTGGATCCTCTCGTGAAAATTAATAATGATCTCATAGGCATCCTCTGCCTCAGTACCAAAGAACTTTGGAGGCTTCATTTTAGTGAACCTCCAAAATAGATCATGTTCATCACCTGTCATCACTGGTCCTCCCGCTGGTCTAGGAAATAACTCAGGTCCTGGGGCCTCATCCAAACAGGGAGCCACGACTGCGGCATGCTGTACCCCTGGCGCCTGAACTTGAGCCTGAGCCGGACCACTTGCTCTCGCACCCTGATTACCTGCTGCTGCTGGTAACATACTTGCATCTGCTAAACCATTCAATAGGTTCAGTACTCGAACCATAACATCTGACAACACTGGAGTAGCAATAATATCTGGCGAAGCTAGTGCTGCTGCAAACTCTGCCTCTTCATACTGAACAACTGGAGGCTCGGGGGACTCAGCGTATTACTGACCAGCCGCAGGAGCCCCGCCCCCAGCTAATGCTGCTGCTCCTTTGCCTCTACCACGACCACGGCCCCTGGCGTGGCCTCTTCATCTACGAGTTGCGGCCCTAGTGGCCTGTCATGCCCCTCGAGCTATGACCCCAGCGACCGGCACAGGTACTTCGTTAGCTGCTGCTACCGCACGAATCCTTACCATCTGTGAGAGAATTGAAAGAAAAGTCATATACCAATTTGAATCATCCAGATACCAATTGGAATCAATTAGCATGAAAGAAGGAAAGAAATTGAAGTTTCCTAGTGTCCCATAGCCTCCCGAATATAAGTACAGACGTCTTCGTACCGATCCGCAGGACTTTACTAGATATGTCCTTTTATGATGATATCAACGAACCTAAAGCTCTGATACCAACTTTGTCACGTCCCAAACAGACATGAGTGGCACCTACACTAGTCTTATAGTGGGCGAACCGATCACTTAACCCATTATCAAGCCAATCTTAATTACTTACTCCAATTATAAAACATTGCTCACAAATAAATGATAAGGAGAACCTAACAATAATATAAATAAATAGAAAGTGCAGAAATCTAGCTATTACATCCCCAAAATTTGAAAGTCACTGTACAAAAACTCTAACCAACAATGTCTAAAAGAGAAGTACGTCTAAAAATAACATAATGTCTGTGATGAAAATAGACATCTGAAATAAAGAAAGATCTTCAGGCGACATGACATGGATAGGATCTCACCCTCTGATCTTGTAGTGAATAACCTCAACTAGATGCGAGGTCTAGAAGACGTCTCTGGCTCAAAGTCGGCACTCACAAAAAAAGTGCAACAAGTGTAGGTCAGTACAAACACGCGTACCGGTAGGTATCATAGACCAACTAAGATTAGTATCATTCATACATACATAAAATAAACGAAATAGGCAGACAAGCACAATAAACATGTATCGCAAATAATATCCTCAAATAATCCATTTTCAGAATAAGTCACCAATTATCAACAACGAACAGCAATACTCAAACCAAAGGAAATAAAATAACAATGAAGTTTCCCTCTCCACCACATATCTGTACACACATGCTAAATGGTAATGTTTTCTCCAAATAGCCATGACCTGTAGGGGACCCATGATGTCCATGTACTACTCGTTCCGGAAAAAACCTCGGACCACGAGCTCACACTAGGCCTTCCTTTTGAGGTAATTTGAACCCTTACTCGATCTTTGGTTATGCAGACTAGCATTAAACAGAGTTATTTGCAATTAGTAGTAGTAAATGGTGCCCTAACACACCTCAACTCATTAGGTGGCGACTCTTCTCTTTTAAATCCGCTAAAAGAGTTGTCACGTGTCCTGACACGTCTTCCGCGAGGTAAATGGGGCGCAATAGCATGGCGACTTCACTGGGGATATTTAGGTTCTAACCATAATGGATTTAGTTTTATGTGGAATTTCTTGTTTGTTTTTCCCTTATTTTTTTTCTTTGCTTGATGTATCCTCCTTTTATTTTCTTTACCTTAGTTTTAATTGTGCTACCTTTTCCTTAATTTTTTTTACCTCCTTATTTAGTTGATTTTATTTGCTTTCATTGTATATCCGCTTTCCTTTCCTTTAATTATTTATTTTTCATGTTTAGTCTTATTTTGTGTTTTCTTGTATCATTTTTTTGTTTTACCTTATTTGTTTGTTACTTTCTTAAGTTTAAGTAACTTTTCATGTTTAGTCCCTTTACTTTTTCCCTTTACTTGCTTCCTTCCTTGTTTAATTTTCTTTCCATGTATAATTCTTTTCTTTTTCACTTTACTTGTTTACTTGTGAAATTTATTTTCCTTCCATGTTTAATCATTTTTCTTTATTTGTAGCCTTGTTTGATTTATTTTCCTTCCATGGATAAACTTTTTCCTTATTCCGTTATTTGCTTCCTTGTTTAACTTATTTTCCTTCCATGTTTAATTCCTACCCTTGTACCCTTTGTTTGTTTCCATGTTTTACTTATTTTCCTTCCATGTATGATCATTTCCTCCCCCCTCCCCCACTCTATACTTGTTTCCTTGTTTAATTTATTTTTCATCCATGTTTACTACTTTTCCTTATTCCCTTTTATTTGTTTCCTCATTTGATTTTATTTTCCATCATTGTTTAATCCTTTTCCTTGTTCCCCTTTATCTGTTTCCTTGTTTAATTCATTTTTCTGTCATGTTTAATCCTTTTCCTTATTCCCTTTTATTTGTTTCCTAGTTCAACTTAGTTTCCATCCATGTTTAATCCTTATCCTTACATCTTGTATTTGCTTTCTTGTTTTATTATTTTCCTTCCATGTACAATTCTTTTCCCTGCTCCCCTTTATTTGTGCCTCTATTTAATTTATGTATCCATTTTCCCTTATTCTCTTATTTGTGTTCCTTGTTTATTTTCAAGTTTGACCCTTTTCTTCCAAATTTATCCTTACTGTTCCAATTAGTGGAGTGTTGTTGAAGGAGAGATAAATTGTAGTTTCAAAAAATACTCTTATGATTAAGACTATTAAATTTATTTCTTAAGAAACACACAAAAACACAAATAATATGGACCAAGAGAGTAGCTTTTATTTTTTATTTTTTTGTTCTATACACACTGTTCTCCTTCTTATATGGCATAATTCACACTATTAAAGAACACAGGTTATCAAATAGTACTCATTTTTTTGCGCGGATTGCCCTTCTTTGGGGGCGGTCTTTAAATTTTGCCCCTCATATTTGTGGTCTTTAAATTATGCCCCTCATATTGCTGGTCTTTAATTTTTGCCCTTCGCATTGCAACTCTGAGCGTTCACGCAGAAATCATGAGGTTCTGAGTTCGAACCCCCGCTCAAGCATAAATTAAAAAAAATTGCAAGGCAAGGTTTGGGTCGCGTGTATGCCGGACCCGGCATACTCTTGTTAAGGAATTACCAAATTTATGCCGGACCCGGCATACTCATGCCTTATGGGCAGACTTGACATAAGTATGCCGGGTCCGGCATAACTTTGGTAATTCCTTAACAAGTTTATGCCGGTGGGGGCATACTTTTAATGGACAAACTTTTATGCCGGACCCGGCATAAACTTGTGAAGGAATTACCAAAGTTATGCGGGCAATTCGCAGAATTGCCCTTCTTTTGGGGTGGTCTTTAAATTTTGCCCCTCATATTTGAAATCTTTAAATTTTGCACTTCGCTAAATCCCATGGGTTTCAGGTTCGAACCCCCACACAGTCAAAATTTTAAAAATAATTCGCAAGGCAGAGTTTAAATTTCGTTATGCCCCCATCGGCATACACTTGTGAAGGAATTAGCAAAGTTATGCCGGACCCGGCAAACTTATGCCTTATGGGCATACTTGGCATAAGTATGCCGGTTCCGGCATAACTTTGATAATTCCTTCACAAGTTTATGCCAGATCCGGCATAAAAGTTTGCCCATTAAAAGTATGCCCCCATCGGCATAAACTTGTTAAGGAATTACCAAACTTATGCCAATGGGGGCATACTTATGCCATATGGGTAAACTTTGGCTTGAAGCATATATATGTATTTTTTTTTAACTTTTCAAGGTAAACCTTTAGTAATGCCTTAACTAAAAGTGTGTCCATAAAACATAACTAAAAGTATGCCCCATAAGGCGTAAGTTTTCCTTAAGGCATAACTAAAAGTTTGCCTTATAAGGCAAAGTTTAAATTTTGTATGCCCCCTCCGGCAGACTTTGCCTTGAGGGGCAGACTTTTAGTTATGCCGAATCCGGCATAACTTTAAATTTTTCTTAAAGATTGTATGCTGGATCCGACATACACTCCCCCAGTCCTGTCTTGCGATTTTTTTTTTTTATTTTATGCCTGAGCGGGGGTTCGAACCCAGAACTTCATGTATTCGCCCATCTTTCCAAGCAAAGGGCAAAATTTAAAGACCACAAATATGAAGGGCAAAATTTAAAGACCACCCCAAACGAAGGGAAATCCGCGTGCCGGACCCGGCATACTTATGCCAAGTCTGCCCATAAGGCATAAGTATGCCGGATCCGACATAATTTGGTAATTCCTTCACAAGTGTATGCCGGTGGGGGCATAGTGAAATTTAAACTCTGCCTTGCGATTTTTTTTTAAAATTTTGACTGTGTGGGAGTTCGAACCTGGAACCCATAGGTTTTAGCCGAAGGGCAAAATTTAAAGATTTCAAATATGAGGGAAAAATTTAAAGACCACCTCAAAAGAAGGGCAATTCTGCAAATTTCCCAATACTAATAACACTACTTCATAATTATTTGGACTTTAATGAAACATCATACGACGAAGCCCAAGTGCGACAAATGGGGCCTGTAGCCTATCCAAGGGAACAATGAAGCTTCATAGGATCTTACTGATAGCCTGCTGTTTCATACCGGCTTCCTCAGTGCCCGGTAACCAAGCTGCAAAGAAAAGCATCCATATCTCCAAAAGTGAAGGCTCTACATATAAAGGCCTTCCGGAAATCAATGTCACCAATGTTGGAACTCTATCCGCAACCAATCTTATTAGTTCTTCTCCACCAAGAGGAATTCTGAGGTGTTTGCTATCTCTGCCGCTTTCGCAATAGGGAGGTTCATCAGCAACTACAATGGATTTCCCTCATATACCACTATTGTTTCCCTGCCAACAGCACCTTTAATAGCTTCCGGAATTGTTGTACCTACAATAAATTATCCATTATAATTAACAATTGATCGATGATAATAGTGGTAACTATAGTTCAGAGGTGAGTTACTTAATCTTTTAAATTATCTTACCGTGGGATTTCAGTAAAACATGCATTATGTTATCATCGGCCTATTGAGTAAACGAAGCTTATTGTCAAAAGCAGATCTAGGATTTTTAGAATATGGGTGCACCAATAAAGAAAGTAAAAAAAAAAGTATTAAATGGAAGTTGATCCCCGTTCTCCTAGGTAAATAACTTAGCAATTAACCAAGTGCTCCATTCAGCCTTTCTAAGCATGGGAGCCAGCAGATAATATTAATTAGTTCAATTCTCGAAATTATGTACATAAAATACCTAGTTTGGCAGAGAGATTATGGGGTTCATGTGCACCATATAGTACAAAACCGGCCCTAATCCAAATCCCTATCCTTAATTAGATTCCTAAGGGTAGCTAGGTGAACTAAGCTCCCGTTTTGAGCTGTGTCAAAGGACATTACCACATTGGGTCTATTGAGGTTCCTAGTACATCAAGATCTTTGCGCAAGGCTTACAAGAGTACTCACAAGCTTACGTCCTATCTATCTGTATGTCCTACAAAATTATGCTACCAGCCAAAAATATCAGGCATTTATGACGTTATAGCCCAAGATTTCCAGAAAGAAAACATGCAGGAAAGAAATATGCTTTTTAAACTAGAATGCTTAGGTTGTATGAGAGTGCCAATGTTCATAGATACAAAGTGAGTTCTAATGAGTGGTTGAAGCTCTAATTAAACACACATCATGAATGGATTTGTGGTGAACATTTATCCCGGAAAGTAAGTAACTGATGACATCTTTCCATAGTACTCCCTCTATTTCAGTTAATCTAGTGTGTTTGGTTGGTCACAGAGTGTAAGAAAAACAAAAGACTGGGCAATTCCAAACGTACTAATAAAACTTGTAGACTTAAAACATGTCATAACAATTTTATGGTTGTAAGAGTACGTCATTTAGGTATGTGTTGGGTATTAAATTTTCTCATGTTTGGTTGATCAAAATTTTTGGATGATATTTTCTCTAGAAAAATAAACTCTTTAGAAATGAGGAAAATGACTTTCCTAGTTTGATTCTACTTGGTTACTTTGGATTATTTTCCTATCTTGTTTTGTTGAACCGTTATTGTGATAAAGTAATCCTGTTAAATGCTAAAATAATACTTTTCTATAATTAAACCTCGTCACTGCTTCAGCCTTGTCGGTCAATGAGATTTATTGAACACATGTGTTTCCTGTACTCATACTACACTTGCTGCATTATTTTTGGTGCAGATCTTGACCCAGGTACTATTACTAGAGGAAAGGGGGACGTCTGAGTTCTTAGTTGTTGATTCAGGAGGCCTTGGGGTGAGCTGCCATTGTACTTAAGTCAATTCAGACTTGTATATATTCGTTTACTTGCAGATCTTGTACTTGAGATCAGGTTTTGGGAAGATAGTATCTTACTTTCCATACTTTATGAGTATTAGCGATAGAACCTATGGATTCACCCTTTCTAGTTCACCACTTGAAAGTTCACCAAAATAGTCTAAGGGACCTGGTCCCTAAACTGTTTTCACAGATAATAGAAAGTAAATAAGGCAAGATATTTACGTGGAAAACTCCTTGCTCAAGGGATTAAAAACTACGACCTACCCCAGTAGGATTTCCAACTTCACTAAATTGAGCAATGTTCAAATTACAACCTAGGGATTAAACTCTTAATTTCTCTCCCTTACAATGTCCCTATTGTAAGAAACTCTTGACTACCTCTAGCCAAGCAAACTAATATACCTTGCCTATCCTTAGACAAGTATACCACTCAAAGGTTAAGTAGGTGAACAGCCCACAAACAACTTCTGAGAATTCAAACTAATACACCTAGACTAACTCTAGCCTAGTGTACCACTCAAAAGCTTGTGAAGATAAACTTCTTACAAGCAGCCCCTTAGAATTCAAGCACCTACAAATAACTTCTTAAAAGAGAATAGTAGGTTTACAATTTATAGAACAAAGGAACAAAGACTTAACAACCTAAGGACTTGAAGCATCTTCAGTTCCGGGATCTGGTCCTTTGGCTTACTGAGGCTTTGTTCTTGAGAGCACATTGAGAGGGGTGGCGGCTGCACTTGAGAGAAATATAATTTTTAGATTTTCAAGTGTTAGGTCAAATAATCTCAACATGTTGTATATATATGAGACTAATATAGAGAGTATGTGAGAAACATGTGACCATGGATAGTGACTTTCCAAGGGCTATTAGTTTCTAGCACATATACAGTTGTGTTGCTGCAGTTCTGCCTGAACAGTGTATCAGCTTTACCAGCTATCATGTTTCGTATAGTGCCCAGGGGACCTGATCAAGGACCTGGTCCTTGGTTGTTTGTCAAATCATCAAAACTACAACATTTCTTAACTCATCAATTTCCCCCTTTTTGATAATGACAAACTTGTAATTGATGTTCCCTCTGAGGACGTGGCCATTAATATCAAGCGACACTCTTAAGATCAAGTGCAGTATTGAATAATTAATGGAGCATCAATTTGATTGTATCCCCATTTCACAACTGTGCAATATTCATTTGGGACTTCCCCCTGAGAGAGTGGCCGTTAACATCAAGTGCAATATTGAAAATTAATGGAGCATCAATTTGATTGTATCCCCATTCCCCCATTTGGCATCATTAAAAAGAGATATAAAAGATTAACACAAGCCTGAAGAAGTTTAGACTCATTAACTCAGACCACTTGGGCAACTCAGAATGATCAGTAACAGAAACAATCAGAACAATATGAAGGAGAGAACATATGCACAAAACAGAGCAATTGTCATTGAGATCTAGTAGTCACTTGAAGCATAAATATACAAAATAAAGTTGCCATAGTCATCGTTACAGGCCAAAAAGAAATTTTACAGAATTAGGACCAGGGGTAGGCAAGGGGACCAAAAAGGATAAAAGGAGATAGATCATATGTTTGCAGGTTTGATAGGGTTGAGAGCTTTGAGCATAATGTCCAGCCTGGCATCTACAGCTCTGTGATTTTCCAAGATCTGCTCCTGAAGTCGTTCAACTTTCTGCTGCAGACTTTTATTTTCACCTCTGAACTTAGCAACCTCTGTCGTCTGTGTCTCTCTAGGACTAGGTCCTCCAGCCTTCAGCTTAGCATTTTCTGCTCTTAACAAGGTATTTTCAACCTGCAACCTCTCTATGTCAGCTAACATTTTCTCATTTGCCTCAATGAGACTTGAAATAGTATAGGCGCTTCCTATTCCCCCCTTTTTTTTGCACAATGCCACATTCCTCTAGTGTGTTCAATGAGAACATATGTTTCCTTATTCCTTTAGTAGCTTTCCCAGTAACAACTTTGAAGTGATCAAAAACTTTTGTCAGGAGAAAACCATAAGGTAGACCATGCTTGCCATATTTTGTATTTACGACTTTCATCATATGCTCAATCATGATGGAGGGTAGACTGACTAAGTGTCCTTCATCCAAAACCTCCATCGGGAACAGATCCCCCTTAGATGCAATACACCTTTTCTCAACACTGGGCAATACCACCTTGTTGACCAACTCAAAAAGAAGTTGATATTGTGGCTTCATTTGCTTCTTATATAGAGTATCTGTGGTCACTTGCTTTCCAATCTTGACTATGAAACTTTTGAAATTATCTGAGGCTTTGAGATTTCTGTCATTTCCCAGCATTTTCATTCCCTCAGTTGGGACACCTAGAATCTCGCCCAATTGACTTTCATCCAAAGTGAAATCGACTCCTCTAACTCTGCACACTAAGGTATGGTTGTCAATGTACTGCAGATTTACACATAAATTTGCTACCTCTTTCTCATAAGTGAGAGAAGGCCCTTGAAATAGATGGTCCCATTGTTGAGCTTTTAAGATTTCCATCAATTCATTCAATCCCTGATGTCCAACTGTTTCAGGATCAAGCGCTCTTCCAAGTAGCACTTTTTGTCCTTTTAGATTCTTAATTCTCGACATCTCTTCATTTTTCTTAAAGTGCTCCCTGTCGTGAAGGACCAGGTCCCTTCCCAACTTCCACCTTTTTCCTTTTAGATGAACCTGTTTCCTCAATTTTAACATCCTTTCTTTTTTTAGGAGATTTAGAGATTTTCTGAGACTTGTCCAATTTAGCAGTATCTTTCTCACTTCTCAATTTTACCTTCTTTTTAGAGCTTTTTCTTTCCCGGGGAGACTTTTCTTCTTTCTTTCCTTGGTTATCAACCACATTCACTACCTCTTCTTTGTCTCTTGGCGTCACTAATCGTTTTTTACTCTTTGGACTCTTCTCTTTGTCAGTCTTAGGAATGGAGTCCGGTTGTGTTTGAGTTTTGAGTTTGATAGTGAAGGGTTTCTTGCTAGGCTGTGAGACAACTTTAGTTTTGGCAATATGTTTACTCTTGGTAATGTTTCCTTTCCCTGATGATTTTGAAGCACCAGATTCCCTTCCTGGGCATCCTTCCAGAGGTACAACAATGGAGGACAAGGGTACCATATCCAAACAGTGTTCCTCGGGACCAGGTCCCTTACTCACATACTTTGTTTCACCACAGTTTCTCTGTTCCATTCATTTTCTACTAACTTTTTCTCAAACTTCCAGACTTCTCCTGTGCTTCCATACTTACTTTTCCAGATTACCTTTCAATCACTTCTTTCTCAACAATATCACTTACAAAATTTAGTACAATGCCATCAGGGATATCACCAGCATTATCTAGACAAACATTCACATCTTCACTTCTTACGTTAGCAGTATCACTACCCACATGGACTGCAACATCTTCTGTATTTTTACCAGATTTTTCACTGACTCACTTTTATCTGTTGCATCACCTGACACAGCCCTACCTATTTTAACCTCGGTATCCAAGATAATATCCCTTATAGGCAACCTAACCTCTTTTTCACAACTACCAATCATAGTATTAGCATTTATGGTACTTTCTACTTCTTCTATACTGGCTAAAGGGTTGGAGTTTCCTGATTTTTTAGGCTGTTCTTCTAAGACCCTTTCCTTGGTCTCATGCATCACCTCTACTAGCCTATAGACTTCAACACCTTTTTTTTTACTTGACACCTCTATCCCATCATCATTTTCATCTGTTTCTTCCGTAAGACCAAAGAGTTGGGAAGTAGTAACGGTTTAGGCACTGATTTCAAAGTCGGGGTTGTCAGACAAAGAGGATTTTGTAGATTCTGAGACAAAAACTTTTAATTTTTGTTTCTCTTGAGTTGTAGAGGGACCAAGAACAGATGGTTTAGGTGAGAGCACATTGGATTTTTGGATAGTAGAAGTGTGACCTTCTTGAGAGAGGGAGGATGATAGTGGGTCTGTCGGCGTGGGTTCTTTGGAAGATGAGCGAGTGGGGTTGGTTTCTGTTCTAATAGAAGATGAGGACTCAAAATTCGACGTGGTCTATTTTAAGCAGAAAGATGGAGAAGAGAGTGGAATTTGATGGAGTGTAAGGGTTGAGTGATATATGTGAGGGAGAATAGGAAAGATTGTAAACTTGCTTATAAAAGGAGAAGAACCAATTCCTATTGGTTTAAACACAGAGTACTTTTACACCCGGGTCGATTCAGAAGAAAAATGAGACGTTTGGGCTTAAAAGTAAGAGGGAACTGATGATGACATGACACTTAGGCAAAATTAAAATGTAAATGCTTGAACATACTACTAACCTGAGTCATAGGGACCTGGTCCCTTGATCTTTATAAAGATAGCTTAGGCAAAAGCTCTGAAGAGTGCAATGTCTCTAATTCTAGGTTGTCCTGAAATTGCCATGTGAGCATACCTGTAATGGTATAAGAACAAGTTAGATATCTCCAAAAAACACTTCATGAGTTGTACCTCTTCTCTCAACATTTCCATTCATTAAGGAGCTATTAGATAATTTGAAGCATCCACATTTTCAACTGACTTAATCTATGAAGCTTAGACAATGTTTCAAGGATTTAGATGACATCCCTGATTGCATATTCAACTCCACTCCATGAATTCTCTTTAAATTCATAAATAACCCAGTTCAAAGACTTTAGCATATCCAACAAGCATATGTTGTCTCTTGACAAGGAGTGATGATCAGGTTCTTCAATTGTTTAAGATATGGTTATCCCTTCTTAGATACCTTTCTAAAGAGACCATTTTGAACTTGGTTGAGTTTTAGTATGCAACTCAGCACTTAGCGCAAGGGTAGTGGTATTAGCCTTTGGATACAACAGCGATTTCCTTGACACTTCAGAGATTTTAACATCGTCCTTCCTAACCTTTATGCAAATCCTTGATTGCACTAGAGTAGGGAGCCTTTTGATGGTTTACAAGTTTGCAAACACAAAGGACGATTTTCCTTATTTGTCATCCCTTTGTTCAGAACTTTTGTCCACGAGGTGGACGTCCATCTCTTTTATCCTCTTGAGTCATCTTTAGGAGGAATAAAGCTCTTGTCTTGATAAATGAGGAACCTTATCAAGCTGAAGTGATAGCTTAGAAACCTCAGGTCCTATATAAGAAGGGACCAAGTTCTTTTGCATTCTTTGGTCACTGGGTTGTACTTACTTCATTTTCTATCCTTAGTTTAGATTATTGTCTTGACCTTACGCTCTGTTTTACTCTGCTTTTGTAATCTCCGTTCCTTTCAGAGGACAGCTCACAGCAAATTCCCAGGAACATGATCCCGAACACATATTCATTTAGCACAAGCCTAATGAAAATACCACCTATCATCAACAAAAATTACCCTTGTCTTGTCTTCAGCTCACTACTTGTTGTCATTTACTGTTGATATCATATAGACATGGTCCTCTAGAACTTGTATCCTGCTCATTTACATCATTTATAGGGACCAAGTATACATCTGTTGACAGGATAAGATTGACTATATTGAACTCCCTGTAGTTAACCCAGCTTAGTACACTTGCATTTCAACCCTTCGGCATGGTATGCACGTTCAAATCCATGAGAGAGTGTCTTGCAGACTTTTTCTCACATAAAGAGTGCATTATCTCTTCATGTTATCACTCGACACACTCCCACCTTTCAAGGTCTTGAGTGAGATAAGATTAACTATTTCTTCAATTTTGTGCTCAGAGCAGTCACATTAACCAACCCTTTGTTGACGGCTCCTTTCTCACTCTAGCCCTCTCATTCAATTACTCATAGAACTTAGGAACCCAAATCAGCTTGCGCCCCAAATAATGATAGAATGGATGAACTTGATGTCTCTTCGCACAGGCAGGTAACAGGCTCTTCTTTGTTCAAGGACCAAGTCCCGGTCGTATTGGTTTGCTTTCAACATCCTCTCTGTTTCTCCATGCTGACTGAGCTTTTTCTTTACTCAAGTCCTTAAAATGACCAACATAATCATAATGAGTCCTAAGCCGTTCTTCAGATCCACAGAAGCATTTTTCTTCTTTGTCATTCTCATCTTTTGATCTTGACATAAGGGCAAAGTTAGAGTTATATCCTGAAGCTTCGTTATCAGTATTCATCCTGGATGTCTCCCTTACATCCCTACTATCTTTAGATTCATCTGAGAAGTCTTCCCAAACAGCTAGAGCTTCCTCGACCAAGGTGTCAGCTTTCGTTTTTGAGTTAAACATGTCCTCAGGTACCTGGTACTTCTCTTTTTCTTCTTCGACATTTTTGCTGCTGCTTCCTAACTTTGACAAGCCTTCAGTGATGTGTATCATTTCAAACTCATCTCCACTTGAGTCACCTTTCTTTTCTAATCTGACAAATATCTTCTTTTTCTTCCTTCTTTGCTTCCTGTTTTCTTCATTTTTTCTTTTTAGCTCATAAATCTTGAGGTCATTGATCAGTTCATTGAGTTTCAGTTCTTCCAAATCCATGGATTCAAGGATGGTACTAGCTTTTACTTCCCATGAAATTGGCAGTGCCCACAGCAACTTGCGAACTAAGAGATGCTCCTCAATAATTTTATCAAGGGAATGAAGTTCTTCAATGATGGAAGTGAATCTAGTGTACACATCACGAACAGACTCACTTTCCTTCATTTTGAAGAAATCATACTTTATGGTAAGCATCTCAATTCTGAGTTGCTTTTCTCTACAAGATCCTTCATAGACATTCTTAAGAGCATCCCAGATTTCCTTTGCCGTTTTGCAAGAAGTAATAAAATTATACTCTTCTGACCTAAGAGTACGAATAAGAATTTTATTGGCCTTGAGATCCTTCTGTACGCCTTCTTTGTCAGTATCACTGAGTTTCTTCTCTTCTTTTGGATCTGACTTTTCTTCAACCTCATAATCTTTTACAGAAGCATGAGGCCCGTCACAAATAATGTACCACAACTCAGGGTCCTCAGTCAAAATAAAATCTTGCATTCTTGCCTTCCACCATTCATAGAATTCTCCATTAGACCTTGGTAGTCTTGTGAAAGATTATCCTTTCTTCATGTTTGTGAACTAGCCATGACGAGGATCCTTTCTAGGTATTACTCTTTTAGAAAGAACCTGCTCTGATACCAATTGATAGAACCTATGGACTCACCCTTTCTAGTTCACCACCTGAAAGATCACCAAAATAGTCTAAGGGGCCTGGTCCCTAAAATGTTTTCACAGATAATGATGGAAAGTAAAGAAGGCAAGATATTTACGTGGAAACTCCTTGCTCAAGGGATTAAGAATCATGACCTACCCCAGTAGGATTTCCAACTTCACTAAACTGAGCAATGTTCAGATTACAACCTATTGCAACCTAGGGATTAAACTCTTAATTCCTCTCTCTTATAATGTCTCAATTGTAAGTAACTCTCGACTACCTCTAGCCAAGCAAACTAATACATCTTGCCTATCCCTAGACAAGTGTACCACTCAAAGGTTAACTAGGTGAACATCTAACAAACAACTTCTGAGAATTCAAACTAATACACCTAGACTAATTCTAGCCTAGTGTACCACTCAAAAGCTTGTGAAGATAAACTTCTTACAAGTAGCCTCTTAGAATTCAAGCACCTAAAAACAACTTCTTAAAAGTGTAGAATAGGTTTACAATTTATATAATAAAGGAACAAAGACTCAACAACCTAAGGACTTGAAGCATCTTCAGTTTTGGGATCTGGTCCTTTGGCTTGCTGAGGTTGTGTTCTTGAGAGCACATTGAGAGGGGTGGCGGCTGCACTTGAGAAAAATATAATTTTCAGATTTTCAAGTGTTAGGTCAAATAATCCCAACATGTTGTACATATATGAGACCAATATAGAGAACATGTGAGAAACATGTGACCATGGATAGTGACTTTCCAAGGGCTATTAGTTTCTAGTACACACACAGTTGTGCTGCTGCAGTGTTTCCTGAACAGTGCAGCAGCTTTACCAGCTGTCATGTTTCGTATAATGCCCAGGGGACCTGATGAAGGACCCGGTCCTTGGTGTGTTTGTCAAATTTTCAAAACTACAACATATCATAACTCACAATATCATAACTCATCAATTAGACTATATGTATGAAATTTCTCTCTTTTCTCACTTTACTTTCTGCTCTTGTACTCTTATCACCTGATTTTGGGGGGGTGTATTTACGTTTTTTCGCACTTATGACTATTAAGACGCCTTTATGACTTATTATCTCTTCTTACACTTTACTTTATGCATGTAATTAATGAAAACTGGCTAAAAATGGAATTTGATTCGCCTATTGGGTTGGGTGTTGGTGGCATCATGATTTAGGAGATTTTGGGTCATGACATAGAGGGTATAGAGTTCATTGATTAGATAGTATATTTATTTCGTTTTGAGATATTAAAAATGACATCATTTTTCTCTATCTACTGATGAAAGAACTAATCAGAAAACCTTTATAAAGTTTTTAAATCAAGAGAGAATCACATTAAATAAGCGATTACCAGAATCAAATTTATTTGCTAAATACAATGAATCCTGACTAAAGTCAAAAAAGTTAGCATAGCAATATAAATATTGCCGGTATTATATACATTTGCCCCTTCTTCTCAACTTCATTGTTATTTGTAGTTTTGTTTATCTACACAATACTGATTTTCCTCCAAACTCAACCTAATTTCTTGCGTAGCCGAGGTAAGTAAGGGTAATTTATTTTCCTTTAAATCTCTGGAATTCCATTTTGTAAAATTACTTATCTAATAATACTTATATTTGTTTTTCTCAAATAAAAAATATTTGATTTTCTCTCTGACGATGTGGTGCTTCGATTTTCTACTTCTGATGATGCTGAAATCTGTGAATGCTTGGAAAATGTAAATAAATTTGAGTCAATCATGTATAGTACAGATCAAATTCTCCTTTGATATATTCGTTAATTTTTGTTTTAAATAGATGGAGATATGAAAAATGTTGTCTCACATTTTTAATACCTTGAAGAATATTGATTTGTTTTATGTAGCATGACTCATGTCGTAGGGACAACACTATCCGTCCTTTTTATTTTACCTATATATTTTTATGTTCTATCTTAGTTTTTTAGATGGCTAAGGTTAGATCTGATGGCAAAGGATCGATTCGACAATTTATTAAAAACAAACCATCCCATGCCAATATTTTCATTCATATATTGAGTATAGCACAAACTAATTTTCTTGGAATAGTTCCAATTATCATTTTAATTTTTCTTCGATTTTTGTTCAGTTATTTTGATACTTTATGTTAAGACATCAAATAATTATACTAGTTTTACAAACAGTCTCATTTGTTACATAAAGATTACCAAATATTACTATTTATGTTATATGTTAAATATATATGTGTAATATTATTATACATACATTAGTTAATCTGATTATTCCTTGCAATTATATACCCATGCTTATACCTATGCATTTGATTAGAAAATCGTCTAAAAATTTATTTGAATATTAGGTTCAACATAAGTAGCTTTACAAACAAACAAAACTGACACCCTCACTAGGGGTGATTTACAAGAATGGTCTCAGAGTTAGAGATGGGTAGTTGGAAATTAACTTTTGATCACTCCTCTTGCCCGATGGATAAAACTTCAAGCTTAATAAGTTTTAATTTTTCAGCTTGAAGGCTTGTTCATGGGACCAGGTAAGCGAGGCTTAAAAGTTCAGGATCATCCATTTCAAGATTAGTGATGTAATTTCTTATATAATCATTGTGATGTTTACTTCAAAGCGACATGGACACCTACATCACTACATTAAATATAGTTCGCATATAACTATTGTGATATGATTATGAAGTAGAGGATTTGTACCTAATTAATTAATCCATAGACTATTTCAACTATATACCTTTATTATCTCCTTTTCATGACAAGGATCCTTTAACTATTTACTTTTGTTTTCTCTCCTTCCGATTATTGCTGCAAAAAACATCAATGTATTCTACCAATATATCATCAAACAGAATGGTTCATTACACTCATTGACATATATACTCTTTTCGGCTACTAAAAATTTTGTTGTAGAAGAAAAATAGGTTGTTACCTAAAAAAAAGAATAAAACAAAGCGCAATATAAGTAGGCTTTGATTTATCCATTTTCTTTTTTAAAGGTTGACCTTTTTTTTTTTTTTTTTTCATTTTACCAGTTTTAAACCGAATTTTCATTTATATGAATTTTATGGGAGATGTTAATTCAATTACCATTTCGTACTAGCTTTTCAATGGAATAACATTTACTCTCACCAAAATGAGATGAAAAGATATATAATTAAGGGTGTGTTTGGTAAGGAGGATTTTTTTTTTTTTCAATTTATCCATGTTTGGTTGGTCAAAGTGCATTTTTAAAAAGTCTTTAGAAAAATAAGTTCCTTAAAATTAGAAAAATAATTACTAGCCCGGTGAAAGTAGGAAAAACATGTGCCTTATTCACTTCTTCCAATGGCATTTTCATGGTGATACAGATACACTATCCCTCCACCCTCGCTCACTCACTTCTCCTTCTCTAATTCTTTTGCAGGTTAGAGATTCTTGATAAAACAAGCATTGGAGATTGAAGTAGCTGAGGGTGATTTTGCAACTAAGAAGTTGAAAATGACATCATCTTGTGCCGAAAACAGTCCAGTGACACTCAGAGTAACATCCCAAAATTATCATCTATATCCACCTCTCTTGGCAATAGATGAGAATCATTTGGTCTCTCTTAAAGTGTTCATGAATACTTTGCAGAAGCTCCATGCTACCATTAGAGCCAAGTTCAGGATCCCTGTTATAGGGGAAAAGTGGCTGGTTTAGCATCGCCTCTTTGTCGAGGTAATTACTCGTGGTGGTAGAGTAAAAGTTGTAGGGAGAAAAGATGGAAGGAAGTAACATTAGTTTTTAGTTTCTTCTTCAGCCACAGATGCTTCATTTACCCTTCGAAAATACTATATTTCATTATTATTCCACTACGAAAGAGTTTACTATTTCAAGGCAATGTACTAGAATCCTTCTCTTGATCATGTGTTGTAGGAAGTCTCACAAACTTCAATTGCACCGCATCATGGTTTGTTCGGATATGTGCCAAAAATAGAAGCCGTCATGCCCAAGCTTAGAGGATAGAAATAATATTTCCTAAAGCACCATCAACAGTGTCTAATCTTATTGCTGGCAAGATACCCTTTTGGCAAGATACCCTTTCTCAAACTTGCCATCAATAAGATCAGACACTGTTGATGGTGCTTTAGGAAATTGTTTCCATCATTTGCGGTCGGGGCATGATGGCTTCTATTTCTAACACATATTCAGCCAAACCATGATGAGGTGGAACTGTAGCATGTGAGACTTGTTGCAATACGAAGGATTTGAGTACATTGCCTTGAAATAGTAAACTCTTTCGTAGTGGAATAACAATGAAATATAGTATTTCCAAAGGATAAATGTAGCATTCGTGGCTCAAGAAGGAAAACTAAAACCTAATGTTGCTTCCTTTCATCTTTTCTACCCAAAAACCTTTGCAATACCACCACGAGTAGTCCTCGACAAAGAGGCGATGCAGATCTAATCGATTTTTCCCCTATAACAGGGATCCCTAACTCGTTTCTCATGATAACATGGAGCTTTTGCAAAATATTCATGAACACTTTAGGAGAGGCCACAACATTCTCATATATAGCCATATATAGCCAAGGGAGGTGGATATGGATGATAATTTTGGGTGTTATTCTGAGTGGCACTGGACTATTTTCAACACAAGATGATGTCATTTTCAACTTCTTAGTTTCAAAATCACTCTCAATTACTTCAATCACATCTTATCTTAATTATATAGTGCACTTTGAATTAGTGATTTTACTATGAATTGCTACAATTCCATCAAGCACCACCAAATACCAAATTACTGCTGCTTGAAGATGATTCCAATTTCCAACTAGGTGAATCTTCATATATTTTGTCAACAAACATATATTTCATTTTGTGAGATGGCCAGACTTTTTACTACATTTTGTGGATAGTAAGAAAGTGAATGTTCTAAATCATGAAGATATCATTATGACATAATTTTTCTTAAATCTGAGATAAGTACTGATAGGTTTAATTATAACTTTGTCGCACAAGGTGAGATGGCTACTTTAATTATTTTTTTAATTACTAAATTTACCTATCCATACTTTCACCTTTTGTGGTGGTGGAGTTTTTTGTCCTGCACCCCTTTTATCTAAATTTATGCTAATGTCAAGGTGGAGCATTAGTTTAGGGGGTCTAATAAGGTCGTAGATCATCTAGCCAACTTAGCCGTGAGAAGCCAGAATGAGTCCTTTATGATTCCTATCAGCAACTTCTTGTGGGGGCTAAAGGTCCATTCCAACTTGCCACGAGACAAATGGCCTCTATAAGGTTCAAATACAACAAGTTAAATGTTTTTGTTAGTTAACTGTATAGGTAGCTTATTTACGAGAGTTGGAATGTCTATATTATTAGATTCCCCTTCCCTCTTTATGTGAAGGATAAAAACGTTATCCTAGGTAAGGCCAAGTCCCCCTTCTTCTAGATCTTTTTTTAGAACTATAATTGTATGTATCTTATGCAGTACGAATTTAACATAATACATGAATGATAAACAGTTAATAATTCATTAAATTTGTGTTAATTCACTACCAAGCGGATCAGAAGTGCACATTTCAATTAGTTGAAAATTAGATACACTTAATAATCTATTTGGCCAAGCTTCTGGAAGTCAAAAAATGCTTATTTCTTTGTAAATACAATTTGCTACTCTCTGAAAGAATTTTCTTGAAAAAATACTTCACACAAAAAACCCCTTTCAAAATAAGCATATATTAAAAGTTGATAAATAGGCTATTAACCAAATATTACAATAAGGACTAAAATCAAAATTTACAAACAACAGGGACTAGAAATGCTATATATTGAATCCTCATTATAAAAATAGGAACAAATATCGCTATTATGTCTCATGCAGTTGTTATATTTATGTACCCATATGTTATATGTATATTCTATCAGCCTCTTTTTGTGATTCTTGGAAAAAACATTGACAATCTTTTTGAGTAGTAGGAAGCAAGAAAAAAGAAGAAGAAGAGAGACAGACAGTGTTTTATTTTTCTTTTTTCAAAATTTATATAGCATAAATCAATATGCCGCATGCCTTTGACAAACTGGAAAGTAATGATAAACTCACTGCACAGGTTGTGATTTGTTCCATTATTGCAGCCTTTGGTGGTCTTATGTTTGGCTATGATATTGGGATTTCAGGTACTAACTCTTTCATGTTTATGCAATGAGTTTAAGTTATGTACATAGTTTTTACGTTGTGAATGGAGTTTAATCTGTTTAGTTTTTTAGTTTTCAAGTTAACGGACCTTACTTGCAGTAAGCAATTAACGTTCGTCATAGCTCAATTTAATATGATAATGTACACAATGAACAAAACTTAATAATCTTGCTCAACTTTATTGGGAATTTAGGGTCAAAGCAAAAACTAAAGGGGTTTATGTTGTTTTCTTCTTCTCACCAAAGAGTTTAAGTTATATACACTTATATTCAAACTATTAGTATAGTTTAACGGTTACAACATGTTACAGCAAGCACTACTAGAAACATGTGTTCCTCAGAAGTATGTTTCTGACACGTCCATTGGAAAAACAAGTGTTTCTAGCATTGAGGTTAAAAACTTATTTTTCTTTTAGAATTAGTGAAGGTGCACGCAAGCTAGCCCACGAACACCACGATTATAAAAAATCATTTTACACTATCATTGCATTGACCTTTATCTCAAACTAAAAAATGCTCCTTTTTAAATTTTTACTTTATTTTTGATATCTTCAAGGGCGGATTCAAAACTTTACGTATCGGTTCTAGGGAAACCAATAACTCTTTCTCATTTGTTGTATGTGTATTCAAGAAGTTCATTAAATACTTATAAATATTTGACTGTGAACTCAATTGTTATTGTCAATTAATTTGAGATTGTTGTAAGAATCCATAATTTTCACATTCTAAATCCGCCTTTGTCTTCATGATAAATTTGTATAGGTGGGGTGACATCCATGGATGATTTCTTAGAGAAGTTCTTCCCAAAAGTATATGTTAGAAAGCATAGGGCCAAAGAAGACAACTATTGCAAGTATGACAACCAAATGTTGCAATTGTTCACATCTTCATTGTATTTATCAGCAATTGTCTGTTGTTTCTTTGCCTCAAAGTGTTGTAAGAGGTTTGGAAGGAAATTAACAATGCAACTTGCCTCTTTGTTCTTTTTCATTGGAGTTATCCTAAATGCTGCTGCAATTGATCTCCCTATGCTTATCATTGGACGGCTTTTTCTTGGTGCTGGAGTTGGATTTGGCAACCAGGTAACAATTTTATTATTTTTGTCCAATTATATTTATTCAACAAATAATTATACATAGTAAAATAGCCTATAGGAATCTAATGAGCCGAATGTAAACTTAATTAAAAGCCTTGTGCGGTCGTAAAATATTTAAATACAGTCAAACCTTCATATAACACGTCATTTGTCCAAAGACTATTTTGGATGCATAGAGAAATGCTATTATAACGTAACAGAAAAATCGGTTCTAAGAAAAACTTGATCGTTATAGCAAAACATTGTTATAGAAGACCGTTGTTAAAGAGAGGTCTAATTGTAATCTTTTTCAACGTCGGAATATTTTAGCCTTTAATACGAATAAATTAGATTTCATTAAGGCTTTGTCTTGGTGCTGGTGTTGGATTTGGTAACCAGGTAATTTTTTTATATTTTATTTCCACTTATATATTCTGAAAATGATAATCCAGAATAAAATATTAGTCTAGGAATCTATCGAGCCGAATGTTTGGTTGATTTTCTGTCCTTTCTCTAGTAAAAAGAAAAACAAACATATGTCATAGTAAACATTGAATAAACATGTGTCAAAAAACTATGTCGTGACGCATGATAGCCAAAGGAGCAGCTTTAACTTATTATATTGGCCGTGGTGTAAAGAATTTTTATAATACTAATAAGTAGGGCTGTTCACAGTTTTGGTTAAAACCAAAACCAAACCGAAAATTTAACCAAACCGAATAAAATAACCGACATTTGGTTTAGTTTGGTTTGGTTTGGTTTTAAATTTGAAAAACCGATAATATTTGGTTTGGTTATGGTTATAGTAAAAAATAACCGAATAAATAACCGAACCAAACCGATACTTATATACATAAAATTTATAATTATTTATATGTATAATATTAGCTTTTCATAAATAATTCAAGATATTTTATACCTTTTAATTATTAATTTAATTTTGATCTACTTATTTTTAAGGCCCATGTCTTAAAAGAATATGTCCAACAATTCAAGCCCAACTCTAATAAGTCGTAAGCATAAGGGTTGTTTGTATTTTGAAACCTTTGTTTGACTTGTTCTTTTGAATCTAAACTGCGTTGCAAGTTTGGTCCACCTGATTTGCCAACAGCGTGTCTTTCCCTCAATATGCAGCAAAGTTCACCCTTGTGGGCCATGAGGAAAAAAAAGCTTCATAAGAAATTTGAAGAATGTAGAGAGAGAATATTTGAATTGTCACGGCTAGTCATAAACCGAAAAACCGAATCAAACCGAACCAAACCGACAATAACCAAACCGGTGGTTATTATTTTACTTGGTTTGGTTATGGTTTTAGACATTTAAAAACCGACTAAATTGGTTTGGTTATGATTTTAACCAATAACCGACCCAAACCGAACCATGAACACCCCTACTAATAAGTAGGTGTTTGGCCATAAATTTTAATTTTTTTTTATTTGAAAATTATGAAGTTGGAGTTGACAACTAGAGTTGTGTTTGGTTATATTTTTTGCATTTAGAACATTTTTCTTATTTTAAAAAAAAAATTATTACATAGGGGGTAGGAGAAGAGGAAATGGGAGAGGGAATTACAACATGGAGATTCGAACTCTTACCAACAAGATGAAAAGTTCAGATAGTCAACTAACTGATCTACTAGATCCCTACATTTGGAACGTTGTCCATGCTTGAATGTGACTTAAATATAACTTCAAAAATAAAAAGTGAGAAAAAAGCAAGTTATAAGCTGTGTTTCCAGATTTGAAATACAACTTCAAATTTGATTTGAAATTTTCATGAAAAACACTTATTTAAAAAAAAAAGTAAAAAAATTACTTCAGAAAAAAGTGAACAATTTTTATATAGACAACGCATATCGTCATCAGTCATCATAAGTTGACCTTTTACTATATACTATTGGTGCATAAAAGTTAAACTCTTTAAAAAATTAATATGTTCAAAATATATACGGGTTTGTAGATTATGTCGGTTCAATTTGATCGATTTTATGATTAGTTAATTCTTTTATCTTTATGTTTTTATTGACACCTCATAGATATCTAAAATTAATGGTCACTCAACTATTATAAAAAGGTGAATAAAGTCACTCCTTTTTTTTTTTTTTTTTTTTTTTGTATTTGAAAAGTCATTTATCTTTTGCTATTTCACTAAAAAATCATATATTTTTTTTGTATCGGAAAAATCACTTATCTTTTGTTATTTCACTTAAAAGGTCATTCAAATTGGAAAGTGATGTATCTGGTTACTTTTAAATGGGCGATACCTTATTTTTTAAGCCAAAAAATAGAAAAAAAAGTGTGATACCTTATTTTTTAAGCCAAAAAATAGAAAACATTTTGAAGACAATTCTTACTTGTTCATCACCAACTAATCTAATAACTCCTGAAATATATAGTATTTTTTATCTTTTTTGGGCCAACCAAGTCGCGTTTGTAACGGTTGAATATCATTCGTAGGTATGGATACATATTAGTTAATTATGATTGAGCGACAAACCTTCTATAAGCAGTATACCATACGCTAGCATACTGCTTTGTACTTGTTTATATACTGTCATAAAAGTCTTATTTGTATTTATTATAACTCCCCATAAACGGTATAATTTGTGTTACTTTTAACGTTTTCACTTGCATATTTTTAATATCTCACCACTGTTTCAAATCCCAAATTTTGATATTTGCAAAAACTAATAGTAGCCTAGCCATTACTTGCAAATACCGAACGAGTTTAAATTTTGCGCACTAATAATGTTTAGGTTTTTTATACTATTAGGTAAAATTGACCGATCCAAGATTACAAATCTCACATTTTAAGGAGCGTATATGTAGATATCATTTGATTGATCTACTAGTACAAAACTTGTTTTACACCGATGATGTATATAACTATATAAACTCATACTGAGATACTATCATTTATGGTCGAATGGAGCCTAATAAAGTGCGCTTGTATGTGTTCCTAAGAAAAGTATGAATTTACTGAATCAACGCCATGAGATGAGCTTCAACTCATCCATGGATACTCGACATTTTGGGAGGAAAAACAGTTAGAGAGGAGGAGAGGAAAATGTGTGTTGTATTTTTATTCAAAATCATCATTACAATTGAGTGGAGTATATATGATTGTAACTAACATACCAGCTGTATATAGCTGGCCATGATCCACACGTGACTCTTCCTAACACATCAACTAACTCTAACTAACTTTTGAACAAATCAGTGTATATTCTGATATACACTTGATACACAAAATATTCCAACTGATATACATCATGTTCCAACACTCCCCTTCAAACTGGTGAGTGTAAAAATATCAAGAACTTCGAGCTTGGATAAAAGGAAATGATGCAGTGCAACTCCTAAGCCTTTGGTAAGCAAGTCTGCAAGTTGCAACTTTGTATTAAGTTAAGTAGGATGAATCAAGCCACTCTTGTATCTTTCTCTAACAAAATGACAATCAATTTCGATATGTTTAGTTCTCTCATGAAATATTGGGTTCGCTGCAATCTGAATAGCTATTTTGCTATCACAAAACACCTGTATTGGTAAAGTAACTGATACCTTCAAATCCTCAAGTAATCCCAGCAACCAAACCACTTCTGACACTACTGAAGCCATTGATCTGTACTCAGCTTTTGCTGAGCTTCTGCTAACTGTATGTTGTTTCTTGGACTTCCATGAGATTAATTAACCACCAAGCTGTATAGAAAAGCCTGTAACTGATCTCCTAGTGTTGGGGCAAGCAGCCCAATTTGAATCACAAAATACAGTCATCTTTGTAATAGCATGTCTACGCAGTAATACATCTAGTCCAGGTGACTTCTTTACATATCTGACCACTCTCAAGGCTGCATCCCGATGTGACTTCTTGGGAAGTTGCATGAATTGACTTAGCACTTGTACTGCAAAGCATATGTCTGGTCTAGTAATAGTCAAATATATCAGCTTGCCAACTAGTTTTTGATAACTTCCTGCATTAGTCAGGATTGGATCATCTGTTTTTGTTAATGACTTGTCATCTGTCTGCTTCACTACTTCATCATATTCCACAGAATTTAGCTTGACATTTGCTTCTAAAGGTGTAGAAGCTGGTTTAGAACTACTTAAGCCAATCTCAGTAATCAACTCAAGAGCATACTTTCTTTGATTGAGTAAAATTTCATGTTTAGACCTCAGCACTTCTATCCCCAAAAAAAGTACTTCAAAATACCCAAATCTTTCACCTTGAGCTGGCTATGCAAGTAGCACTTTGTCTCATTAATGAGCTCTGTGTTGTTACCTGTGATAAGCAAGTCATCCACATATACAAGCACTATGACCAACTTCCCTTTGTCCTGCTTAGTGAACAAAGAATAATCATGAGTACTTTGTGAGTATCCTGCCCTCACCAAGGCAGTGGTTAACTTAATGTTCCAATGTTTTGATGCTTGTTTGAGTCCATACAAAGCTTTGACCAGCTTGCACACTCTTGACTCCCCTTGACCAGCTTGCACACTCTTAACTCCCCTTGACCAGCTTGCACACTCTTGACTCCCCTTGTTTCTGAAAACCTTGTGGAAGGGACATGCAAACTTCCCCATCCAAATCACCTCGAAGAAAAGCATTGTTTACATCCATTTAAAATAACTCCTAATCATGAGCAGCTGTAATACTAATGATTGTCCTGACAGTGACCATTTTGGCCATTGTTGAAAAAGTCTCATGATAGTCTGATCCTTCTCTTTGTGTGTAGCCTTTTGTCACCAGCATTGCCTTGTATTTGTCAACTTCACCATTAGCTTTCAACTTGATCTTGTACACCCACTTAGAGCCAAAAAGTTACTTTCTAAGTGGCAAAGGAACCAGCTCCATGTATTGTTTTCTTCTAGTGCATCTAACTCCTTTTGCATGGCTTCTATCCACAACGGATCATTTGCAGCTTCCTTGAAGGTCTTAGGTTCTACTGCTGCTGAGAAGCATCTCAATTAATCTTGATAAGTTGAGGGCAAGTGTGAGTATGAAATGTGATTGGAAATAGGATAAGGACACTGTCCTCCTGGTTTAGGTGCCATGACATAGTCATTATGCCAAGTAGAAGGCTCAATGGTTCTGCTAGGCCTTGCATATTGATGCTGCTGGTCTTCAGGTAGGATGGGCATATGATCATCCACTACTTCATGTTAGTTCGGCAAGGGCAGCTCCATGTTATCATCATACGCCAAGGGCATATCTACAAGATCATTGGTTTCTTCATCAAGATTGTCCTTTGATGACTCTTCTTCAACATTATCCACAGAAGCTATGACTTCATGTTGTGACATAACAGTGTGATCATTAGGAAATGTGGTTGTAGCAGGCTCTGGTGATCTTGGAATATGTTGAGTGTGATCCTCTGATATATATGAGGGAAATGGTACATTGTTATGGCCTTCATGTCCATCTTGAGTTGAACTACTGTCACTTAAGAACATATCTTCAACCTGTAGAATAGCATTATCTTGTTTGAAAGGAAAAACAGATTCTCTAAATGTGTTACATCTCTACTAATGAATATTGTTTTGGAAATCAGATCATATAACCTATATCTCTTTTGATTTTCTGAATATCCAATAAGAACAGCTTTTCTTGCTCTCTCATCAAATTTTTCACCCTAGGCAATCTGCTAGCATAGCAAAGACAACCAAATACTCTTAGATGATCTAAATATGGTATTTTTCCAAATAGTATTTCATAAGGACTTTTTCCTGCAAGGACTTGTGAAGGCAACTTATTAATCAAGTATGTTGTTGTTCTCACACAGTCACCCCAAAAACCAATGGGAACTGCACTTTGAAATCTCAAGGCTCTAGCAACCTCAAGTATATGTCTATGCTTTCTCTCCACTATGCCATTTTGTTGTGGTGTATATGGGAAACTACTTTGATGAATTATATCATGTGAGGCAAACAAACTACTACACTTAGAATTAAAAAAATTTGTACCATTATCAGACCTCAGTACTTTAACAGTGCTACCAAACTGAGTTTGTTATTAAACATAGAAGGTCTTGCAGCACAGGGACCATTTCACATTTAGATTGTATCAACTATCCATTCATAAGCTACAGCATTGGCTAAAAGAGAAGATATACCTTCCATGTTTGCTATATAGTTGGTAGGTGCAGACTCATCAAGCTTGTCGAACACTTCCTGATATTGTTGTGGTGTGAATAAACCTCCATTTCCATGTTGTGATCCACTAGGTTCAGCAGTAGTTGAATTGGCAAAAGGCTTGCCCTGAGATGCTTGCCTATTCTTCTTTTTGCTTTTGAAATCAGCAAGATAGCCAATAAGTCTGTAGAAATCTTGAGTTCTATGTCTTTTATAACCATATTCTCCACATGGTGGTCGTGGTATTGATCCTTGAACTGGTTTTCTGTATCTATAACCTTGTGTTTTTCCTGCCAGCATAGTCAATGGTTCTCTATGTGCATCAATCACACCTAGAGACCTTTGACTCTCTTCCTATGCAGTCACTACATATGCCTCATTCACAGTCACACTAGTTCGTTTTGCCAACAAATTGCTTCTTATATTACTATAACTTTCATTTAATCCTATAAGGAATTGTATTAGCCTTTGAGACTTGAGATGATCTGTACTGTTTGGATTCTTCACAACAAGATGGCAAGGGAAACATCACATCCAATTCATCCCATAGCTCCTTCATCTTAGTGTAATAGCAAGTAACAAAATTATTGCCTTGTTTCAAATTTACTATTGCTGAACATAAGTGATAAATCCTTGTAAGGTTAGATCTATCAAATCTTGCTCTAAATTCTTCCCATATCTGTCTAGCACTAGCAGCATACATAATACTAGCTCTCAATTCACTAGAGACAGTACTTCCTATCCATGAAAATACTATTGCATCACATTTTTCCCATAATTCTTCTAAATCATCTTTGTACTTTCTTTTTATACAAGTTCCATTTATGAATCCAAGTTTACCTTTTCCTCTTAATGCTAACTTCATCGATCTGCTCCACAATGTATAATTTTTTGGTCCTTTGAGTTTTGTTGGGATCAAAACAAGTCTAGGTACATCAGATGGTTGCAGATACAAAGGATGATGATGATGATCAATTGTGTTTGTTGCTTCTCTTGTGGTATTTGAACTTCATGTCATGTTTGAGCTTACTTCAAGCTTTGATTTGTTACTCTCCAATGGATTTTTACTGATGTAGACAGTGATCGCATGTAACCTGCTCTAATACCATATGAATTTACTGAATCAACACCACGAGATGAGCTTCAACTCATCCATGGATACTCGACATTTTGGAAAGAAAAACAGTTAGAGAGGAGGAGAGGAAAATATGTATTGTATTTTATTCAAAATCATCATTAAAAGTAAGTGGACTATATATGATTGTAACTAACATGCCAGTTGTGGACATGATTCACACGTGACTCTTCCTAACACATCAACTAACTCTAACTAACTTTTGAACAAATCAGTGTATATTCTGATATATAGAATATTCCAACTGATATACATCATATTCCAAAACAAAGGAATTTGTTCATTTTTTGGGGTCTCAAAGGGGCGTGAAAATGCATAAAAACTCTTGATTGGAAAAGACATGTAACTCTAGTTACTTCAGAATCAACAGTCAATGCTATTTACCATAGAGGTAGTTGACAATTGAACCCAATTTTGACCATTATTATCATATTCATAATAGTGCGATAAATTGTTTGCAGGCAGTGCCATTATTCATATCAGAGATAGCTCCACCAAAGTACAGAGGAGGTCTCAATATTTTGTTCCAAATGCTCATCACAATTGGCATTTTGTGTGCCAACATTGTCAACTATGCAACTTCAAAAATGCACCCAAATGGATGGAGAGTTTCCCTTGGTGGTGCTGCATTTCCAGCAATATTTCTTGGCCTAGGCTCTTTACTCATTGTTGAAACACCAACTAGCTTAATTGAACGTGGCCAAATAGAACAAGGCAAAAAAACTCTTATTAAAATTAGGGGTGTTGATGATGTTGAAAAAGAGTACCAAGAGATTTTACAAGCCACTCAATTGGCACACCAAATCAAACACCCTTTTAAAAATTTGATGAAAAAATCTAGTAGGCCACAACTTATATGTGGTACAATTCTTCAAATTTTCCAGCAATTTACTGGCATAAATGTTGTCATGTTCTATGCTCCTGTGTTATTTCAGACGATGGGGTTCGGAGGAAATGCCTCGCTGTTATCGGCTATTGTGACTGGTTCGGTCAATGTGATCTCTACGTTGGTCGCGATACTTGGTGTTGATAGATTTGGAAGAAGAGGTTTACTTGTTGAAGGTGCTGTACAAATGCTCATTGCCCAGGTACATCAATATTTTCAATTTGAGTTTTGACTAACAATATACAACAACAACAACATACCCAGTATAATCTCACTAGGTGGGGTCTGGGGAGGATAGAGTGTATGCAGACTTTACCCCTACCTTTTGACGGGTAGAGAGGTTGTTTCCGATAGACCCCTGGATCAAGGAGAGATGAAAAAGCATCAATAATAACAAACAGTAATAATAAGCAGTAATAACTCAAAATAATAGGACGACGTAGAAAAAAAGAACAAGCAATCCAAAGCAGTATAACAAGACATGGCAAACTACTATCAAACACAAGGGCCTACAATAGTAATACTACGACTAATGTCCTCCATAATCTCCTATCTAAGGTGATATCATCGGTAACTTGGACCTGCGCCATGTCCTGTCTAATCACCTCTCCCTAATACTTCTTCGGCCTAGCTCTACCTCTTCTAAAACTGTCCATAGCCAGCCTCTCACATTTCTGTACTACGCATCACCTTAAAAATAACTATATATAACTAGTCATATATAATCCTTAGCTCACTATCCAATTAATTGGCTTAGCTTGTATCCAATTGGTTCCTCCTCTAAAGGACTAGGAAAATTACATTATTTAAATTGATAATTTTTTTGTTCTTCCCCATCTAGTAGTATTTAAAACTTAAAAAATGTTTTTTGGCTTGTTGTGATTGCTTGGCTTGTTGTGTTCAGTGTATTACAGGGGGGATTCTTGCTGTGCATTTGAAATCCACAAATGTTATACCAAAGTACTATGCACATATTGTGGTTGCATTTATTTGTGTGTTTGTGATGGGATTTGCTTGGTCATGGGGACCCTTAGGATGGTTAATTCCAAGTGAGATTTTCCCATTGGAGACAAGAACTGCTGGGTTTTTCTTTGCAGTTAGCATGAACATGATTTGCACTTTCATCATTGCTCAAGCTTTTCTCACAATGTTGTGTCACATGAGGTCTGGGATTTTCTTCTTCTTTGCCGTTTGGATTGTTATAATGGGAACTTTTGCATTTGTCTTTCTTCCTGAGACTAAGGGAATTCCAATTGATGAAATGAATGAAAGAGCTTGGAAGAAACATTGGTTCTGGAAGAGGTACTTCAACAACGATCCCGCTCATGAAGATCGTCAAGATGCCAAACTTTCAGAGAATTAGTTGGGCCAATGAGCATCGGACACTGGATGGTTAAGCAAAAAGTGTTTAACTTGTGTCTCTACATGAACCACAAACTATGTTCTACCAAAGTGAGCTAGTATCGCTCGCCAAAATTGCAATTAATAAAATAAGGATTTAAGTTATATGTACGTATGAGGACGTATAATATTTTTTACATTATATATAATTTCTTTTGTTGTAGCAGGTTATTGTTTTATTTTTCAAATTTCCATAAAAATGGTAGTATGAAGAGTTAGTTATATGTCACGACCCGACTTCTGGCCGAGCTATGACTGGCACTCGATGATTTAACTTGATCGAGCAAAAGTTTCCTCTTAAATACGCAATGCTATGCAATCCAATGCAGTAATTAAAGAAACTTAGAATGTAATATGATAAAAAATGATTTGCACTCTCATCATAGCTCAAGCTTTTCTACCGAGTGTTTTTTTTCCCATCCGTTGGGGTCCAACTAAATTTAGATTCACGCCGGGAGTCCAAGCGCTTCCTAATAATGGCGACTCTATGCCGGCAAGTTTCGAACTTGAGACCTCTGATTAAGGATGAAAGAGTACTTATCACTTCACCACACAATCCATTGATGTTTTATGAAGTTATCACTTGTCAAAATGGATTTAATAAAATAAGCATTTAACTAGTATGTGTTTATCACTTCCCTTTATTTTAATATCTGAAAAAAATAAAGAACAACCAGAGCGAAGGTCTATAGGAAACAACCTCTCTACCCGTCAAAAGGTTGAGGTAAGGTCTGCGTACACTCTACCCTCCCCAGACCCCACCTGGTGGGATTATATTGGTTATGTTATTATTGTTGTTGGGAGAGAAGGTAGTGACTGAGATATAAAATTTGAAGTCCTAGCTAGAAACAAATTTTGGGATGTCCTAAATCCCTAAAATCTATGACTTACTAGGATAGTTAACACCATTTTCAATCAATTTATCTTCGAGCTTAATCTTTGTATCCTTCAGTTGATTCAGATGATTTGAGACATCAAATCTCTCTCCTTGTATCATGTCTGTGATTTTGTTGCACCTCGAGGTTTTTAATGTAGATTGTTTGCTATCGTATATGTTCTCTCACCTCTTCCAACCTATTCTTCATCGTCAAGTTCTCGTGGTTGTCCATTCTTGCTCTATGTCAAACTCGAACCACGTAGTGCAATTTGTAACATAATTAATCTATTAAAATATAAACTAAATCAAGATACTAGAGAGTTTGTCGCATTTCAAATACGTTAACAAATTCTGTACTTTTCTTACGTAAACATATTTGTATTCTTTCCTTATTATTTTTCATTTTCTGTTTTAATGTGCCAATTGAAAATATTAACTAAAAATAAAACTTACCATATTGTAGAGTGTAGACTAGGAAAATATATACGGGTTGAAAAGCAACATGCTAGGAATTGAAGACACTTGGAAATATAATTTAGGAAAATTTAAATGTAAGAACTCAGAAAAAAAAAAAAAAAAGGAAAAGTTTCCATGAAATAACGAAATAATAATATATGGGAATACACAGGGATAGCTACAATATAATGTCCCATGCTTTGAGAAAACGTGTACATTAAACTAGCATAATGTAAAACAATATATTTATTTTCTTGACATTTTCATAGTAGTTAGTTTCAATGGTACTATTATTTCACTTTTAGTGTTTTTTTTTTTTTTGAGTTACCTTAAAATAAATGAACTAAACAAACCCAAAATAAACAAAAAGAACTCACATCCCGTATGTTCTAATTTCCTTATTTCATTTCAATTTTTTCTTTACTTTGTCCTCTCTTTTATTGAAGTTAAACTTTTCCTAAAATTTCCAATGTTTTCCTAGGCGGTTTTCTTTAATTTGGTATTTCTCCCTCAAAATATGGTAACTCTTAATTTTAGTAATGTCTCATTGATGGCACGAGTAAAAAAGAGAAGAAAAAATAAGGAAAGAAATAAAGCATTGGTGTCTATATAAATAATCATAATTGAGTATACGCATGTAATAATTAAGGTGCCTCTTTGACACAAATTGAGTTAGGCTTCATTAACAACGTAAGTTATTTGCTTTTTCTTAAGGCTAAGCAATAATCAACGTTGCTCTTCTTTTTTCTTTTAATTCCTAGCACTTTTCTTAATTCTACTTTATTTCACAATTTTTAACTCTTTTTAATTAATTTTTTAGTCTGTTTTCTCTTACATTGAATATATTAGCTATATATAATTACTTGTTCTTATATATACCACATTCACAAGGATGTATTTGAAAGTATTTTAACGTAAATTTAGTTCTAAAAGCATGCTATACATTGTTCACTGATGTAAGTTGAGGTCACAGAATCAATATGTTTTTCTACATAAGAAAAAAAGAAAGAGAAACTTTTAAACGTAATAAAGAAGAAGCTACTCTACTATATGTGAGATTTTGGTTTAATTTTTCACTAACTTTGTTACTTTTGCATTCACAGTTGGTTCGATATACTAACAGCAAGAATGTCATCCTCAAAGACCAAAACAATTGACAAGAACTACGAGAAATTGGTAGAAACGAGAGAAGAGATAGACAAACGAACAAACGACATTAGGAATTACCAACAAGAAAGTGAAATTGATAGGAGCAAAGAAATATATGAGGCCAAGGCTGATGTTTGGAATTTGCAGGACAAGGAGGACAAACTCCAAGCCAAACTGGAGAAAAGAGGAGTTACAAAAAGGATGACATAATGCTTTATTTATATATCTATTTTTTACTTGCTAGTTATTATTTAGATGTTTAGATCCTACTAAGTTTATAGATTTTAGGGATTTAGGATTTTGTTTTTCCAGACTTGTTACTAGGAGTCACTACTTTGTTTAGTTTTTTTTTTTTTTTCATCTATTAAATAAAGGAAAGTATGTTTTATTCTTGCACATGTTATAATCATTGATTGAGAACTGATCTGCCTATAACTTATAATTCTAAAGTTTTAGTTTCAGTTTCTTAGAAGAAAATAAAACTGCAGTCTTCAAACATACAACTATGAATTAGTAGGTTATTGCAGGTTGTTTGCATGTGGAGCTGTCAAACGGTTGGTCCAGCCCAACCCAATTATGTCAGTTAATTCACTCCTTTTGGGACGATCTTCAAAACCCTATAGGGGTTGTAGGGTACGCGGACTGAATTATCCCAGGATTATAATTTCAAGATTATAATTCCGGGACTAATTTATCCCATATGAGAGATGGGATAAAATAAACCCAAGTTCAATGGATAAGGTTGGGATATCCAACCATTAAGTTTGGACTTTATTTTATACTTTGTTTGGTAGAAGGTATAAATTAATCCCAGGATAAATTTATACCTTCTACCAAAGATGGTACAAAATTAATCCCAAAATTAGTGAGGGATATCCCACCTTATACCGTGCACCAAATGACCCCTACAAGAAGAGGTGCATACTATTTTAGCAAGTAATCAACAAATACAAAGACCAAAAAGGAGAAAGAAAAATTAGAGAAGCAACGTTAATTTATAGCTACAGAAGCCTGAATAAAGAAAAGTATAGAAAAGAAAAAGAGTTCAGACCAATAATTTCGGATCAACATAACAATTCCTAATTCCAATGTTTTTGAAGAAGTTCCGTCATGATTTAACGTGAACCAAACATTTTAAAAAAAATATTGAATAAATTTTCTTAGAGCGAAATTTGTACATATTTGTTATTTAATATCTGATAGGGAACACTGTTAGATAGTTTGTAATATAAGAGGTCTTAAAGTAAATAGACACATCCGTTTGTGAAAGGGCATGACTATTCTGAAAAGTCATCTCTCAAATTCTATAAATATAAGGACACTCTTGAAGTAGCATATAGAAAAATCTGCAGATATAAACATAGGCTTTATTGTATCCCGAAGGGAATTGTTTGTATTTTTCCCAATTTGTATACGGGCAATATCTCTTTAACGAAAGTTGATTCTTTCACGCCTCAAAAGCCATTTCATCTTCGATTATGTTTACCTATTTTTCTAACAACAAACACTTTATCCTTAAACAAACCACATGTGACAATAATCTAAATTAATCGAATTCGTAAGCTCTGCATACTTGATGATTAAAAAAACCGAAAGACGACTATACTCCTTCAAGCTCCTGAAATAAGAAGAATGAGCTTGTTTGTTTGTGGAAAAAATTTCTTGAGTCCTACAACTTTGATTTTAGCCACGTCCTTTTGAGGGCGATAGGGAAAAAAGTTAAGAGTTGGATCTGACATGCGATATAGCCTTAAAGAGAGATTATTGTGAACTTGTTAGATTAGTGCAGAACTTGTAAAATATGTATTCATATGATGACTGCTTTTTTTTTTTTAATTGTTTTTTAAATTATTACATAGGGGTAGGTGATGTGCCGTGAATTTTGGCACGTTTCATGCCTTTGTAACTAGAAGTGTTGCTTGTTTTTAAGTGTTTTTACATCGTTTCATATGTTATTTTTGTGTTTTATCGAGTTGGTTGAATAAGGATCAGAAATGATAAGAAATGCTGAAAAAACGGACAACTTGGAGCTAAAAGACAGTCCGTAACTCATGTTACGGGCCGTAACGTGATCCGTATCAGAGAGGATACGTGCCGCTATAAAGGACGGTCCGTAACTCATGTTACGGGCTGTAACGTGTACCGTAAGCTGAGGAAAATTTCCAGAAAGTTGCCCAAGTAGTGTCACAGGTTACGCCCCAGAAGGACGGTCCGTAACTTAGGTTACGGGGCGTAACGTCATGGCGTAACACATTGGCCATTGAAGACTGAGGCCATGATCCGCTGGGAGATACGGACCGTAACCTGTGTTACGGTCCGTAACAATGCCGCGTAAGGGTGTTTTTGTCCAAAAACTTGGCGCGATTTTTAGCCCTATAAATACTTAAAGTAGGGTTTAATTCAGAATTCTGATTTTTCTTGGAGAGCTTTAACTTTAAGTCTTGAATATTTGAAGTGGTTGGAGCATTTAAAGCAACAACTTCACTTCCATTCCTTATTGTATTAGCATTGTAAGTATATTATGTTAACTCTTAAGCTTTCTTTGTTAACCAAAATGATGAGTAGCTAATTTTAATACTAAGGTTGTGGATCCCATGATAGGTATTATGTGAATGGGTTTCTACTATTGATATACGCATAATGGTTGTTAGTATTTATTCTATCTTTGTGCGTTAGCGATAGGTAATGATTGCAAGCATTAGCCTAAGCCATTATACTAACTTTTCTTGGAAAAGAGAGTTAGTATTGGTAAGATTGAATAACAATGACTCGGGGAGTTAATTCTCGTTTAATAGACTAACTTAGGGATAAGAACAAGTCTAAATTGACATTATTGGTCGCTCTTCGATTTCAACTCTTTTATATTTGGAAAAATTATAAAGAGGAAATACGGCCTAACTGTTAGGAAACATTAGGAAGTCCTTAAGAGATCAAGTGCATATTCTTATAACAACCATTAGAAATATATCACATTGAAACCTGAAGCATAATATCTAATCAAAATGGGGAACACAACCTTGGTCTCTCTCTCGCATTAAATACAATTCAAGTCAAAGTATTCAATTACATTACTCAACAATTATATCAAACTGTCCGGAATAGGATTAAAGCCTTTAAAGAATAGTATCGCATACAATTAGTATCCTTTTCTCTCCATATTCCCTATGGGATTCGACCCCAACCTTGTTTGTGTTACTATATTTGACAACGTCCGCTTTACGCCATTAATAGGTGTAATTTGAGCGTATCAAATTTTGGCGCCGTTGCTGGGGAATACGGTTTAGAAAGTACTGATTGTGCGTACTCTTCTTTAAAACTTTTTCTATTCCATCACACCTTGTTTGTTGTTGTGGTGAACTAGGTGAACATGGCTGGAAGACAAAATCGAAATCAGGGAAACCAAGGTGGACTCCAAGTGAACCCACCTGCACCAGAAGAGGACGAAGAGGAGAATATATTTGCGGAATTCATCAATGAAGCCGATTATGCTTCTGCTGTGGTCCCTCCTAGGACTGGAAATGCTACGTTCAAAATTGATAGTTCTATCTATCAGCTGCTGAAACTTGAAGGTTATTTTCGAAATTCTTTGGAGGATTGTCCACTTCGACATTTGAAGAAGTTCTTGCACGTGTGTGCTCAACAATCCAAGGTGTTGTTTCTGCTGATGCACTGCGGTTACGGGTCTTCAAATATTCCTTGGCTGGCCAAGCAAGGGAATGGTATGAAAAGCTTCCTAGCAATTCTATCCATGCCTGGAGCGAGCTAGCCAACACATTTCTGAAGAAGTGGTTCCCACCGAGCAAAAAGGCTGAACTTCGGGATAAGATCTTTGAGTTCAAACAGCTCCTGGGGGAACAATTATATTCGGCATGGGAGCGGTTCAAGTATTATCTAGCTCAATCTCCAACTCACGGGTTTCCGGATGCTATTCTCACGGAGGAATTCTACAAGGGCATAGATACAATGAATCAGATTGCTGTCAATACTGCCGCGGGAGGATGCTTCATGGACAAGTCATTTATTGTCATCACCCGCTTGCTTGATAAACTCATCACCCACAATCAAGCTTGGCATTCAACTGATAGTGAGAGTCTCTCTTATGGTAGTCCATCACTAGCTGCCGTTGCAAAAGAAAACCATGAGAAAGATCATGCCTTTGCTCAATTGCAAACCACAGTGAATCTACTATCAAAGAAGTTGGCAGAAAATGATGCACAAGGGGTAAATATTGTTGAGGAGTTACCACCTCTTCCACAGGGCATGTATCAAGTCCCTGAAGGGATGTACCAAGATGGGCAACAACAGTATGAAGATGCTAATGTCAACAACTCGCAAGGGGGCTATCAAAGGCAAAATTATCAAGGTCCGGACCATCACCCATGGCAAAAGCCTCAACAACAATTTCAAGGGAACAATTATAGCAGAAATGATCAGGGAAATCCAAATCAAGGGAATTACAATAACAACAATTATGGCAACAAGAGCTCGAACCCCTACATTCCACCAAGGGGGCAAGCATCAAATTCCCAACAGTGGAGAGACAATTCAGCTAGCAACTCTGCTGGCAACACTGCTAATGATTTTGCGGAACTGAAAAGTATGATACAGAAAATGCTAATGAATCAGGACAGAACAGAGAGCACAATCAAGGGAATGTCTCAGGTTCAACTATCTCATTCAGCTTCCATTCAGAAGCTTGAATCGCAATTCAGAGACCTTTCCAGAGAAGTGCATACTCCTCAACGTGGACAACTACCAAGTGATACAGTTCCAAATCCAAAAGGTAGTGGAGTAAACTCTGTGGAGAATGTAGCAGCTATTAGCACCAGAAGTGGAAAAATACTTCAAGGTGCTGATAAAAAGGTGATTGATCTCGAGCAAATTGTTGAAGAAGAAGCGCAGCCTGATGTATCTGATGATATTGTGGAGGAAGAAACAGAGGAGGAAGTCCCTATTATAGCTAAAGAGGAGCAGAATCTTGATAATCTCAAGGCACAAACAGAAAACCAGGAAAAGGGGAAAGCAAAACTTTCTGGCGCTCTACGCCTTTTGAGCCAATTGTTCAAATCTTCACCGCCTTTTCCTCAAAGGCTAGTGAGGAAAACAGAAGATGACAAGTGTTTGCGATTTTATGATCAACTCAAGCAGTTGACGATGAACATTTCTTTCATGGACGCTGTCCAAGAAATGCCTGGGTGTGCTAAGTATTTGAAGGGTCTCTTAACAAAGAAGAAGAAGTCATTGAAACATGACACTGTGGGTATCACTCATCGCGTTAGTGCTATTCTTTCTAAGACCACAGTGCAAAAAAGGGAAGATCCTGGAGCATTCACAATTCCATGCACCATAGGGCAGCAGGATTTTACCAAGGCTTTGTGTGATAACGGGGTTAGCATAAATATTATGCCCCTGGAAATTTTCAAGAGATCAAGATTAGGGATTCCAAGGCCAACTACCATGAGGTTGCAGATGGCTGACAAATCGATAAAAAGGCCAGTGGGGGTAGTTGATGATGTGCTTGTTCAAATCGGGGAATTCCTACTGCCGGCAGATTTCGTGATTCTTGATTGTGCTATTGATCAAGAAATTCCTATTATTCTAGGAAGACCTTTCCTTGTGACGGGGAGGGCTCTTATGGATTTCGAGAAGAATGAAATCAAGTTCCGGGTGAACGATGAGGAGGTGACTTTTCACGCCAGCAAAGGCACGAAATTACCTAGTCTTTATCAAAGTATTTCAGTCATTAATTCCATTGATGTGGTGGATGAAGCGATAGAATTCAAAATGGAGGAGGAATGCTTGGGTGAAGCATTATCGGCCATCTTGTTGAATTTTGATGCAGAACAAATGGAGGGATATATTGAGACAGTGAATTCACTCACCGGTCTGGGGTCTTACTCTTATGAGCCCAAGAAGTTGTCTCTTGATTTAGAGAAACGAACAACTCCTCCAGCAAAACCATCAATTATTGATCCACCGAAGTTGGAACTCAAGAAACTTCCATCCCATCTTAAATATGTGTTTCTTGGAGCAAATAACACCCTCCCAGTTATTGTGTTATTGCTTCTGAACGAGGGCCAAACTCAAAGACTCATCGCAGTTTTGAGAAAGCATTTAAGATCTTTGGGTTGGACTATTACAGACATCCGGGGGATTCCCTCCGGAATTTGTGAGCACCGAATTCAGTTGGAGGAGGAAAGTTCACCAAGTGTTGAGCATCTGCGAAGATTGAATCCACTGATGTAAGAGGTGGGGAAGAAACATATTATTAAGTGGCTAGATGCTGGGGTGGTTTACCCGATTGCCAACAGTCCATGGGTAAGTCCAGTCCAGTGTATGCCAAAGAAAGGGGGCATCACTGTTGTCCCTAACTCAAAAAATGAGTTGATTCCGACAAGAACTGTCACCGGTTGGATAGTGTGTATGGACTACCGGAAGCTGAACACGGCATCTTGCAAAGATCATTTCCCTATGCCTTTTATTGATCAAATGCTTGATCGGCTAGCTGGAAGGTCTTATTATTGTTTCTTGGATGGGTACTCAGGTTACAACCAAATCAACATTGTATTAGAAGACCAAGAAAAGACTACTTTCACTTGTCCCTATGGGACATTCGCTTTCAGCCGAATGCCATTTGGTCTTTGCAATGCCCCAGCTACTTTCCAATGATGCATGATGTCGATATTCTCTGACATGGTTGAAAACTTTCTTGAAGTCTTCATAGATGACTTCTTTGTGGTGGGAGATTTATTCGATGAATGTTTAGACCATCTTGATCGGGTGCTGAAAAGGTGTGAGGAGATAAACCTCGTTCTCAACTGGGAAAAGTGTCATTTTATGGTAAAGGAGGGAATTGTCCTTGGCCATAAGATTTTCGAAAGAGGGATTGAGGTTGATCAAGCCAAAATCGATGTGATTTCAAAACTCCCTCCACCCATTTCAGTAAAAGGAGTTCGGAGTTTCCTGGGGCACGCCGGATTCTATAGAAGATTTATCAAAGACTTCTCCAAAATTGCAAATCCAATGTGCAAACTCTTGGAAAAGGAGTCCAAATTCAATTTTGATGAGAAGTGCATAAAGGCTTTCGACGAGTTGAAGTTAAAATTAACCTCAGCCCCTATTGTTGTGTCCCCGGATTGGTCGTTGCCCTTTGAATTAATGTGTGACGCCAGTAGTCTTGCAATTGGCGTTGTGCTTGGTCAGCGGCTCAACAAAATCTTGCACCCAATTTATTATGCCAGCAAAATACTGAATGGAGCTCAACTGAACTATACAGTAATGGAGCAGGAACTACTTGCTATTGTTTATGCCTTTGAAAAGTTCCGGGCTTATTTGTTGCGTGCCAAGGTAGTGGTTCACACTGACCATGATTCCTTGCGCTACTTGATGGCTAAGAAGGATGCTAAGCCTCGGTTGATAAGATGGGTGTTGTTGCTACAGGAATTTGACTTTGAAGTCAAAGACCGAAAAAGGTTAGAAAATCAAGTAGCTGACCATCTCTCCAGACTGGAAGCACCGGGGAGACCGATTGATGTGCTGGATATTGATGACACTTTTCCGGATGAAAGAGTCTTGGTAATCTCCAATGATGTGGCACCATGGTATGCCGATATTGCCAATTATTTGGTAACTGGCATTGTTCCTGAAGATTTGAAGGCATATCAAAAGAAGAAATTCTTGAGAGATTGTCGACAGTATTATTGGGATGAGCCTTACTTATTCAGGACTTGTGCAGACAATATGATTAGAAGATGTGTGGTTGAATCTGAGGTGATGGATATTTTGAAGGCCTGTCATGATTCTCCGGTTGGTGGGCATCACAGTGGAAATAGAACTGCAGCCAAGGTGCTAGAGTGTGGCTACTATTGGCCAGCCATCTATCGTGATGCGAATATGTTGGCACGTTCTTGTGATAAATGCCAACGCCAGGGCACAATAGGTCGGAAGCATGAAACACCGATGAATTTTGTGCGTGAGGTGGAGCTCTTTGATGTGTGGGGCATTGATTTCATGGGGCCCTTTGTGAGCTCATATGGCCTGAAATATATTCTTGTTACGGTGGATTATGTCTCTAAGTGGGTGGAGGCGGTGGTCTTGCCTAACAATGATGGAAGGAGAGTCAATGCCTTTCTAAAAAAGAACATCTTTACTAGATTTGGCACTCCTAGAGCTATTATTAGTGATGGTGGTTCTCATTTCTGCAACAAACCATTTGCTGATCTTCTTGAAAAATATGGCATGCATCACAGGGTTGCCACTCCATATCATCCTCAGACGAGTAGTCAGGTTGAAGTCTCAAACAGAGAGATAAAAAAAATCTTGGCAAAGACGGTCAATGTGAATCGCACTGACTGGTTCAAAAAGTTGGATGATGCTCTATGGGCATATTGCACGGCGTTCAAAACGCCTATTGGGACTTCACCGTATAAGTTGGTATTTGGGAAGGCATGTCATTTTCCAATTGAGCTTGAGCATAAGGCCCTTTAGGCATTGAAGAAGCTGAACATGGATTGGCATGAAGCAACAAAGCTGAGGTTGTTTCAAATCAATGAGATGGATGAATTTAGGTACAATGCCTATGAAAGTGCAACACTGTACAAGGAAAAGATGAAATACTATCATGACTCGAAAATCTTCAAAAGGGATTTTTCAGCCGAAGGACTTGGTCTTGTTGTACAATTCACGCCTAAAATTCTTTCCGGGCAAGATAATGTCTCGATGGTCAGGTCCTTTTGAAATTGCAAATGTTTCCCCAAATGGAAGCGTCATTGAGGTGAAGTCCGAGGATGGCACTCGGACTTTTAAAGTGAATGCACAAAGAGTGAAGCATTACCATTGGTGTATTGATAATGGTAAGGTCGTTGATAGATATCGTTTGAAATACGGTTCCTGAACTCGAAATCGAGGTATCACGTCGAGCTGTGACGTTAAACCAAGCGCTGTGTGGGAGGCAACCCATGTTTACCGCTTTGTAAGTAGTTTAAATTTTGTAGTTCCTTTGTTTTCTTTTGTGTTTTTGATGTTGCTAATGTGGTAGGATTCTGAGAACTGAAGAGGCAAAATAACTGCTGAGTTTTCACAGACGAGACGCTCCACGTTACGGCCCGTAACTCATGTTACAATTCGTATCATGGAGCGTAACAAGCGAACAGAAAATCCAGAAATCACTGAAGGATGAGGAAAAGTGTTACGGTCTGAATTACGGACCATCGCCCATGTTACGGACCGTAACACATGATCGTAACTTTAACAAAAATCTGGGCACTCACTGGAAATTTTGCACCCGTTACGCCAGGTAATACGGACCGTAACACGAGTTACGGTCCGTCGGCTGTAGTGCCATGTCATTAATGAAAAAGGAAAACGAGGTCGTTTGGTTGACCGTAACACGAGTTACGTCTTGTATCTCATGTTACGGTCCGTAACATGGAATGTAACGGTCGGGCATGTTTAAATACATCACCCAACGGTTACCATTTCAAAAATTAACCGGTGCTTTCAACGTTTCAACTCCCTCTCCCTAATAACTTCCCTCTTCTTCTCTTCATCTCCCACTCTCCCTCATATTTCTTTCACCATAGTTGCTATTTTCTTGTCAAAATCCCTACTTTAATTTTGAGTTTCATCCAAGCATCGCCAACGATCAGGTATCACCATGTCTTGACTCTTCTTCTTCTTTAATCTATCGACAAGATTGTTATGATCTTTCATGAGTAAATTCGTATGCAATGCCTTGTAATTACTGTGTTGAATGTGTTGAATGAGTTCGAATCCCCATTGAATAATTGCGCGGGATTTAACAATGGTTGGGGGTTGGGATTGGTATGTTTGCTATTTGAGCGACTCGTGGGCACAAGCACATTGTCTCCCACTGAGTCGGAGGGCATCCCGATTGAAAGTTTCATTCGTGAAATTACTAAATTGGTTTGCCCATCAACTGTTCGATAAAAGGTTCCAAAGAAAACTTTGGTAAAACCGAGTGAAGTCTGAGTAACCCGAGGTATGTGAGGGGATAAATGGTGTTTTCCACCATACCCAAGGAGCATAAAGTCGAAAATCTTGGACTCGTGCTTAAACGAGAAAATTTGGCCACGCTATGCATTCTGTGAACTGATTGCCCGTCATTCAGCGTTCCGGGCCGTAACGTGTGTTACGGACCGTAACATCCATCGTAACACCGATGATTTCCATGAAAAATTTCTGGAAATTTGGCTGATGTTACGGTGAGGTGTTACGGACCGTAACCCAGTTGACGGACCGTAACACCACATCGTAACATCGAGGATTTTCATGAAAACTTTCTGGAAATTTGAGTGACGTTACGGTGAGGTGTTACGGACCGTAACACGTGTGACGGTCCGTAATATCATACCGTAACACCTATGATTTCCAGCAAACTTTCTGGAATTTTGGGTCCAGTTACGGTTCAATGTTACGGACCATAACTCGTATGACGGTCCGTCGATCATGTTACGTTTCCTGTGTTATAAATGAACCATTTGAGTTACGGTTGAAGCTACGGCCCATAACACCATCGACGGTCCGTCGACCGTGTTACGGTGCATGAGCTAAGTGAAGTCCTGACCTTCAACCAATGAGTTGTATAAATTGAACAGCTTCTTATCTAACTTTGCCTTCCACAGGTATGGGTAACCCAAGGCAAGGAAAAAAGATTTCATCCAAGGTTGCAGGCAAAGGAAAGGGTCGTGGCGCAGGCAAAGTAACCTCACGGTTGCGTGACGAAGATCAAATCAAAGACACCAGGGCTACAACGAGGCCAGTTGCACCTCCCAGGCCAGCCTCACCATCCGAAAGTTCCTCCTCGTATGATGAGGAGAGTTCGTCTAGTTGGATGGGACATAGTGAACCCAGGCGGGCTGTCACACTAACACACCAACCTCAACCACCCATTAGACAACCTACTACGGAGGAGCGCAAAAAAGAGTGCGAGCAGGAAAGGAGAGAAACTGACATTCGGATGAGGGTTATGTATGAGTAGGACCTCTGATTTTCTGTGGAGGGATCTAAAGACTTGTACAACATAGGGTGTGAGCTGGCAAAGAATGAGGGGCAGGACCCAAAGCGAAGTATCTTCGAGGAGAGGAACGTCAGCTTCGATGGTCTCGATGGATATTCAGGCATTCGTGACACTATCCGCTTCCATAAGTTAGAGTTTTTGAAAAACTCTGTGGGGTCCTACATCCAGGCTCTTGTTCTGGAATTCTACGCTTCTTATGGGGCTGCTGTATTCAAAGCACAGAAAAAAGGGCAGCGAGCAACTCAAGTGCCGGCCATGAATGAGGTAGTCGTGCGAAAGAAGAAGATTGATGTTTCCCCGACAGCCATCAATAAAATACTATTCGGGGAGGATTATACCGCGCCTACAGCGGCGGAGGAAGGGGAGTTTGTCTACAAAGTTGAATAGAAAGATACAATCTCCATCAGAAAATGGGTGGCCTCAGTGATTGCACGGTCGGCAGATCCCGAATGGGCAGTAGTGCCAAAGTTGACAACTGCTACGCGAATTTGGAAAAACACCCTCACGCCAGAGGCAAAGTTTTAGTGACAGATTGTTCTGTTCCGCATCTGTAACACCCCGCATCTTGGAACTAAGTTTAAGCTCATATCATTAGAAGTCTAGTGAAAACACTGTAGGTTTGAGCGTTTGCAAAAATGGTTGATAGGCTTATTTCGGGCAGCGATAACTCCTTGATCCATTGCGAATCTGGAAGAACCTCCTTGATGAAAGTTGTAGCCCTATTGAATATCTTTCCAACGGTATATTATGAGGATTAAACGGACATCTGTGCAAAGAGTTATGCCCATTTGAGTGAAGCCTGTTCGCTGGACAAGTCGTCTGCGTTACGGTGACGTTACGGACCGTAACTCGTGTTACGGGCCGTAACAGTGAGCCATAACACAGACAAAATTTCCAGAACCTCACTGGAAATTTCGTTCACGATACGGTCCAAGGATACGGTCCGTCCCTTGGGTTACGGGTCGTACCTTGTGTTACGGACCGTAACAGTGTACCGTAACACAGGGAGAATTTCCAGAAATTTTCGACAAGGTACGACGCCACGTTACGGTCCGTCCCTTGTGTTACGGGACCGTAACATGGGCGTGTTTTGGTCCGCAGTTGAGTTTCGGGTCACCTGACTTCGGGAGGCCATAACCCCATCGTAAGTTGAGAATTTGGGAAAAAACTCAAAGAACGAAAGTTGTAGATAATTGAAATACCTTTCCAACCATAGGTTGTGGGTTCACAGGTGACGTCGGGATAGGGAGATATGGACGTTTTAAGACAGAACAGTCCCGACCCATTTTCAAGTTGGGTCAACCCATTTTCCCCTTGGTATATATAGAAAATAAAACCCTAGCAACCCACTTTTTCTCCAAAATTCAGATTTTAGAGAGAGGAAGTGAGAGAGAAGGGAATCTAGAGAGAAGAAGGAGAAAATCAACCAATTTTAAGGCCCCAAATCCCAAAGTTCGTGAAGGATAATTTGTAGTACAAGTTGTGGTCGTCATTTTAAGCTAAAGATCGGACTTGGGGGTGTTGATTTCGTGGTGACTACCCAAAAGGTAATATTTCTACTCCCTATTCACTTGTAGTTGTGAATTGATGAATTCTTGGGAGAATAATAATTGGGTTTGTTGAAGATGATTATATGAATTATGCTAGAATTGTTGGATTGTTGACTTGGGATTGTTGTATTCATATGGTTGATGAAAAATGATGTTAATTACATCTAATGGAGATTGTAGAATTAGCTAGAAGTAAAAGGATGGGGATTTGGTGAAGAAAACACCATTAATGAGGGTTATAAAGCTTCACGCCTATTAAGTGTTTGATAAAATGCTTAGATGAACAAAACATGGATATGGTTGCTAATATAGAATCCCTATGACTTGTATTGCTATAGATTGAAGTTGAAGGGATTGAAAGACATTGTGATACGTTCAAAAGCGGGAGGTTAAGGTATGTAGAACTTCCATCCACATGTGGGAATCTCTACGTTCTTCCCCATGATCCGTTTCGTAAAATCTATGAAGTTCAAATCGTAGGGCATTAAACCCAACATATTGGTAGCCCGTAATTATGTATGTATGTACATGAATTCCGTATCTATGTTCGTTATTGTATTCCTAATCTTCCATTACGGACATTAGGGATCCTAGCTTAATCCATGAATCATGATTTTTTCCTCATGTGTTCTCATTATGTTCATATGAAACTGCATGAGTTATTTTGCAAGTTATAAACATGTTTTCAAGTCAACTACAAATATATGATTATGAACTATTGTATTACTCGTGAATCAAGAACATGTTTGCAAGACTATGACAAGTCATCTTATGAAACTATTTTACAAGTTATTTCATGAAACCATGCTTACGAGATTATTTTATGAAACCATGTTTACAAGCTATTTCATGAAACCATGTTTACAAGTTATTTCGTGAAATCATGATTCCAAGACAAGTACAAGTAAATTCACGAAAGTCATGGGCTTCTTAGCCAAATATATTTTGTTCATGTTTTTGGGAGTTGCACAAATTACCGAGAAGGCTCAGATAGCCTGAAACTACGGAGCCACCGTAGGACAAGGATCGCTCCGCCCAGATAGGACGATACCTTAATTTTACACTTAATGGATCCATCAGGTACCTTACTATCTCAGGCAAGGTATGAGGGCTCTGCTGGTCCGGCGAGGTACCAGACTCCACGTACCCACGTGGTAAATTACTACCTTATACTCTGGCAAGGTATGAGGGCTCTGCTGGTCCGGCGAGGTACCAGACTCCACGTACCCACGTGGTGATATGATATGATATGATACGTCGGTTATGAAATGCTCTCCCTACTTATCATGTTTTACTCATGTTATATATATATATATATATATATATATATATATATATATATATATATATATATATATATATATGTACTCATGCTCATGCTCATGTTCATGTCCAAGTTTTCAGTTTCAGTTCTTATCATGTTATTCCATGTCCCATGTTGTTTCTCTCGGTTGCTTTACATACCGGTACATTCAATGTGCTGACGTCCCCTTTTTATTGCCCGGAGGCCTGCATTTCACGATGCAGGTACTGATATACAGGACGACACATCTGCTCAGTAGGACAACATTCGTATCAGCTTATTGGTGAGCCCCATCTCATTCGGGGTTTAGTCAACTTTTATTTTATGATTAATTATGCATCTAAAGGTATGCTGGGGGCCTTGTCCCAGTAAGTATGTTTTCCAGTCAGACTCATGATAGAGGTTTCATAGACTAGACAAGTCAGTTATGTTATGTTATGTCAGACATTCGGAGTCGTATAGCCATTTTTGGCTCATTCATGTTATTTCCGCACTCATGTTTGAACAAGTGTTTTTATTAAGTATTATGACTTACTACGTTTTATAAAGGCTCATCATGCATTCACGTTATATTTTCGCTCATGTATGCCTCATGATAGTTCAACAAGCCATGTGGTTCGCTCGGTCACATGCAGTCAGGCACCGAGTGCCGTGTTACGTCCAGGCCATGGTTCGGGGCGTGACAAAGCTTGGTATCAGAGCCTAGGTTCAAGTGTCTTAGGGAGTCTATGAAACCGTGTCCAGTGGGGTCACTTTTATATGTGTGTGCGCGCCACACATATAAACAGTTGACCACCAAGACATTCAGGATTGTCTCATTTCTTTCTACTCTAGATCGTGCCATGAAGCTTAGAGCAATAAGAAACTTCTCTTCCTCTCGGATTACGTAAGTTTCGAATGCGCAGGGGATGAACAAAAAATTCAAGGTCCAAGTAAGGATGTTTACCCATAGGGGGTACAATTGTGCAGTACTTACTGGTAACAAATGAGACTTCAAGTGCTATTGAAAGTGGAATACAATGTAAGTTTCCCGAGAAGGGGTGTAGTCGAATGAATGGTATGTTGAATGATAATGATGTTCTTGAGAAAGGAGAATGGAATACAACAGGGAGAGGATATCAGAGAAATTAGAAAAGGAGCTAAGTCAACAGGAAAAAGGTAAATCATGGAGGATCTCAAGGGAGTGGTGGTAGACAGTTTTCTACCGGAAGTCATCAGGACCCACTCCATCTGCAGTTAAAGATTGAAAGGGAAAATAAACAGGAAAGTGTAGCAGGTACAGTTTGAGTTGGACATATGAGGTAAGTTCATCATTTTTATACTGTTTTCGAAATTGGGAGCCTTGTGTGGCTACGATATGATATGATATATGTATATATGTTGGCCTTGTGAGGCATTGTTGGTATTTCCTGCGTGCAGGTTTTGGGATAGTAAGAAATACAGAGGAAACTCTGCCAAATATTTCCTAGAAATAGAAGGAGAATAAGATATAAGTTCGTAATATGTCTGGAAAAGCCATGTCAACAGTAATGATAAGATTTGACTAAGTTACGAGTACGGCTGACCTTGAGAAATATAATTTGATTTCCTATTCAGATGAACACCTTGAGTGGGTGGCAGTTCGGATACATCCGAATGTGTGTTAGAAACCAAGGGCTTAAGTTAAGTTCAGAGTAGAGAGATTAGTGGAAGAAGAAATCAGCTAAGCCGTAAAAGAGCAAACTACAGAAGAATAGCCTTTAAGAGTTGTCAAAAAGGGGTTGTCCTAATATTTACAGTGTGAGCAGAGTTAAGTCGTTAAGATGGAGTATACCAGTTACGAATACAGTAGCAACCTGTTTATGTAAGTAAATTTAGTTTTTCCCCATGAGAAATTGCTCAGATATGAGTCAAAAAAAATCGTCAGTGTTGGAGAGTACAAAGAAATTACAGAAGATAAGGAATGTTAATTGCAATCCCATCAGAAGGGAAGAATTTATAAGTATAAGATGTTAGCCTTGGTCTAAGGGGGAGATGCATAAATCGCTAGTAAGTCCAGCGAGATAATTGAAGACCTGAATGGTTAGTATGAGACATGAAGAACCTCAGTTCAGTTAAGTTGGCATAATGAGATAGTCTTCATAAGGAATATGCCTAACCCGAAATGAGTAGAATGATCGTCGAACAAATCATGTCAAGTTCAATTATTATCGATTAGGCGATCACAGAAAAGCTATAAGATTATGCCTAGATATGTGTCACCAGGATAGTGCCATTGCACAAGACTCTAATATATAAGGTGCTAGTGAAAGACTTAGCACACAACAGTACTATGAGTATTTTAGGAAATATCTCAAAAAAAAAAAAATCAAGTATGGCTCATGATTTAGGCACACAAGAGAACTAAGGTGAAAGAATTTCACTACTTCTCCAAGCTAGGAATTCGACTTTCAGACTCCGAAGTGGGTGGAGTTATTGCCCAGGACATGGCATTCCTGCTTGGTCATTTAAGTTAGAGAGAAGCAGTTTGGTGATTCCTACTTACTGCAGATGAAAGAGGGGATTCCCGAATAGAAAGCCTTAGCTTTTGAACAGGAGGGAGATAATGGTACCTTGAGATATCGAGGCAGATTACGCGTTCCAGATGTTGATGGACTCAGAGAGGAATTATGTCAGAAGCTCACAATTCCAGGTATTCCATTCACCCAGGTTCCACTAAGATGTATCATGATCTTAAGGAGATTTACTGGTGGAACGACATGAAGAAGAATGTGGCAGATTTTGTAGCTAAGTGCCCGAATTGTCAGCAGGTGAAAGCCGAACACCAGAGGCCTGGTGGCTTGACTCAAAATGCTGATATTCCTGTCTGGAAATGGGAAGTGATCAATATGGGCTTTGTATCAGGTCCACCTCATTCAGCTAGGAGGCATGATTTAAATTTCGATGATTGTGGACAGACTTACGAAGTCAGCGCACTTCTTGCCAGTTAAGACCACAGATTGAACAAGAAGATTATGCCAAGTCATATGTTAATGAAATTTCCGGATTGTATGGGACCCTAGTGTCCATTATTTCAGATTTTGGTGTTCAGTTCACAGCGAACTTTTGAAAATCCTTTCAGAAAGGATTTGGGTACGGAGGTGAACCTTAGCACAACTTTTCATCCTCAGACAAATGGTCAGACAGATACGCTATTCAGATCTCATGTTATGATGTTCATGTTAGTTCAATACTCAGATATTTATGTCAGCTTAGTACTCAGGTATCAGTCCAGTACTCACGTATTCATGCCAGCTCAGTATTCAGCTAATCCAGTATTCAGTTAGCTCAGTATTCAGTCAGCCAGTCTTCAGTCAATTCAATAGACATTCAATCTAGTATCTCAGCAGTTTAGTAGTCATGTATTCATTCAGTTCAGTAACCATGTGTCCTTGATTTCAATGGTAATTGGGATGACCACCTGCCTCTTATTGAGTTTACTTACAAAAATAACTACCATGCTAGTATTAGGATAACACTGTTGGAAACCCTTTTAAGCAAAGGTGTAGATCACCAATTGGTTGATTCGAAGTTGGTGAAGCAGAGTTATTAAGATCAGATTTGGGTTACCAGGTTATAGAGAAAGTTAAGTTAATACAGGAGTGTTTGAAAATGGCTCAGGGTCACCAGAAGTCTTACACAGATGTGAGGCCAAGGGACTTAAAATTTTCAGTAGATGATTGGGTGTTCCTTAAAATCTCACCCATGAAAGGTATCATGAGATTTGGCAAGAAAGGGAAGCTAAGTCCCAGATATATTGGACCTTACAGAATTCTACGAAAGGTTGGTCTAGTAGCTTATGAACTTGAGTTGCCACAAGATTTGGCTGTTGTACACCCAGTGTTTCATGTATCCATGTTGAGGAAGTGTGTAGGAGACCTGTCATTGGTTTTTTCTACTGATACTATAACAGTTAAGGATAGTTTGACGTATGAGGAGATCCCCATAGCCATTCTTGACCGTCAGATTCGCAAGTTGAGGACTAAGGAAGTAGCCTCAGTGAAAGTCCTGTGGAGGAGTCAGAAAGTTAAGGAAGCTACATGGGAAGCCGAGACGGATATGAAATCCATGTACCCGCACTTGTTTCATCCCGCAGAAGAGATTTATGATGAAACACCAAGATTTTGAGGTATGTAAGCTTTCTTTTCATGCTTTTGGTCGTGTGTGGCCAATTTATAATGCTATTGTGATGTAGCCCTGTGAGGCAATGATATTATGGGCTGTTGTGACAGGTTGGTAGTGCCATAATACAGGGGAAACTCTGGCGAAAATTTTGTAGAATCCTGAATGTTATCAATTGCGGACGTATGTTCCAACAGAGGGGGAGAATGTTACACCTAGGAAATTTCTCCGTTAGTATACCGCGAATAGACCCACGAAGGGTATGACGTATACGACATGTTGATGAGTAAGGAGTAATATTTAATGATTCTAAATGAGATTTCAAAGACATTTGAGGTAGGAGACGAAAGTTGTTAAGGAAAGCAAGGTATATGTTGTGTGTCGAACAAGGATTACGAGTATCGACATAATGATGGCTTAATGACATTTTGGAGACGAGTTATAATGTCCCTTATGTATTCCTGCCTCACGTTTCACATTCGAGTTCATGTATTCACTATTCATGTCTCATGTTTAGGCACTGATGTTTTCATGAAACTATATCATGTTAGTTTCCATACCCCATGTCATGTTATGTCTCATGTTCCACGCTCATGTCAGCTATCCAGTGCCCATGTTCATGTCTCAGTATTCACGTTTCCATGTAACCATGTCATGTTAGTTCAGTCTCCATGTTTCATGTCAAGTTTCCTTCATGTTCATGTAGTCAAGCCATGTCCAGACATATTCTCAACCATTATCCATCATTCGAGGACGAATGATCCCAAGGGGGAGATATTGTAACACCCCGCATCTTGGAACTAAGTATAAGCTCATATCATTAGAAGTCTAGTGAAAACACTGTAGGTTTGAACGTTTGCAAAAATGGTTGATAGGCTTATTTCGGGCAGCGATAACTCCTTGATCCATTGCGAATCTGGAAGAACCTCCTTGATGAAAGTTGTAGCCCTATTGAATAGCTTTCCAACGGTATATTATGAGGATTAAACGGACATCTGTGCAAAGAGTTATGCCCATTTGAGTGAAGCCTATTCGCTGGAAAAGTCGTCTGCGTTACGGTGACGTTACGGACCGTAACTCGTGTTACGGGCCGTAACAGTGAGCCGTAACACAGACAAAATTTCCAGAACCTCACTGGAAATTTTGTTCACGATACGGTCCAAGGATACGGTCCGTCCCTTGGGTTACGGGTCGTACCTTGTGTTACGGACCGTAACAGTGTACCGTAACACAGGGAGAATTTCCAGAAACTTTCTGGAAATTTTCGACAAGGTACGACGCCACGTTACAGTCCGTCCCTTGTGTTACAGGACCGTAACATGGGCGTGTTTTGGTCCGCAGTTGAGTTTCGGGTCACCTGACTTCGGGAGGCCATAACCCCATCGTAAGTTGAGAATTTGGGAAAACTCAAAGAACGAAAGTTGTAGATAATTGAAATACCTTTCCAACCATAGGTTGTGAGTTCACAGGTGACGTCGGGATAGGGAGATATGGACGTTTTAAGACAGAACAGTCCCGACCCATTTTCAAGTTGGGTCAACCCATTTTCCCCTTGGTATATATAGAAAATAAAACCCTAGCAGCCCACTTTTTCTCCAAAATTCAGATTTTAGAGAGAGGAAGTGAGAGAGAAGGGAATCTAGAGAGAAGAAGGAGAAAATCAACCAATTTTAAGGCCCCAAATCCCAAAGTTCGTGAAGGATAATTTGTAGTACAAGTTGTGGTCGTCATTTTAAGCTAAAGATCGGACTTGGGGGTGTTGATTTCGTGGTGACTACCCAAAAGGTAATATTTCTACTCCCTATTCACTTGTAGTTGTGAATTGATGAATTCTTGGGAGAATAATAATTGGGTTTGTTGAAGATGATTATATGAATTATGCTAGAATTGTTGGATTGTTGACTTGGGATTGTTGTATTCATATGGTTGATGAAAAATGATGTTAATTACATCTAATGGAGATTGTAGAATTAGCTAGAAGTAAAAGGATGGGGATTTGGTGAAGAAAACACCATTAATGAGGGTTATAAAGCTTCACGCCTATTAAGTGTTTGATAAAATGCTTAGATGAACAAAACATGGATATGGTTGCTAATATAGAATCCCTATGACTTGTATTGCTATAGATTGAAGTTGAAGGGATTGAAAGACATTGTGATACGTTCAAAAGCGGGAGGTTAAGGTATGTAGAACTTCCATCCACATGTGGGAATCTCTACGTTCTTCCCCATGATCCGTTTCGTAAAATCTATGAAGTTCAAATCGTAGGGCATTAAACCCAACATATTGGTAGCCCGTAATTATGTATGTATGTACATGAATTCCGTATCTATGTTCGTTATTGTATTCCTAATCTTCCATTACGGACATTAGGGATCCTAGCTTAATCCATGAATCATGATTTTTTCCTCATGTGTTCTCATTATGTTCATATGAAACTGCATGAGTTATTTTGCAAGTTATAAACATGTTTTCAAGTCAACTACAAATATATGATTATGAACTATTGTATTACTCGTGAATCAAGAACATGTTTGCAAGACTATGACAAGTCATCTTATGAAACTATTTTACAAGTTATTTCATGAAACCATGCTTACAAGATTATTTTATGAAACCATGTTTACAAGCTATTTCATGAAACCATGTTTACAAGTTATTTCGTGAAATCATGATTCCAAGACAAGTACAAGTAAATTCACGAAAGTCATGGGCTTCTTAGCCAAATATATTTTGTTCATGTTTTTGGGAGTTGCACAAATTACCGAGAAGGCTCAGATAGCCTGAAACTACGGAGCCACCGTAGGACAAGGATCGCTCCGCCCAGATAGGACGATACCTTAATTTTACACTTAATGGATCCATCAGGTACCTTACTACCTCAGGCAAGGTATGAGGGCTCTGCTGGTCCGGCGAGGTACCAGACTCCACGTACCCACGTGGTAAATTACTACCTTATACTCTGGCAAGGTATGAGGGCTCTGCTGGTCCGGCGAGGTACCAGACTCCACGTACCCACGTGGTGATATGATATGATATGATACGTCGGTTATGAAATGCTCTCCCTACTTATCATGTTTTACTCATGTTATATATATATATATATGTACTCATGCTCATGCTCATGTTCATGTCCAAGTTTTCAGTTTCAGTTCTTATCATGTTATTCCATGTCCCATGTTGTTTCTCTCGGTTGCTTTACATACCGGTACATTCAATGTGCTGACGTCCCCTTTTTATTGCCCGGAGGCCTGCATTTCACGATGCAGGTACTGATATACAGGACGACACATCTGCTCAGTAGGACAACATTCGTATCAGCTTATTGGTGAGCCCCATCTCATTCGGGGTTTAGTCAACTTTTATTTTATGATTAATTATGCATCTAAAGGTATGCTGGGGGCCTTGTCCCAGTAAGTATGTTTTCCAGTCAGACTCATGATAGAGGTTTCATAGACTAGACAAGTCAGTTATGTTATGTTATGTCAGACATTCGGAGTCGTATAGCCATTTTTGGCTCATTCATGTTATTTCCGCACTCATGTTTGAACAAGTGTTTTTATTAAGTATTATGACTTACTACGTTTTATAAAGGCTCATCATGCATTCACGTTATATTTCCGCTCATGTATGCCTCATGATAGTTCAACAAGCCATGTGGTTCGCTCGGTCACATGCAGTCAGGCACCGAGTGCCGTGTTACGTCCAGGCCATGGTTCGGGGCGTGACAGCATCCATCCTACCCAGGCTGATAATTATTTGACTCCGGACAGAGCTGTTCTTGTGGCTGCCCTTATGTCGAGGTATAAGATCAACTTTGGCAGACTGGTGGCAGCAATCTCCGGGAGAGAGCCACCCAACCAGCCACTTCCCTCATTCATCCATGTTTGCTTACGCTCTTATGCTTGCGCGAGGGACCACAACCCCTTCCCTTTATCGATCACAGTGTGATCGCCAAGAGTATCTATAACATCACAAAGGGGAGGGATGATATGTTGAGTCAGGGTTCAATGCCATCTGCCTCGTCTTCTGATGTGCCGGAGGGGCCAACGGGATCAGATGTTTTACCCTTGGCTATCATGGGTGCTGAGGAAACTGCTGCGGGTCGGCCCACAGATTCTGAGGCTCCGCCGGCTGATGATGCTACACAGCCCATTCCAGCTCCAGCCGCACCTACTTTGGGTGGTCCTACCTCTTCCACTGGAGCAAGCCCAGCACCGGCTCAGCCCATACCGGGAGTCCCACCCGAACTTGAGAAAAAAATTATTTTTAACAGGGAGAATTTTGGGGCAGTGGTCCTGCAAGCAGATCGAACAGATAGGCAGGTCAAGAAGCTCATGACTGAGCTGAAATTGTACACAAAAAGATCTATTGATGCAGCGTTGCAGCCAATAAAAGAACAGATGGCTGATGACCACCTATGGATCCACTCTCGGATAGATGGTATTGAGAACAGAATGACGAAGCTGAATAGGACACACCCTGCTGTGGAGTAGGGCACTATTCGGAGTGAGTTGCGGACTGTCAAGGATGATGTGCAGAAATTGAAGGCACATGAAGTGGCTGTTGTGACAGACCAGATTCCAAAAGTGCACACAGAGTTGGTACGAAGCTTATACCAGCCGGTTCAGAGTCTACTTAGGGATGATGAGATCGAGGACACGGTTGAGGAGGAGTAAGACGAGGAGTTGGAAGAGGATACCCACTCTTTGGCTAAAGGGAAGCGCAGGAGAGCCACGCCAGATGATGAAAACCTTGAGCCCATTCTCCAGAGTCTTGATCCATTTGCTGCTTTGCCCCCACAGAATGAGGAGGAGGAGCGGCGAACTTTGAAGAAGCTCCGACATGAGTCCCGATTGAGTTCTGACACCACTGAAGCTACTTCTAGCTCAGCCCATCCCATTGAGCCGGCTCACCATCCTTCTCCCCCACCCACTGAGACTGGGACTTCTAGTGTTGGCCAGCCTGATACCACCATTGCTCCACCTCATGATGCTGCCGCAGATCCAAGCGCCTAGTGCGCTCCAGGGAGCCCCTCCGTTCTTTTGATGGATTATATAGATGCCTTGAGGGAAATGCATGTTTCTAAGTTGGGGGTGTGGGTAATTGCTGTTTTTGATGATATTGTTTGTATTGCTTTGGTATATTGGATATTGGTTGTTATTGTTTTTGTTTTTGTGGGTATTTTATCCCAAATTGTGATAGTAAGTATGTGTTTAGGACAATTGTTATTATTGTTGTTTTTGTTGGTATTGTTTTTATTATTAAGTATGTGTTAGGACCCTCTTCGACTGTTCTTTGCCATGTGTTCTTTTCCCGAAGAATGTTATTTTTATGTTGAACCTGGAATGTTTAGGATGTTTAGTTAAGAGTAAAGTAATGATGACTTAAGTGGTGGTGGTCCGTGTTTCTAGCATATATAAAAGTGGTTTTTACAAGTCAATGATATCCCTCCGAAAAATAATTTGTGATGTACATCAAGAATGAGTTGTTGATATTGACATGTATGGTTCTTTTAATGACATTGCAAATAAAGGGTGTCCATGTATGTGAAATCTTCAAACGGAAGTGAAGTCAGAGTATTTAAACAATCCTTATGCCATTGTGTTGTGAGTTCTTAGTTTCTATTTGTGTATGATGCGTGTAATCTAGAACTTGCCCGGTTGGTTGTGCATGAATTCTAAGGAGAGTTTGATTATGAAGTGATCTTAGGCTTTCTTTGTATTGACTCCAAAGGCTGTTTATCTTAAATGAGCCTAGCCCGTACAGAAAATGATCCCTAGTCTCCCATTTTGAGCCTATAGACTTTTTCTTTGATTAGCCGTGAACTAACCTCCTTCCCTTCTGTGAATAAACCCATTTGGCACCAAGTCCCTCCTTGACACAGAAGAATGACAAATGAGGCTAAAATCCTAAGTTGGGGTGATAAGTGAAAGATGCGAAAAATGAGGCTAAAAGCCTAAGTTGGGGGTGACAAGTGAAAGATGCGGAAAATAAGGCTAAAGGCCTGTTGGGGGTGATCGTGAGTATTACGGGGCATGATTCAGTGTGGATATATATATATACACTTATGAAAAAAAAATAGATATATAAGTTCTAAATAAATCCACGCTGAAGCTGTAGGGGCAGAAATAAAAGGAAGAAAGGCGAATAAAGTCAAAAAGAAGTGTCAAGGAGGGTGAGTCACCACTATCCAAATATTCATCCTACCCGTCCCTAAGCCAATGTTACAAGCCTAAAAAGTCGTAATGTGATCACAATCAAACTGTTCAAAGTTGAAGGCATAGAAATTAAAGGCAAGCCTATGGTATGTGCACGCATGGTATGCAAATTTCTTTGTGAGTGTGAGTGTCCTTCTGTCTCTTTAGTCTTCTGTCCCATTTATTTTGTAAATGTGTGTTGGGACATTCTTTGGTCTATGTGAGGGCGTAAGGATTGTAGATTGCAAAGTAACTGGCTTTCGGAAAGTTGAAATTCATGTGCATAGAGACTCTCATACTATGATTGTGTCATTAATTGAGGTTGCATAGTGAATTTCAATTTTTCTGAAATGTGCGTCTTGTGTCACAAATAGGAGATGGATAAGAGCCCAAATATTTTTCTTGGATTGAAGAGTCTGTGCTAGAAACACATGCCAAAACCACTGTAGTCATTCATATGTTGCTAGATGTCGTGTGTTAGTAGTGAGTCTTATTGTAGTTGCTTGAGGACAAGCAAAAGCTTAAGTTGGGGGTGTTGATGTGCCGTGAATTTTGGCACATTTTATGCCTTTGTAACTAGAAGTGTTGCTTGTTTTTAAGTGTTTTTACATCGTTTCTTATGTTATTTTTGTGTTTTATAGGGTTGGTTGAATAAGGATCAGAAATGATAAGAAATGCTGAAAAAATGGACAACTTGGAGTTAAAAGACGGTCCGTAACTCATGTTACGGGCCGTAACGTGATTCGTATCAGAGAGGATATGTGCCGCTATAAAGGACGGTCTGTAACGTGTACCGTAAGCTGAGGAAAATTTCCAGAAAGTTGCCCAAGTAGTGTCACAGGTTACGCCCCAGAAGGACGGTCAGTAGCTTAGGTTACGGGGCATAACGTCATGGCGTAACACATTGGCCACTGAAGACTGAGGCCATGATCCGCTGGGAGATACGGACCGTAACCTGTGTTACGGTCCGTCGCATAGTGGCCGTGACATCAAGCTGACAAAGGACGGACCGTAACTTGTGTTACGGTCCGTAATGATGCCGCGTAAGGGTGTTTTTGTCCAGAAACTTGGCGCGATTTTTGGCCCTATAAATACTTAAAATAGGGTTTTAATTCAGAATTCTGATTTTTCTTGGAGAGCTTAACTTTAAGTCTTGAATATTTGAAGTGGTTGGAGCTTTTAAAGCAACAACTTCACTTCCATTCCTTATTGTATTAGCATCGTAAGTATATTATGTTAACTCTTAAGCTTTCTTTGTTAACCAAAATGATGAGTAGCTAATTTTAATACTAAGGTTGTGGATCCCATGATAGGTATTATGTGAATGGGTTTCTACTATTGATATATGCATAATGGTTGTTAGTATTTATTCTATCTTTGTGCGTTAGCGATAGGTACTGATTGCAAGTATTAGCCTAAGCCATTATACTAACTTTTCTTGGAAAAGAGAGTTAGTATTGGTAAGATTGAATAACAATGACTCGGGGCGTTAACCCTCGTTTAATAGACTAACTTAGGGATAAGAACAAGTATAAATTGGCATTATTGGTCGCTCTTCGATTTCAACTCTTTTATATTTGGAAAAATTATAAAGAGGAAATACGGCCTAACTGTTGGGAAACATTAGGAAGTCCTTAAGAGATCAAGTGCATATTCTTAGGACAACCATTAGAAATATATCACATTGAAACCTGAAGCATAATATCTAATCAAAATGGAGAACACAACCTTGGTCTCTTTCTCTCGCATTAAATACAATTCAAGTCAAAGTATTCAATTACATTACTCAACAATTATTTGAAACTGTCCGGAATAGGATTAAAGCCTTTAAAGAATAGTATTTCATACAATTAGTATCCTTTTCTCTCCATATTCCCTGTGGGATTCGACCCTAACCTTGTTTAGGTTACTATATTTGACAACGTCCGCTTTACGCCATTAATAGGTGTAATTTGAGCGTATCAGTAGGGGAAGGGGAAATTGTTGAAGATAAGGATCCTGATATACAGGATATACATCCTGATATACAGGATATACCGGATATACACGATATACATTAGTGGTTGTTATCCAATTTGTAGTTGTACTCAAATTCTTGCATGTATCTAGTTGTGTCATGATAAGGCTTAGGTAGTATTGTTTGTATTAGAATAGAACTCATGTATTTCAAGTGTAGTAGGCTAAGGTCTCTATGTATCTTCACTCCTATAAATGGAGCACATGTACTCGACTATTCTCATCATCAATAACAAAGTATTCTCTCTGAGTAGCTTGAGATTTCTACGTGGTATCAGAGCATTAGAACTCTTCTCGCTGCTTAAGTTGTAAAACCTTGAATCTGCCCTCTCTCTATCCACTCTCAATGGCTCCAAACATACCTACGACTAATACCCTCTTAACTTCATCACTGCACCACCTTATTGCCTCTTGTTCCATCAACCTTAAACCAACAAAATACTTGATATGGAGGACACAGATGTTGCAACTTATTCAAGTGATGAGATTGACATATCTCATCAAGGAAGATGCAACAGCACCATCATCTGTGAAAGAAACTGGAAAAGCTGCTGAAATCAGTTCTGGAGAAACTATAGACAGTAGCAGTAATGAAGATTGGGAGGAGAAAGATGTTTTGCTTAGGAGTTCGATTTTAGGAACTCTGACAAAAGAAAGTATGTACATTATAGTAGGATGCAATACTGCTAAAGAGATGTGGGAGTGTTTGGAGGAAGACTATCTCCAAGCAACCAAAGATAAGGAGTTTCAACTTAAACAACAGTTGCAAAATGTTAAGTTGGGAACCAAACAGGTTGATGAGTACATTAAAGAGTTCAAAGGCATCTGTGATGGACTTGCAGCCATACACAAGCCTGTTGATGAAGACAGCAAATTGATCAATTTTGCTAGAGGATTAGGCCTGAAGTACAAGACCTTCAGAACTGTCATGTTAGGTAAGGCACCCTATCCTACTCTAAATCAATTTGTCAATGCACTCAGGGGATTTGACATGAGAGAGGATGAAGAAGAAGTGCCTCAACAGAACTTTAACATGGCATTCTCTGCTCAAAGAGGTAGAGGCAGAGGAAACTACACTCAACGAGGCAGAGGAAACAACAACTTCAACTCAAAGGGAAGAGGTTTCAGGCCTGCTGGCCAAGGAAACAATAATCAAAATAATCAGACCAACTCAGGTGGAACTCAGAACAAAGGGAAAAGTGTTTCTGAGTCATGCCAGATTTGTGGTAGAAACAACCACACTGCTTTAAAGTGTTTTTACTAGTGGGATTACTCATATCAAGCAACAGATAAGTTGCCACAAGCACTGAGTGCTATGAATCTGCAGAACCCAACCAATACAGATGATGCAATGTATATAGACTCAGGTGCAACTAGTCATTTGACTAATAACTCAAGTAATCTGTCTGAACTTAAGAGTTATGATGGTTCTGATAAGATTATTGTTGGAAATGGTTCTAAGTTAGATATTATTCATATTGGAAACACAGTTAGAGCAGGACTGAAACTAAAGAAAGTTCTTGTAGTACCTAAGATCAATAAGAACTTACTTTCAGTCAGTAAAATTGCAAAGGATAATTCATGCACTCTTGAATTTGATGAGTCTCATTTTGTTGTTAAGGACAAGAAGACAAGGAGTCTACTGGCTAAAGGAACTAAAAAGAAAGGCCTATATGCATTGGAGGATAACAACTTATGTGCCTTAACTGCAACACAAGACTGGAAGAAATCAGACACTATTTGGCATACTAGATTAGGACATCCTAGTTTAAAGTCTTTACAAATTTTGAGTAGAAATAGTTGCATTGATGTTAGTAGTTGGAATAAAGTGCCTAGTGTTTGTTCTAGTTGTCAGTTGGGAAAGAGTTGTAAACTACCATTTGGTTTGAGAAATAAAATTGAGAAAGAACCTTTGTTAAAAATTCATTATGATCTGTGGGGTCCTGCTCCAGTTGAGTCATCTCAGCATATGAGATATTATGTGGTGTTTGTGGATGATCATACAAGATATTCATGGGTTTATCCTTTGAGAAAGAAATCAGAATTTTTTGGCATTTTTCTCAAATTCCAGAAAATGGTAGAAAGGCAGTTTTCAAAGGTCATAAAAAATTTTCAGTGTGATGGAGGTGGTGAGTTCATAAAAACTGAATTCATCAAACATTTAGAAGATTGTGGCATCATTAGACATATTTCTTACCTTAACACACCAGAACAAAATGGAATTGCTAAACGAAAACACAAGCATATAGTTAAAACTGGACTAACTTTACTATTTCATGCCAAGTTGCCTTTGTTCCTATGGGTAGAAGCATTCTTGACAGCAGTATTTCTCATAAATAGATTGCCTTCATTAGTATTGAAAATGGAAACACCTTTTCTTAAGTTGTTTGGTGCTCAACCTGACTATAACAGTCTAAAGGTGTTTAGATGTAGGTGTTTTCCATACCTAAAGGGTAGTACAAAGTTCAGTCCAAAAACTTATCCTTGTGTATTCATAGGTTACAACAGTTTGCATAAGGGATATAGATGCTATCATCCTTCTACAAGAAGAGTATATGTGTCTAGGCATGTGATATTTGATGAGTCTCTACTGCCTTATGTCCACTCAGATCCAAGGCAGGCAACACCTGATGTTTCAACACCCTTAGCCACTTTTACTGAATTTTTCTCTAAGCTATAGGTATAAAATTCAGGAGAAGTGCTGCCTAGTGATCATGATGATCATGGTGATAATGACCTTGCAACTACTGATGGTATCACTTCAAGGGAAGTAGTACCTACTGATGGTGCAACTACTGATGACACTCAACATGACATATTGCAGTTTACTCAGGCAGCTGAAGATGTTACAACAACTAATCTTGATCATGCTTCAAATGCAGAAGTTCTAGATGATCATAATGACTCTGATGATCACTTTGAGTCTGTTGATCACTCTGATGATCCCATTGAGTCAAGTGCAGCACATGAAAATAATGTTTCTGTATATAATCCTCAAGGTATACAGTTGGAAGTGGATTTCTCAAAGTGGTTTAATCTTGCTAGTCAACATCAAGAAGTACCAAGTGCTGATCCAGATCATGCCTTAGACTCAACCAATACAGCTCCAACAGTGTCAGTTGCAGATCCTACAACTGATGGTGAACAAGGCTATCACATAGTGACAAGGTACAAGTCTAAGCATGTCCCTATAACACATGTTTCTCTTACTTCTAGAAGAATAGAGACATACAAGGAACCAACAAATATTAAGCAAGCTTTGAAGAGTCCACACTGGCTTCAAGCAATGCAAGAGGAGATTGATGCCTTGCATAAAAAAAAAAGACTTGGATACTGGTACCTAAAACAGTAGGGATGAACATAGTTGGCTCAAAATGGGTGTTCAAAACCAAGTTGAAGGCAGATGGAACCATAGACAGACATAAAGCAAGACTAGTTGCTAGAGGTTTTTCTCAGCTTGAAGGAATTGACTTTGAGGAAACTTTTAGTCCTGTGATTAAAGCCACTACCATAAGAGTTGTGTTGTCAGTTGCAATCAGCTCAAATTGGCAGATCAAACAGCTAGATGTCAAAAATGGCTTCCTACGTGGTCATTTACAAGAAGAAGTGTATATGAGCCAACCTCCAGGATTCATTGATCTCAGGTATCCCAATCATGTATGTTTCCTAAAGAAAGCATTGTATGGCCTCAAACAGGCACCTAGAGCCTGGTTTGACAATTCAGCCTACATTTACTTCATCTAGGATTCTTTTGCAGCAAGGCAGACTCTTCTTTGTTTATACTACATTGCAAAAGAGGCACAATTTTGCTTTTGTTGTATGTAGATGATATCATAATAACAGGAAGTAATTCTGAGCATGTCTCAGAGATTATCATCACACTAGGCAAAGAGTTTGCAATGAAGGATCTTGGCCCTCTTCATTTCTTCTTAGGCATTGAAGTCAAACAGTTCTCAGGAGGAATTCACTTGAGTCAAAGCAAGTATGCTGCTGAACTTCTGCATAAGACTGACATGACCCTGGACAAAGCAGTACATACACCCCTAGCTCCGAAGCATGGATTACAAAAAGCTACAGGCAGTCTTGTTGATGTCTCCTTGTATAGAAGCATTGTTGGGAGTCTGCAGTATTTAACACTCACCAGGCCTGATATCACTCATGCAGTCAACTTGGCTAGTCAGTTTATGTAGAGTCCAAATAGTGAGCATCTTCTAGGTGTCAAAAGAATCCTCAGATATGTCAAAGGAACTCTGCAGCATGGTCTCAGGATTATCTCACAGTCTTCTTACAGGTTATATGGTTATTCAGATGCAGATTGGGGAGGTTGTCCAACTACTAGGAGATCAACTACAGGCTACAACATCTATCTTGGAGCAAACTGCATTATTTGGGCATCCAAGAAGCAATCTACAGTAGCAAGATCAAGTGCTGAAGCTGAATATAGAGCATTAGCATCTACTGCAGCTGAGATGACATGGATCACCTACATTCTTCATGATATTGGCGTGTACATTAAAAGAGTTCCTATATTGTACTGTGATAACTTAAGTGCTCTATATATGACTGTTAATCCTGTGATGCATGCAAGGACTAAACATGTTGAAATGGACTACCACTTTGTTAGGGAAAAGGTGGCTAGAGGACAATTGCTAACACAGTTTGTAAGATCAAAGGATCAGCTAGCTGATATACACACTAAGGCCTTGACAAAGCAAGTGTTTACTGGTTTCAGAAGCAAGCTAGGAGTGGCAGTTCCTCCACCCACTAGCACAAAGTATTCCCTCTGAGTAGCTTGAGATTTCTACAGAAATGAGGGAGGGGATTACAATGTGGGGACTCGAACCCTCACCAACAAGGTGAAAGTTCAGGTAGTCAACCAACTGAGCTACTAGATCCCTACCATATGATGACTGTTGGGGTGGAAACGTGGAGATTATTTTTCTCCTAATAAGAGCTTTTTTTCTTTTGGTGTTTTATATTCTTCCTTTTTCTGGTCACTCGAACAATATAGATGTTTCATTCTTTGGCTTTAAGAAATCCGGAATGGTTCATATGTACTTAAGTTTTACCTATTATTAATTGGTTCAAATGTTTCCGGTTGGGACGCCTCAATGTTCAAAAGATTATAATTGAGCTAATAATTCGTCAATAATAGTTGTACTTTAGGATAACAGTGGCGTTGTTCAAAAATTTAGTAGTAACAATACAATTTTGATATGATGATTAGTGTGCGTGCATATATTTTAATATGACGAGATCAATTTGTGTGCACTTCGATTATTCCACTAGTCAATTGCTATCTCACACCATCGATACAAATATGAAGTTATTTTATTCATCAATACATAAACATATATTGGATCACTAACTATATATACCCCGGGAACTCTTAATATATTTACCTACTCTTAACGGGCAAAGCGAGCCCCTCTATTATGAATTAAAGAATTTAGAATCAATCAAATCTCCCCCAGGATCGAACCTACGACCAATCGGTTAACAGTGGACCCGTGCGTAAAATTCTAAGCTTCCAGCTTCGGCTAAGAAAATTAAAATATATACTAGGTAATTAGCCGATAATAAACACAAGATTAGACTTTTTGCTTCATATAATACTAATCAATACGCTTTTCTATAATTCCATAAAATTCCAATACAAAAGACTCATACACTGCATGCAAAAAGCTTTTGCATGCACGACGACCACTATCTTCTTTCAATTCTTAATGCAACATAAAGTAAAATATAGAATACTTCCTTAGGGACTATCATATCATTGGATAAGAAGACAACTTATAGATGTCACAATGACCTCCAGGATTCCCAGTATCTCTTATAATTTTCATATATCCATTTTCCCCCCAAGTAGTTCCCCATGAATTCTTCAACAACCAATATTTTTGACCCTCCTCATCAGTTCCATACCCTATTGCCGTAACTGCATGGTTAATTTGGTCCGCACAGCTTCCATGATAAGTTCCTCCTGCGTAAAATTGGAACTCTTGGCTATCACTAGCAGCAATTCCAATTGACACTGGTTGTTTAGTTACGGCTTGTAACAATGCTGTTTCACTTGCAGGCACAACTTGATAGCTGCTTATTTTTACTGCTGGTGTTAGTTCTTGGCTCCTGCATGTGTATTGTTGACTTTTGTATGGATAATCTGATTCAGTTGAAATTCCACCATTTTCTATAATGAAATCAAATGCATTGGTCATAGTGCCGCCGCCACAACCATTGTTTCGGGTGGTGCAATCGACAAGTTCTTGCTCAGATAGTTCAATCTTTTGGCCTGTTGCAATTTTGTAGGCTCCTTCTAGTGCTCCAACGGCAGAAAACGCCCAACAACATCCTAACATGGAAAAGTAGCATGCTAATATCAAAATTTATAGAAGAATTGAATAAATGCGAGCTAGGGTATGCAGTCGCGAATCTAATATGTAGAGTCAGTGAATTATGTTTATGTTTTACTTTTTTCTCTTTTGCAGACACACAAACACGCATATATATATATATATATATATATATATATATATAATTCGAGCTAGAGGCAGTAATTTCTACAAATCCTGTCTAGTTTAGAAGTGTCAAATTGGTCGGATGAATGAAATTTGGGCCACTAAACGCCCAAACGATACTTGGACTGAAATGGACTCGGTCAAGATGGTTAAACAATGAGTCATAATCGAAACAACAACTCTTACCAAATTTTAATTTCTTAAATTTTCTAGTGATAATTTGCTTAGTTAGCAAATAAAACAAATACAAAAAAATTCCTTGTTATGACTATACATAACATATTAAATTAAAAAACTAAAAGAAAATATTTTGGCAAGGTCATCTGAATCAGTCAACTTAAAAAGAAATGTCAACTCTTGGATGGTTTGAAATGGGCAAGTCAAAATGAAATAATGGGGATCATTAAGCCGACCTAACCTTGAACATACCATATTTTCATGAGCTAATTTTGCCACCTCTAACAATATTATAGTCTAAAATTCGCCACGGAGGACATAGTGAGTTAATAAAAGTGTTATGTTGTGTCTTACCACATTGACCTTGATTCTTCACTTCAGTAACAGCCCCATGCTTTCTCCAATCCAAGTTAGACGGCATTTCATCATCAGTTAGATCATTAATCTTGAATTCCGTTGACGACAGTGGAGAAGGTGAAGGATGTGAAGGCGTGTTTAATCCAGTATACTTGGCAAAAAACTCGTCTGAAGTAATATCTGCAAATTCATTAATGCCTAATTTGTAAGACAAATTTCCTGCCTTATTCATCGACTCGATGAATTTAATGTTTTCTTTGAATATCATGAGTCGTTTTGCTTTTTCTACTTCGTCCTTGTAAACTCTTCCATGACGCGCCATCCACAGCTCGTGTCTCTCAGACACGGATAGTTTTGGTTGGCTACGAGCAGTTGCTTGAGAGTTATACGTGGCAACTACTAAGAACAGTATTAGAATACTGATTAAATCAATTTTCATACCCATGGTTAAGTAATTAATGTAATGTAGGGAGGAAAATACAGGGTTTGATCAAAAGAAAATTGTTGTAAGATGTTTATGTAATAGGCTTGCATTTTATGTGTTCAGTAGCAAGGTGTTTATATAGAGGCGTAGATGAGAAATTATTTCCTAATTAATAGTAACTACTAGTCTGGAGACTCTGGACTCTGGACTTAACCTTCTTTTTAGTCAACTGGGATCCAATTCCGTTTTGGAAAAGTAGTCTTGATTGATGATTTTTTAGATTTGTTGATGGAAATTTGAAGTTCAAGTATTTTTATTTTTTTCCAGATTATGACTTCTGGTTGCACAGTGATCTTATGCTTTTTCTAGGAAATTTCAATCAAGTATTACTTTACTTATATTATAGAAATGACCGTGGGTGTACGAACACAGCAGTAAAAATTGTACGAGAAGCAACAGTAGCTGTACAATAAATTTGGACTCATTTATTTATCGGAAAAGGGCTAAAATTACCCCTGAACTTTGGGAAATAGTTCATTTATACCCTTCGTTATACTTTAAGGTCAATTATACCCTTACCGTTATACTATGGGTTCAATTATACCCTTATGTCTAACAACTGTCACATGGCATCATCCCAGCCTTTCTAAATTATTTTCCCCTCAAATAATTTTTTACCCACTAAAATAACCCAACCCGACCCGAATTTTTTTTCCCCAGCCAAACTGATACGGAACCAACCCATTACCCCTTGGTTGGAAAAAAAAATCGGGTCGGGTTGGATTATTTTAGTGGGTAAAAAATTATTTGATGAGAAAATAATTTTGAATGGCTGGAATGATGTCACGTGATAGCTGTTAGACATAAAGGTATAATTGACCCCATAGTATAATGGTAAGGGTATTAGTATAATGGTAAGGGTATAATTGGCCCTAAAATATAACGAAGGGTATGGATGAACTATTTTCCAAAGTTCAGGGGTAATTTTGGCCCTTTTCCGTTTATTTATTGGTGATTAAATTTCTGCTCTGTACACTTGGCACATGACAGACCCGTGTATTAAAATTCTTTGTTAACAAACCTGTTCACATCACTATTTGGGTTTATAGCCTTTATACTTTATTGCTAGCTTCAACTACCCTTTGCTTTTTCACCACCATTTTGAACGTTAACTTTATGTGATTTCCTTAATTTTTTTGAGCTTTCCTTTTTCCGTAACTCTTTTAATATCTCTTTATTTGCTGAGTAATTTCTCTTTGATTCATTTTTATCAAATGACAGAGTTCTCCGAAAGAGCCCGGTGTTCATCATCCATCAATGCCGCCTCTTTACTACTGATTCCCAGATAAGGTGTGTACTGTGGCGGATCCAAAATTTTCACTCAGAGGTTTAAAAAAAACAAAAAAAACTAAATATAAAAAATAATATTGTCAATTGGAATTGAACCTAGGACAAATGAAAATTTTGAAAATCCTGGACCGCTTAAGTTAATCTTTTGCATTTATTCAGGGTGTTTAAAAGTTAATAAATGTACGTAAACACAGAAAATTTACCCTATATATACACTAATGACAGAGTTCTCTGAAAGAGCCCGGTGTTCATCATCCATCAATGTCGCCTCTTTATTACTGATACCCAAAGAAGGTTTGTTAACAGTGACAGATCCAGAATTTTCACTCAGGGGGTCGAAAAAAATAACAAAAGCTAAATATAAAAAATAATGTTGTCAATTGGAATTGAACCTAGGACACATGAAAATTTTGAACACCCTGGACTGCTTGAGCTAACCTTTGCATTTATTCAGGGTGTTCAAAAGTTAATATATGTACATAAACACATAAAATTTACCCTATATATACATTGTAATTTTTTGCCCAAGTTGTCTGAGTTGTACACTAAATTTGGACTTATTCCAAGTGTACTTGATTTCTTTCCTTCTTTTTTTTTCAGTTGTGAGTCCACTTCCTTTAACAAGTACTACTACTTGGTTTGCCACCTATTCTCTGTACATGTGTATTCCACTTTTACGTTATCATATTTCTTTACTTCTCCACTTCATTTTATTATTATATTATAGAAAGCACATGGAATTGCACTCTAAGCAGGGATTAATATGTGTACATTTCAGAAGTTTAACATTAATTCTACCTCTTGTGTGTTTACTTTTTAAGCCCCCACGTGTCCGCAGTGTCTCAATTATCCTTTTATTTCCTCCATTTGGCATATATTCCCTCTGTCTCAATTTAAGTGTCTAAGTTTGACTAGGTAAGGAATTTCAAAAATAACGATAGACTTTTGAATCTTGTAGTTCTAAATTAAAAATGTGTATAATATAATAAAATATCCTTTGAATCTTGTGATTATAAGCTTGACATGTAGGATATTTGAATTGTCAACTTACTACATATAAAAAGAGGCGGGCATAACCAAAATAAAACAAATTTTAACAATAATTGAGAAATTAAGGGGGAAAATAAGAGGAAAAGAAACAAAATATGGAGACTCACTAAGGAGAATCGCGATATCCTTTGCAAAATATACAAATCATAAAGACTAACTAAAGTGAGTAATGCCTTTCTTATTCACTATTATGTTGGTCTCTCAGCCTTTCTTCTACATCTCCAGTCTTCACTCGCTCAATCTGATTTTTCTCTGGGCTGCTTGGTGGTTCATATAGTTGGTACTCTGAATTTGAGATTTTCTTTTAATTTTTCATGTTTAAATTAGAGTTTTGCTATTAATTTTAGTGAGTTTATTTTACAAATTTATTTGTTTATTTTTTGAATCTTGTGATTATAAACATGACATGTCGGATATTTGAATTGTCAGCTTACTAAATATAAAAAAAAGCGGACATAACCAAAATAAGATAGATTTTAACAATAATTGAGAAATTAAGAGGAAAAGAAACAAAATATGGAGACTCACTAAAGAGAATCGCGGAATCCTTTGCAAAATATACAAACCATAAAGACTAACTAAAGTGAGTAATTAAATTAATTACATTGGGTCTCGTGCATCGCACGGGCATAGTTTGCTAGTATAGAAAATAAATAGCACTATCAGCTTTCTTTGTTAATCCTATCATAATATGATTTTATTAAAAAAAAATATTTTAGATGCCTTCTTTCAAGTTTGATATCCTAATAATATTATTTTTGATTTGTAGTATTATATTTATCTTTTTTATTTTGATTAGACCCCAGACCCCAAGATGTGGGATTTCACTGGGTTGTTGTTGTTGTTTTTTTTATTATTTTGATTAGAATAGCATAATCTGATTCTCCTAATTAGGTATGATTATAGATATTATTGCGTGAATAAAGAATTTGCCTGATAAATTAAGACAATCATGTATATTATATCATCAATATAATTATTTCTTTCTTTATATGTTATGTCTCACTAGTCTGTATAGAAACTAAACTAACTACACAATGTGTACTATAACAAAAATTTGGTTCCAATAATCTCGGCAATTTACCAGCGCCAGTCTTTCATCCAAGTCTAAGTCAATGTAGAAGTCTTCTTGCCCCTATATTGGTCTTATGCAACAATTACGCAAATATTGTTCTATGGTTCTTTCAACTTTTACTTCCTACTTTGTAATGTTCGTAAATTATGCTCAAATGGAGTCTACGCAAGTTCCCTCCGCCTGTTAAGCCGGTGGAAAATCAGATTATGTTTTCTTCATTTTTTTTATTTATCAAATTAGATAAAGGACAATTTCGTAGAACGAGTATTCCCTAAACTTTGTGAAGTATGTTCATCAATATTGAGATTTTGATCAGTAATTAGTGACGAACTAGATATGGATGTTTTAATACAAATATGATGTATAGAAAACAAGGCCAGTTGAGTGAAAGACTCGTCTAAACAAGTATCAATCAAATTTCTTGCCAGTTACTAGCTAGACAAGGATTGCGGAGATTGTGATATATAGCTGGCTGAATTTTCAACCTTTGATTCTTTAGGTAGCTCACTATCTTGCGTAAATTGTTCTAGTACTGCTGAAATTCCTCTTCCTTTTGATTTTTCTATGATGTCGAATTAATTCAAGATTGTAATATGTTTGCAAGATACAGCCTCAAGTCTTGGGACGATATCTAAATTTATAAGCTGTACATCGATGCTGATCAATCACTACCAAGTGGGTGAACGTACTCGGGAAGGAAATGATCTTTACATGGAAATGAAAGAATCTGGAGTGATTAATGAAGAAAATTTTGCAGAATCAAAGGTGGCCCCCTGTGCCTGTGAATTAAAGAAAGGAGGAGGTCAATCAAAAAGCCTCCTTTTAAAAGAAGACTAGAGGACGAAAGCGCACTACTCGAAGCCTTCGTAAACTCATTGTCGGTTTCTATCGTAGTGGAGGTTGCTGTGAGGAGATCCTTGTGCCAGTGAAGATTGCTTCCTATGATCGGGAAATAAAAAAATCGAAAATGACTATATTTCCAACACTCCGGATAAAAAGTGTTCTTATTTAAACTATACAAATAAATCGATGCTACATGAGACGTTTTATTAAAGATAAGAATTAAAAAAAAAACTACCATCACATTTATCTTTAAAAGTTGGACAAATTTAAGAACTAGAACGAGAGTATGTATTTACATGTTCAGAGCTTCAGACACTATTATCCAAAAATTAGTTGCCTAATATTTTGATTGGACATTTTCTTTTCGTGTGTGTCTATGATAAGTGTTAGTTTCAACTTGCAAATGCAGGATTAATTCCAGGTATGGGATTTCATGAGTTTAAACATTATCCTGTTATATATTTTGGTCATTACTGAAATTCAATGAACTGGAGCCTACAAGCGAGTATAGAAGTCTCTCTTGACAATTATATACACCTCGTTGTACTTGTCATTGGATGCAAACAAGTTGGAAAAGTTCTCTTGAAAACACAGTATCCTTTCCTCTAATGTTTCTCCAACATTACTTACTGCTGGTTGGTTTTTGTGTCTGAACAAAAATTGCTTATGTTGGCCCAAATGGTAACAGAAACCAATCTGCTAGAAGATAAATCTGCACTTCATTGCTGAATTCTGATTTTTTTTCACATTATACAAACTTTTGTTTAACACTTAGAATTTACTTAAAACGAGTTTGCAACATACACAGTAGACTAGACACACCATATAAACTACAGTAGTATATATGAACAAGGTGAACAACAATAGTGTTTAAAGACGAATATAATAAACAACAAACTCCCACAGAGCTTCTCAGCAATTAAGCAGTTGGATAAGAAGCTTGCATAGCAATTCCACAAAGCCCTTTCTCAGCATCAGTGCCTCTTTGCATTCTAATGTAACCATTCTCGCCCCAGCTAGTCCCCCACGAGTTCTTGACTAACCAATACTTTGTCCCGTCACTAGTTTTCCCATATCCAACTGCTGTAACACCGTGATCTAACTCAGTTCCACATTCTCCAGTAAAAACACCGCTAGAATAGAACTGAAAATCCGATCCACTAGCATCAATAGCCACGGATACAGGTTGGTTAGCAACAGCACTCAACAGAGCAGATTCACTATTGGCTGGGACATCTTCATAACCACTAATCTTAGTAGCAACATTGGATTCCTTTCCAGTTTTGCAAGTGCTATCAGTTCCCTTGTATGGATAATTCGATTCAGTTGTAAGACCGCGATTCTTGATGATGAACTTAAAAACATCATCCATAAAATTCAGTTACGGAGTGTATAACTGTATAGAAAATATAAAGGAAACAGATATAAATAGTTAATAGAGCACCCCCGAACTCAAAATTCCTGGATCCAGCACCCCGAACTCAAAATCCTGGGTCCGCCTCTGCTCACATCCCATATCTTAACTTGTGTCGCAGTCCACGAGTTCTTGCTCAGATAAAGAGATTAACTTACCCGTTTTGATCTTGTTAATCCCTTCAGTAGCCGCAACAGCAGAAAATGCCCAGCAACATCCTACATTGGTCACTACCCAGTGTAATCCCACAATAGTGAGGTCTGGGGAGGGTAAGATGTACGCAGTCTTACCCTTACCTGAGTAGGGAGGTTGTTTCCGATTGACCCTCGGCAACCCTCCTCCTTTATCCGGGCTTGGGACCGGCAATGTGAGCGAGCTCACACAAGCGGAGTTAGCAACATCCTACATTATCAGCTTAAATTAATAAGATTCTTTTTTTTTAGTATATTCGTTAAAATGAGGATATTATTAATTACATGACCTAATTTTTATCACTTACCACATTGCCCTTGATCCTTAACTCCAGTAACAGCGCCTTTTGTCCTCCAATCCATGGTAGCTGGAGCAGTTAAATTTTCATACTTGAATGATATGGCTTTTGATGTGTTTTGATGAGACGACATTTTGTACCCGTTGTGAGTTGCTCTGAATTCCTCATTTGTCAGATGTGCAAATTCATTGATGCCCAATTTATAAGGCCTAATTCCAGCCTTGTTGGTCGACTCGATGTAATCAACATTGTCCTTGAATATTTTGAACCTTTTTGCCTTCTCTAAATCATCTTTGTACACATGTCCAAAGATCATCGAGGCTTCGTTCAGGTCACGAGATGTGTCTTGGGAAGCCCACCTTCCTAACACTAGTAGAGCAAAAAAGGCAAGCTTACAATTGATTGTTAAACCCATTTTTCACCACTTGAATTTTTCTGTTGATTCTAATATGTCTCTGTTTGAACGTTGTGGATGAAATGCTTAGAGTAACTATGGTATTTATAGTACTAACGTGGGGCACTTGGCCAAAAGGCCATTTTGGAAACTTATTTAGGCAAAAGGCCGTAAGCTTCAGAAATTGGTGCTTTGGACACCATTTATGACGTCAGCACCTCAGAGAATTGTTGTGTCAAATCTCAGCCCCAAAGTTCTGAAAACTACACTTTGGCCCCCTCTGCCCCAACTTTTTTATTAGCTTGAATAGAAATAACAAAATATTTCCCTCCAAAAGCTCCAGTTTTCTGCCCTTTTCTGGCGAAAATTCCGACTTTTCACCGGATAATCGGTCCCCAACGACGGCAAGCTTCCGTAGTTCAGCCATTGTAAGTAAAATCTGGTAGAAATTGTTAAGAAGGAGCTTTCCTCACTGTTGTAAAAGCTCACTTTTCTGGCGAAAATTTCGGCCTCATTCCGACATTCTGTCACTTCTCCTTTCAAATACCTCAGTTCGCAACTGGTAAGAGCTTTATCCCTGCTTTTTTTGATCCTACATCTGGTGCAGCTCTCCGGTCAGTAATAGACCACAGTCATCAACAAGTCATCGACCAGGCATAGACCAAAGTCATAGTCTATTATATATTTTATTATGGCATCGATTGCAGAATATATTATAGTAGGTGCTGATTATATGGGTGAATGGGAGAAGACCCCAAAATGTTGGAATTGGAATTCTGTGAGCAAGGTGACAGTGTCAATTGTCGTGTGTCGCAATGGTACGTATAATGACTTGGTCACGAGCGTAATGGAAAGTGGGGAGTTAAATTGTGAGCCTAGCGACTTGCGCATTAGTTATATGATTAATGCTTTGCCCACTAGGGGAAAAACCCATCCTTCTTTCATAAAGAATGATAGGCAGGTGGTATTGTACATGCCTAATGTTGTTGTTGATGGTTCTAGGCCTGTTTTAAGAATAAATGTTGTTGAGAGGTCTCAAGTTGGTTCTACATCAGCAGCACCACCCCCACCCACAGACCCACCACTGCCACAGCCTCCAGCCAATGAAGCTTCAATGCAACATGAGGGCATGGGTGATCATTTTATGGATATGGATGATCCTGATTGTGATGACGAAGAGTGTGATGGAAATGATGGGCAGCCACCAAGTGGTTCACAAATCAACCACAACTTCATTGATGGAACCGGTTTTTACTATGGGCAAAATACCTTAAGCACAAGTAATGTTGTCCTTAGAACAAGGTTGTGCTTTGAGAACAATAACTTATTGTCAGACTAATTGGATAGTAAGGACCATTAAAAGTCCTAAAACTATTTTGATCTTGTGTCTAATTGGTAGAGACTCTCATATGATGTATTAAAGTGTTATTATAATGTTTAAATAGTATCAAGTCTTTTTATTTATTTTATTTTCACCTTTTTAGACTAATATTAGTGATTTAAGGACCATTAGGTATCCTAAAACTACTTTGAACATGTGTCTAATTGGTGGGGACTCTCATATAATGTATTAAAGTGTTATTATAATGTTTAAATAGTATCAAGTCTTTTTATTTATTTATTTATTTATTTATTTATTGGCTTTTTTAGACTAATATTAGGGATTTAAGGACCATTAGGCATCTTAAAACTATTTTGAACATGTGTCTAATGGATGGGAACTCTCATATGATGTATTAAAGTGTTATTATAATGTTTAAATAGTATCAAATCTTTTTATTTATTTTATTTTATTTCTTTTTGGGCTTTTTTTAGGTTTGGGGTACATTTTTTTTTTTGTTAAGTCTGTTGGACTTGTGCAAATTTAGCAGGCTTCTCGTTCCAATAAAAACCCTTATTCTCGTGGTTTATAATAAACCTTTATGGTCCATCATATACCGCATCAATGAGTAATTATAGATCATAGTCCTTTACTACAGTTATGTTTATTAATCGACCCAGCACACTTAGAGCCCGTTTGGATTGACTTATAAGTTGTTTTTAGCTTTTTTGAGTGTTTGGTTGGCCAGCTTAAAGCCATTTTGTGCTTAAAATAAGCCCAAAAAAATAATTGGGCTCGTTTGGCTTGTTATACCCCATTTTAATCGGGTCAAAGCAGAGTACAACGTATTGGTGATTCCTAATTGTTTAATTTAAGGAATCGCCACCTAATTCTTTTTAAAGGTGAATTAGGACACCTATTTTACCTAAATAAATGCCTAAAAATAAACTCTAATTTTAAAGGTCTTACTAACCTAATAAATTCTAGGTAAGGTTTCTTAGTTATACTAAAGGGAAGGGGTAAGACATCCTTTAAAATCCGTTAACTACGGTTAACCGACCAAACTTAGGTTAATGAAATTAAAACTAAGGAAATGTAGATATAGCCTTTTGTGTATTTAAGAAAATAGTTAGCAACTATATGCCAACATTAATAAGGTTACGAAGGGAGATTTATAAGGATAGTGGTAGTTAAGTTAATTAAGATGGTATATGTAGAAAATGATTTTAGCACCAGTCAAGATCTTTAAAATTTAAAACATCTCACTGTTAAAGTATCAATTTTAATTACTGAAAATAATATTGAGTGACCAACTAGCTAATATTAATTTGCTTTTTCATTTAAAAAACAATGGGTCTGGACTTGGTAAAAAAGGTTCATAAGATAAGAAATATAGTTAAAATCTAATTTCAAAGATGCACTAAAAAAAGTTTGCAAAAAAACTTTTTTTTTTGTCATATATATACATACTCTCCCGCAAATATTTCGCTAATCCTTTAAAGTCTTAAACGTATGAGGTAAATACTCCGTAGGATAGAATAAATTCTCCATTAATAATACGAGTGGCAATTCTAAAGGAGTTAGATGAAATATTCCTAATTAAATATGTCCGACCAAAACAGCCTCAAATCTCACAAACAAAATAACAAGAAGAAAAAGGCAACAAAGTGAACGTAAAAAAAAAAAAAAAAGTCGCCACAGGCGACTCTAATGCACGGGTTTTGCTTGTCCGGTGTGGTTCAAGAAAGTGGAATATGTTGACTCCATGCTCGGGTATAGTGAGGGTGCCGAATCTCATTTTGAGACTTTTCGGTGAGTGAGTCCCGAATTGGGACTCCATTTACTTCGATGTGTACATGCAAAGAAAGGGAAAATAAAGAAATTAGCGGCAATTCATTATCCAAGCAATTTACACGATCATCATACATGGCAGACTTGAACATCTAAACTAAACAAACTAACCACAGAAATTCAAGCGTGCATGTCTTATATGTTTATAGAGAAATTAGGACATGTTTGAGGTTGTCTACTAAGCTATAAATAGAAATTAATCATAAATAAATCATACACACATACACAATCCCACACATAATCGATCAAGTCAAACGATACAAAGGTCAGGCAAAAGAAAAAAGAATAGACGGTCCAATTGGCCCAAATATAATCAAAATTTCAGAGAAAAGAAAAGACAGAAAGCTCATATGGAGATATAAAATAGATAAAGAGGAACAAATAGTCAGGCCCAATACACCAAGGCAAAATAAAGCAATACACTTGCACTAGTCCTTTAACCAACATAGCCCACAGATTTACTATGATAAGGGATATACTTCATATACACTAAATATACAAGCTTGTATATATGCGTGGCATATAAAGCTCTGAGTATACTTGGTATATTTTGATATATTCCCTGCACGCTCATCTTATAATCAAACAAACTGCCATGTAAACTTTACAAACGACTTAGCCTATCATGTCACATTTAACAGAGAGTTCAAAAGCTATTTATAGGACATTTTGCCAGTAGTATACTTCTCATATACTTGAATATACAAGCTATTAAATGCCACAAGTACATCAGAGTTGTACACCCTAGACATATTTGAGTAAACCTCATGCATATTCAGATATAGACTCATATTTAATCCCAAACAACATATGTACTTTAGCTTATTTGCCATGCGTATATGGTTGTCTTCTAGTCATAAGTTAGATTCCATAAAAGAGACACAATACACTTAAAGGCAAATGACCATGTATGGTGCAAGTTCTTAGGTTCCTTTTATAACATCAATAAGTAGATGGGTGATTTCATATGTAGGCAGAGATTTATGAGGTATATCTTCATTAGGATCAGCATTTCAAACTTATACAAACACACAGATAATCTTAGAGGATATGCATTTAAATAGAATCTTTATGATAGTTTAAGAGAAAAGGAAAACGAGTTTTTGGATGTATAAGTGAGCAACAGACTTAGTTTCAACAAGATATACATGCTCGACAAACAGACAAAGTGACACAACATCATGTAGGACAAATTTACCTTAATGTTACTGATCAAATTCAAACAAGCAAGGGGTCTAACCAACACATATGCTTGAGATAAGTTATTAATAGTTTAGTCCAATTAGATGAGGTATATATTCCCTTCACAGTTTAGCTTAAACTTCACATACACAGATCAGTGTTCAACATGCCCAAAACTGGTTGTCAAACTTAAAACTCATACTCAAGTATTTCAAGTTGATCCATTATCATACTAATACATGTTTGTCACCTATTAAGCCAACTAACCATATATTGACACAGTCTTATAAGCTAAGGCAAGCTAACACATAGGCTGATTCATCAAGACCAAGCTAATGAGCTTAAGCCAATACAGAACTCATGAATTAAATAATTGTTTCACATGTTAAATTGACTATCAGTCTTGCATATCAGTTATATATGGAGGCTAACCTAATTCTGAATTGGACCAAACTAGACAAACAGATACTTATCAAAACTAATGATTATTATATTACCCCCAACAAATACATGATTAAGCAGCAGTCAAGCTACACAAATATAGAACATGCTAATGACCTAACAAGCAGTAATCAAACCCAATAAGGCATAAAAACACATATGAAAATGCTAATAACCTAAAACTATCTGAACAAACACATTTGAACAGAACCTGAACATAACTTAAACATGCTTGTAATCATCTTAACAGGCTCATAATTAGGTATTAGCTAAATCTAGTCAAGCCATAAAGCATGTTGATACTAGACCAATTATATAATTGAGCAGTAATGAAAAGCTAAGCTGTAGACATGCTAATGACTACAATAAAAACTACCAGTAGGTTAACGGCTAAGATAATATAACCCATACTTAATCCAATAGTAATTGAACTAAATTAAACTAGGTAACACACTAACAACTGAGCTACCCGAACAAAACATTAAACTAAAAAAATTAAAACAAATAATCGCACATACAAACAAGCTAAAACACATGAAAAATAACTAAAAGGAAGATGAATCACCTTTTTCAGAGGCAGTGAAATGAAGCTTTAAGTATCGGATCTACGCTCGAATGCGAACAATGCTCGGATCTTTTCGAGTGCAACCCTCGACGAGAATGGAATTGAAAATTCCTTCCAGTTCCAAGACCCTCAACACACTCAAACACAACAAAACAGAAGAGAAATTAAAACTAAGAGAAATCAGACTAGACTCAGTGGAAACTCTACCTAAAGTTGATTTCTTAATCAAACAGGACTAAGTTTTTTTTTTTTTTAAAAAAAACAATTAGGAATTTCTGTCTCTAGAACCCTCGTTCAACACTGGGATGGGGTTCTTTATATAGAACCCAAAAACCCTAGATCCCATTCCCGTTTTTGTTGTGGGGCGAGTAGAAATGGAGGGAAAAATCCCTCCAATATTGAACGGCCAATCACGAACAAGCATTCAAGTTCGCAATTGGACAAATCCCATTAAGGGGTTTCAGATGAAAAGCAGAAAAAGGGGAGAAAATGTCACGACCCAGCCCCGTAGGCCGCGACTAGTGTCCGTGCTGGACACCCAAACGTACCCAATACCCCAAACAAGCATATTAGCAGATTATATGAATAGAAAGTCAGTCGACATTGCTAGTTATCGCAGATGAACAGATATAGTACATGGAAGCCGACAAGGCTATCCTAGTTCATAGCAACCCAAAACATATACAGAACCCACACAAGTATGTCTACAGACCTCTACAGAACATAACAGAATCATAAGACGGGACAGGGTCCCGTCATACCCCTGAATAACATACATACATACAATAGCAGCGGACTGTACCAAGGTATAGGCTCTGGACAAAAGAGCGCTCCAGAATAGCAGAATGATGTCCTATGCAGGCGGGTCAGCAAAAGCAAATCTGTAGTCTGTACCTGCGCGGCATGAAAACGCAGCCCCCGAAGAAAGGGGGTCAGTACGAAATATGTACTGAGTATGTAAAGCATGAAACGTAATAAACAAAGTCATAATCGGAACAGAAGATACAGAAAGTGAACGGAATATCCAGATTAGCAAAATGCTGATCATAAAGCATAAATAGTACTTACAGAAAACGTATTCCATACCTGGTCCCATCACGGAACAAAATCATAATCGAAACAGGACGTACGGAAATGTGAGTGAGATGTCCAGAGTATCAAATGCATATTTTCAAAACATGAAGAGTGAGTACAGAAACATATGCCATATCATATCCGGCCCCTGTCAAGGGACTCGGCAGAAAGAACGTGGTCACCCCCCGACGCTGGTGCCACAACACATAAGGATCAGAAAAGGGGAATAACCCCGTAGCATATCATATCATATCAAATGGCCATATCAGATCATATCATATCATATCAGAATAGTGTACATGGCACATCATACTCCACAACCCATGTACATGTATACCTGCCCCCTCACATCGAGGCACGGCGAACAATGCAATGGAAGACGCTTGAGAACATATCCTGGCCCGGGCTCAGTGTGGGAAACATTGGGGCATCCACGAGTGGAGTAGTGAGAAACTAAATGCAATAAAAATAACACATATATTTCCAGAGACTCAACGAGGCATATCGAATGACAAATCAAATCAATGAAATCGGACGGAGTCATAGTAAGTGAATTTCGGATGTCATAAGGAGTTACAGAGGCATGTTTCTTTCTGAGATCGTTTCCAAGGTCCAAAACAATTTATAAAATTTAACGGGATATTTAAAACAATCTTTAAACAATAGATAGAGGAGTAGTTAAAACGTTTTCCTTAAAAGCCGCTCGAAGACCAGTCCAAAATACAAAAAGGGTAAAATCGGAAATAGTGGGCCCACCTCAGAACAAATGAAGCGGTGGGCTCAAATTACGTATTTTTAGGCTTATGAGGTTACCTACAAAGATCCTAGGGCATTCCATAACTTTCTAGGCAATTTGGGGAAATTTGCATAATTTTCCAACAAAGGATACTTAAGGAGTTCAATCCTATTGAACAAAAATGCGACAATTTCAATCGCGGATTCCGGTGGACAGAATATTCCCCGAAGCGTGATTCCAATCCTAGTACATCTAGGACATGCCAAGAGAAGAATCGGGATAGCTTTACATACCTTTCTTGCCCTTTACGCTAGCCAAAACTCAAATCCCGTTTCGTCCAAAACCTACAAATGGTCACATTTACCAATTTACTATTCATAAGACTTAAAATTTCAACCTTGACCAATTCTTGTCTATAAGAATTTGGGCAGCATCTCCCCTATATATATATCATCCCCGAGGTTAAAACTCGGCTAAAACAACAACAACCATACCAACAACAATATATACAACATCAATAATCGACTAGGAACGCATTCTAGCGTAAATAGTCTTATTTTCCAAATAATGCGACAATTCCAAATCCAACTTTGCACTTACAACCCAATATCAATATTTTCATATTCACATACTAATATAAGACCATTCAAACATAAACCAAAAGTATTCCAAGCTATATATTCAATATTCAACAATTCCATCAACTTCCATATTCAATCCAAAATTCTTATATATGCAACAAAACCATTCCAACACATTTTCTACTTACTAATTCATCTCCAACAACAATCTACACTTTAACAACTTCATTATCTTAATATCATAAAATCACATTAATGTGTCATAATTCTCTACATTCCATTTTCATGCCAACTTCACTCATATAATCTTCCTTTGCATTGTGAAGATCACAATAACACAACTAACATGTTAAACAAAATAAATCCAACATTATCTCAACAACATATACCACACGGCCAACATGGCTTCTTTCCAATTTCATCCAATTTTCATTCAACTTCCATTTCCAATACAAATTCCACAATAACCACAACTAGTATACAACTTAAAATTCAACTCATCACAATTATACATTTAACTCACACACACGGCAACGCATACATATGCACACCCACTTTGCAAACTTCCATCTTATCATAAATTCTACTCATTTCTACATACTACAACATAAACCAACCTTCATAACATAATAAAAAGGAATTAATTCTTACTTTTTTCTACAATCTTCTTCACTTGACCAAGTTGTCAACTTGAAGAAACAAGTGCTCTTTCTTCCAAAATAATTACACCAAGTTGTAAAGGGCCCTTGAATTAGTGGGAATACCACAAGAAAATAATTTTTGGAGGAAGATTTTAAGGAGCTAATATTTGGGGGTCATGGCCGTATGCCATGTTTTTCTTTGCTCTTATTCTCTTTGTTCTTTGCTTCAAGAATGTTCTTGGTTGAAAATGAAGACTTAGCCCCTTTTATTATTAATCACATGACTAATTTAAATGGGTTTGGGTCCTTTATTAAGGACCATGGCCGGCCACCTCCTCACTTGGGCCTGATTTTTCTCTTCATTTTTTTTTGGGCCAACCCGGTTGGTCCCGAGTTGGGCCTAGCCCACTGACCTTTCGACCTTATAACGTCCATATCTCCTTGTACCGACGTCACCTGGGGACCCACGACCTATGGTTGGAAAGCTAATTCAATTATCTACAACTTCTATTTCTTGGTATTTTTCCAAATTCCAAACTTATAATACCGTTTTTGCCCCTCGAAATCAGGTCACCCGAAAACGTTTTCTTAAAAATATTCATTTGGAGGGCTTCCACTTTTATTTGGCCCAAGGGTCCTTCATGAGTTGTGTTTAACTTTACATATGTGATTCATATAACTTGTCACATGTTCCGAAAAAAAAATCTTGACGTGTGGGCCCCACCTCAGCTTACAAATAATCCGACGTTAGAAAATACGGGATATAACAGAAAATCACCTCTTCAACGGTTGAGGCCTGACGGGGAAGGACGAGCATTAATTTCCCCTCCCCCAAACGACCATGCATGGTCTGTAGGAGCGAAAAGGGCCTCTGCGAATTGCCATTTGCGTCGAGGAGAGAGAGAGAAGGAGAAGAGAAAGAAGAGGCGCGGATGAATTAGGTTGGGATTGATGAATAGAAATGATATGGGCCGGGTAGTTATTATTCGGACCGAATGGACTCGGATTTGGGGATCTCCATTGGGCTAAAACAAATATTTTCTTCTTATACTGTTTTGGGCTTTTAAATTTAAATGAAGGACCCATTTTAATTAACTATATATTAACGCGTGCTAAAATATTACTTAATATAAAAATATATATTTATTAGTACTCAAATGAAAAAATAAAATTATATGATATCGTAATAGTTGCGCGATGAGATTTGTAAAGTTTAAAAAGCAAGTAAATGTTATTGTTTAATTGCATAAAATAAAGACGATGCGTGTTAGCATAAGACGGTAAATATAAATGTTAAAAGTGATCATGATGATTATAATATTAAGTGATGGCGATATAATGGGAATCATAATAGTGATAATAATGATAATAGGCAATGACTATAGTTGGATAATGAAAAACGACTACATTAATAAAAGCTAAATAGTAATAAAATATAAATAATTGTTCTTAAGTTATCAAAAATATTAGAAGTGCAAATAACTATTTCGAAAGAAAGGCGGGACAAAATTGGGTGTCAACATGGCTTACTTATCTAAAGCAGCTTATAAACTGCTTTTTTAAGACCATCCAAATAGGTTTTTAGCTTTATTTCGACAGTTAGAAAACAAATGCATTACAACGGTAATAAAATAAAATATTCTTAAATTTACATCGGTAACAATCACCCTTCCCTATATAAAACCGACTCAAAATTCAAACACCCACCTCTATTGTCTCTTTTGTTGATCAAACACCTCTATTGTCTCTTTTCTTTATCAAACTCCACCCAAAATGTCTCAGCTAACTGAAATATCTCAACTGCAAGATCCCGACATTTGTTTCTGCGGTGAATACACTGTCTTGAAGACATCACGCAACCCAAAGAACCCAGGTCGCAGATTCTTTAGTTGTGCAGTTGGAACTGTAAGTTTCTAATTCAAAATGTATGCGTTTTTATATGGTTTCAGGACAAAAAACTCTAATTGATTGCTGTTTGTTTCAAGATTATGGTGGCTGCGACTATTTCAGGTTTATTGATCCACACCCCAACAAAACACCAAAAAAATCTCAAATGAGCCCAGGACTTAGCAGGATCCCTAGTGGACCTGAGACACCAACATCAAGAGGCTTAACCAAATCTAAACTGCAAAATAGGCTCAGAGAATCTTTAGAGAACGAGGAATTACTTCAGTCTTTGTTTAGAGAATCTGAAGAAAAGAAGAATCGCTTGAAAGTTATGTTGGGAGAAGCTAAATTTGAGAGGGATGAAGTAAAACAGAGGTTGGTGACGGCTGTCGCACCCCATTTTAACCGGGAAGTTAAATTTAAGGGGTATGACGTATTGGTGATTCCTATTTATGTATTTTAAGGAGTCGCCACCTAATTAATTTAATGGTGAATTAGGACACCTAAATATTAACTAAGGGAAAGTTAAAACTAAACCTCAATTAATAGTCTGCTTAACCAGTGTGATTCTAGGTAAGGGCTCTATATTATCCTAAAGGGAAGGGGTTAGGCATCCTTTAGAATCCGTTAACTTACGGTTATCCGACCAAACTTAGGTTAATTAATATAGACTAAATGCAAATATAATGTTAAGAAAATAATCTGTAAATTATTGCTAAGTTTTTAAGAAAAAAAAAAGATGTAATAATACTATTTAAAATAATACTTATAGATATTACTAAGGCTTTAAATAAGAAATACTAGCTAGAATAAGACTGATAGAAAAATATGATAATTTACATAGAAAGGAAATTTCAAATGCCGTTTGGCAAAAGAAGATTTGAAATGCTAAATAACACTTAAAGATATGTTTGATATGATTTTAAATACTAATACTATTTTTAAAATAAAACTTGTAAAAGATAATTTGCATATGAGTAATAGTTTTTAATAGAAGACTTCGCAAATTTGAACTTTGAATAAGATAGTGTGATATGAATATGACTATGTAGAAAAATCTAGACTGTTTTTTTTAAATGGGAAGTAAAGGAAGTGAATTTTCTTTCTCTTTTAATTATCTTTTATTGACTATGCTTAATTAAATGCATGATTGATTTGAACTTGAAGAGTTATTTATAAAATATACTTGAGTTTATACTTGCATATTAATGACGTTTTGAAATGTTTGGATAAAAATATAAAATATGATCCCCTTCCTATAAAATATATATAATGCCGCTTTGCAACTCAATTATCCCGAAATTATTATACGTTATACATAGTTTTAACATGAAAAGAGGACAAAACTTATGGAATTAATTTTAATCTTCCTTCAACTGACTACCCATTACTAAAACTAAATCTACTAATTCATTAGGATTCATCTGAGTTAATAAAATAAGATAAGGTTAGCCATTCAAAGCAAATAAAAATACACAACAATAAAATAAGGAAGAGAGAAAGAAAAAGATGAAATGGATCCGGCCATTTTAAGGCCCAATTGCTGGAACTGTTCACGTGATTGAGCTTAGGCCCAGTGAGTTTTTTCTTTATATTGTTGCTGCGGACAGGGCTGGACACGAGAAGGACATTTCGTTGGGCTTTTAGCCTAACACCGGATGTGGAAGAAGAACGAGTCCCTCAGACTCGTATGCGATGTTCATGCATAAAAATAAAAGGAAAAGGATTAGTATGCAACCAACGAAATGGTGAAACATGTAAAAATATACACTAAAAATAAGTCGGTTAGGTGATATATAATAGGCATATTTCATGTATACGCAATTCAGCCGCTACATATTTGCGATATATGAACAGGGCAACAAACAAACTGAATCAAACTATATGGCACCTATTGTGCACCACACGTATGAGAATTCGGATACGTGCGACAACTGATATATGTAGAGTATTCAGGGTATACTTGGTATATCTGCAAGAGTATACGCTGATATGCGACCCTTGTATACACTTGGTGTACACCAAGGTTCATATATTATGTATACCTCGAGATATATTATACCACAAACAGAAAATCAGATTAGAGAGTATACGAAGATAAGTCAAAGTGAGTGTTTGGAGCATCAGTATAACCAATCAGACAGCGGGCATCAAAGATTAATTTCTGATAACTAAATGAGTAGCCATTTATCAGGAATGCATATGAGATTTCAAACCAATTTTCAGATAAAGGAGTTGAAAGCTGCAGACAAAACAAGCAGAAGCCAAACTGGACTCAAAATACCCTTTCACATTTTACCATTCTACAGACCATTAAAAGCCTCCGCAAATTAAGAAGTAAGTTTTAAAACTACAACTATAGTAAGGAATTAACTGGAAACTAATCTTTCCCTTTAAAGAAAACAGACTATAGGCATGAGTGCAAATTCAACTTGTTTCGAAGGAAAAGAAGAAAGAAAAAGAAACACAGAATCTATCTTTGATTCAAAAAGATATAAAATCGATTCTATACCCAAAAGAGAATAAACCAAATACGTAGTTGTCGTCTTCCTAAAGAGGTTTTAGAAGGCAAAAGGCCTGTTTTCATCACTACCTATTTTCAATCCAATATACGAATTCAGGCAGCGTAGTACTTTGAATACACTGAGCTACTTTGGGCTCTTCCAAATAAATATTCAACCTCACGGCCACATTTCTTATCAACTATCTCGGGTAAACACACACATGGGCAGCTTCATTTCTTAATCAACAGGCAAATACAAGACAAAGAAACATACATTCGTCTAATCCTAATATTTGATGTTCAATCCAAATGCATATTAACATCTGCCTTTGTCCAAAAAAAAAGCTGACATTTGATCTTACTAAAACATGCTTTACACAATTTAACAGAGTACCTTACACATATGTGAACGACCTACAAACACATAAAGAATATAAACCAGCTTGAAACACATAAGGCAAGGTTTATTAAATCACCATCAATGCTAGTTAGAGTTGTTTTCATGGCACATTTTGAGATAGTTCAAATTAGGCAAGTTTTCATTAGTTAACAATCAAGATTGGTCAAGGTGACTCAACAATCATCTATGATTCAAAACCAGGCAGACTTGTACTGACACTGTCCCATATCAACCAACAAACATTCATGATTTAGGCCTTTTACTACTGATGTGAGATTCCTATTAACAACTAATCACATATAATCTGAACAACAATAGTAATGTAAGCTCAAAAAACCAGACCAGAGGTTCATAAGGCATCAATCCCATTCAGATAAGGGAAACAATAATGACAAATGAGGTTAACATCATATCATAAAGCTTATGCTCAGTGCTGACCATATCCAAGCTTAAAGCAGATGACTATACCAATATGGGCTAGCGAAATTGTAAAGTGCTAGTTCAATACTAATCATGTTCAACTCACGACAGTCGATTATGACAATATGAACCAGTATGAACCTCAAACCAATCTTTTGACATCGATCATATTCCGCCTTAACAAACAGTCATAGCAAGGTAAGCTAGAGGGAATTTCAGCTAACCAAACCAGCAACTATCATCTAGCGTTAATCGAATTCGATTTAAACATGCAGTAAGGATGTGGTAAACTAACCTAAGTCTCGAACTATCTATTCGACATTAATTCTAGAAACTTAGACAAACAACCATGACTTTATAGACCAAATAAATCTTAAACTAATCAGCCAACATCAATCATATCAATTTAAACAAAACAGCTACGACATTGTCGACTAAAAGGGACTTCAATTAACCAACATCAAATTTAATAACACCAATTATTCAGCGTCTTGGTATGGTTAATCCGGATTTAAAACATGTATAAACACTGCTTAATTACCAGCAAAACTCTTCAATTGCACTAATATAGCAGACTGCATACATTAATGAAATCATTACTAAATCAATTCACACGAAAATTCATAAACGAACTAAGCTACCAGGATGAAAATAAACTAAGATGAGGAACAAATTACCTTCTTCGGGTGCAGCGAAGTGAGGCGAGGGTTTCGATATCTACCTCGAACACTTTGAAATTCGAACTTGCGTATGCTCGGATTTGCAACAACACAAAGCAAATAAAAGCAGAAAACAAAACAAATGTTCTAGAATTTTGACTAGATAGTTTGAGACTATGATTTACTAAAGAAACTGGTTTTTTTTACGGAGATTTTGAGGCGGCTAATGAACTAGTATTACTGGTGATTTTACCACTGAAAAATAAACTTGTCTCTTGCTTTAGGGGGTTTTGGGGGTTCAAAACCTGTGATTCTTCGGTGATTTCCTGCGATTCTAACCCTACTATTTATGGGGATTTGGGGGGTTCTTTTGTGTTGAAGAAAAAAAAAGGGGAGAGGAGCGGGGGAAAAAGGAAGAGGAGCGGGGGGAGCAGACGGCGGTGGTGGGGTTGAAGAAATGATGAAGGAAGGGAGTGGGGGGAAAGGGAACGGCGTGATGGGGAAAAGGGAAGAGGAGCGGCGGTGGTGGGGTTAGGTGCGGCGTGGTGGGGTGACGATGAAAAGGAAGCGACGGTGGTGGGGAGAAGAGAAAGGAAGGAGCGGCGCTGAAGGGAAAGAATGGGAAAGAAAAGAAAAGGGGAGGGGGGGGGTTTAGGTTTAGGAAGGGAATGGGCCGTCCGGGTCGGATCCGAAATTTGTGGGCTGGGTCAATTTTTTTTGGACTGGTATTAAATGAATGGGCTAGATTTTATTTTAAGTGATAATGGGCTAGTCCGAAAATAATGTTGTTGATTGGGCTTTGACTTGGGTTGGGATGAATTAACAATGGGCTGGTAAATTAAAAATGTGGACTGATTTTGTGAATTGATCCGAAAATAGTATGAGTTGGTTGGGCTACTACATTTTAAATAAAAGACCTATTTAAATAACTTGTGTTAAAATATTACTCGATATAAGACATGCAATCATTAATGCTCAGATAAAAAATGGCGTTGTAATAGCCGTGCAATAATATTTCAAAAATCCCCAGTAAAATAAATACTATTATTTAATTATGCAAAGATAAATGCGATGCGTGTGCGTAAGCTGGTAAAATGTGCTGAAATGATAAAGATGTGAATAATAATAATAATAATAATAATAATAATAATAATAATAATAATAATAATAATAATAATAATAATAATAATAATAATGGCTAGTAACTGTATAGAATAATGAAATGCCGATATTGATAAGAGGCTAATAATTATAGTAAAAAATAAATATATATATTTTAATTTTCTAAATATATTAAAAGCGTAAATAGGTATTTTGGAGGAGAGGCGGGACAAAATTGGGTGTCAACAACTTGTCCCTCTTTGCCCGGTAATGATGAAAAGAGTTGTCGGGCAAAGACGTTGACTCAATAGCCTATTTTGACCCGGCTAAAGGAAACTTGAGAAGTATATGACCGAACTCCGGTCTCTGAGTTGCCTACATATCTCGGGCTGCACGAGAATCAGGTCGAGTGTAGTTCTGGAACAATTACGACACCTGAACCCGATTAGCGCGAATCTTGCAAAATATTGTCCCAGTGTTGAATTATGATAACACTGGGTATTATGATAGAGACTTGAGAATTCAATTGCTGGAATGCAAAAGAATACTTGTGATTAGAGACGAGTGTTCGAGGTAGATCCTTGACCCGTGTCGGGAAGTCTGATTATCCTTCCCGACAAATTGCCCCAGTTCGCTGCCGAAGAAATAGTTCCACGAGTTGATGTTTGATGCCAACTTCGATATTGTCAAAAGCCACCAGCTAAAAACAATTGTTAGCAACAAAGAAATATATGTGTAAATAAGACAGGGTTGGAGAAGTTTACACTTGTAACCCCCTGTTTCGAAAGTTGAATCCACAACATACCCGCATTCGGAGGTGGGCGCCTGAACTGAAATATAAAATACCCGCATTCGGAGGTGGGCGCCTGAATTGAAATATAAAATACCCGCATTCGGAGATGGGCGCCTGAACTGAAATATAAAATACCCGCATTCGGAGGTGGGCGCCTGAACTGAAATATAAAATACCCGCATTCGGAGGTGGGCGCCTGAATTGAAATATAAAATACCCGCATTCGGAGGTGGGCGCCTGAACTGAAATATAAAATACCCGCATTCGGAGGTGGGTGCCTGAACTGAAATATAAAATACCCGCATTCGGAGGTGTGTGCCTGAACTGAAATATAAGATACCCGCATTCGGAGGTGGGCGCCTGAACTGAAATATAAAATACCCGCATTCGGAGGTGGGCGCCTGAACTGAAATATAAAATACCCGCATTCGGAGGTGGGTGCCTGAACTGAAATATAAGATACCCGCATTATAAGGTGGGTGCCCGCATTATAAGTTGGGTGCCCGCATTCGGAGGTGGGTGCCTGAACTGAAATATAAGATACCCGCATTCTGAGGTGGGTGCCTGAACTGAAATATAAAATACCCGCATTCGGAGGTGGGTGCCTGAACTAAAATATAGAATACCCGCATTCGGAGGTGGGTGCCTGAACTGAAATATAGAATACCCGCATTCGGAGGTGGGTGCCTGAACTGAAATATAAGATACCCGCATTCGGAGGTGGGCGCCTGAACTGAAATATAAAATACCCGCATTCGGAGGTGGGTGCCTGAACGGAAATATAAGATACCCGCATTCGGAGGTGGGTGCCTGAACTGAAATATAGAATACCCGCATTCGGAGGTGGGTGCCTGAACTGAAATATAGAATACCCGTATTCGGAGGTGGGTGCCTAAATTAAATTTTGAAATACCCGCATTCTAAGTTGGGTGCCTAAAATTGAAATTGAAATTGAAATACCCGCATTCTAAGGTGGGTGCCTGAATTGAAAAGTCGAAATACGCGCATTCTAAGGTGGGTGCCTGGATTGAAATTGACATATCCGCATTCTAAGGTGGGTGCCTAAATTAAATTTTGAAATACCCGCATTCTAAGGTGGGTGCCTAAAATTGAAATTAAAATACCCGCATTCTAAGGTGGATGCCTGAATTGAAAAGTCGAAATACCCGCATTCTAAGGTGGGTGCCTGAATTGAAAAATTGAAATACCCGCATTCTAAGGTGGGTGCCTGAATTGAAAAATTGAAATACCCGCATTCTAAGGTGGGTGCCTGAATTGAAAAATTGAAATACCCGCATTCTAAGGTGGGTGCCTGGATTGAAATTGACATACCCGCATTCTAAGGTGGGTGCCTAAATTAAATCCTGAAATACCCGCATTCTAAGGTGGGTGCCTATATCATGTCCACTTCCCATGGTGCAAAATGTAAATCCACATCCACTTCCAGAATGCAGAAAAATAAATCCAAGTCCACTTCCACAGTTCAGAATATAAATCCACGTCCGCATTTCACGGTACAAAATATAAATCCACGTCGACTTCCACGTCCGTATTATACGGTACCAAACAAATCTACATCTACTTTAACGTCCGTATTATATGGCGCGAAAATAAATCCACTTTTACTTTCGAAACATAAATCTGTATCCACTTTCTACAATTATATGTATATTTTTTTGTAATATAATTCTACTTCCACTTCCATGCTCGCATCCACAATGTAAATGTAAATCCACGTCCACTTTAGAAATAGTATTGTAGAAAGATATCCACATCTTAATCCATGTCCCGTTGTGACGGAAGTTAAATCTATAATTAACCCCCACAATTTGATATATGATGCAATATTTCGATCTTGTTATCTTATTAACATACTTCATTCTAAAAGAATTTGATAATGATTTGAACATGTATGAAGTGATGACGAAATTGAGGAATTCTAACCAATAACAGGTGATCAAGGTCAGTGTCCATGATTATATGTATTCGATCCATCGATGAATGTCACGAGCTAAAACAACTGTTAGTGATAAGAATCAATAGCTGGGTCTAAAAGAATTATACTTACAGCCCTTGGTTGAGAAGATGAACTTGTGTCCATTGTTGCAAATGAAATTTCGTGATGAGTGGAACGACGTCCACCGTTCGGCATAAGCTACCTTTGCATCCACGCTAAAGAGTATTTGCATTTTGAAGAAAGTTAATGGGTCGTCCGGGTCGGATCCGAAATTTGTGGGCTGGGTCAATTTCTTTTGGACTGGTATTAAATGAATGGGCTAGATTTTATTTTAAGTGATAATGGGCTAGTCCGAAAATAATGTTGTTGATTGGGCTTTGACTTGGGTTGGGATGAATTAACAATGGGCTGGTAAATTAAAAATGTGGACTGATTTTGTGAATTGATCCGAAAATAGTATGAGTTGGTTGGGCTACTACATTTTAAATAAAAGACCTATTTAAATAACTTGTGTTAAAATATTACTCGATATAAGACATGCAATCATTAATGCTCAGATAAAAAATGGCGTTGTAATAGCCGTGCAATAATATTTCAAAAATCCCCAGTAAAATAAATACTATTATTTAATTATGCAAAGATAAATGCGATGCGTGTGCGTAAGCTGGTAAAATGTGCTGAAATGATAAAGATGTGAATAATAATAATAATAATAATAATAATAATAATAATAATAATAATAATAATAATAATAATAATAATAATAATAATAATAATGGCTAGTAACTGTATAGAATAATGAAATGCCGATATTGATAAGAGGCTAATAATTATAGTAAAAAATATATATATATATTTTAATTTTCTAAATATATTAAAAGCGTAAATAGGTATTTTGGAGGAGAGGCGGGACAAAATTGGGTGTCAACAACGACTGGAGAGAAAATTAATAGACTAACGATGCTTTTGTATGGTTTATTAGTGATGTTTGCTATATGTCAATATGTAATAGGGCTGTAGTGGGACTGGGCATTTCATTTTGGCGTATGAAGAATTTTGGACAATATGAAGCGGGTTTTATTTATATGAAAAATATATGTGTTTGTCCTCAAGCGTTATAACATCTCTATTGAGTTTGTGCATAAACTTTATTCATAGTCGATAATAGTATATATAAACTCACAGTTGATGATCAACAATCTTCGTAGTAGATAATCATATTTGAAGACATCCAAGTTCACAATGAAACAACACACTTAGATGCACAACAGTCAAATTAATTGTTTGTTAAAACAATCATACTTGAAAACATCCAAAATATTATGCACATCCAAATTCAAAAGGCAACAACACAATTATATACAAAGGTTTCAATGATCTAACCTTCACATATATTAATCCAAAACAGTCAAAATAATTGTTTGTTAAACTATCAGACATTAGTACTTAAAACAGTCATCATCCTCCACCACACAAATTCAGCAAAAACTTAATTGTTTCTTACATACAATCCAAATAACCAAATTAGTTGTCTGAAGAACCATAAATCTAGGCGAGGACGCCCGACACAACTTTTTCAAGGTCACATTCAACATCAACTTGACTCGCCTCGCTAGCATTCTTATCATCAACCTTAGCAGGGACACCTACTGCCTTCTCAGCTTGAGCAGCTGGCATAGGGAGCTCAACCTTCTCGACCTCACCCTTCTCAACTTTCTCGACTTTAGAAGCTGGTCTAGGGACCTCAACCTTATTAAGATTAGCACTAGCAATCTTCTCATTAACCTAGGCAGTTGGCACAGAGACATCTGTTGCCTTCTCGGCTTGAGCAGCTGGTCTAGGGAGCTCAGCACTTACATTCACCTTGTTGATAACAGATGGGTCCACAGGTGCTTGTGCTGCATTTTTTGGACATAATTAAAAACAATGCAAATCCTATACAACAAAATTACAACAACAAAAAAATTCAAAAAGTTCACCTTTCTCTTTGACAGTCTCCTGATTCTTCTTCTTCGCCTTTTCGCTTTTTTCTAAAAACAATTCCTCCACATAAGCGAGAACAACAATCAGAGACTCCTCCATCTTGACCAAATGCTACTGTAGCTCCACATGCTCTATCGGCATTGATAGGCCCCCACTTGGTGCGGCACGACCCCTAGAAGTCTCAAGGCCAACATTACCACCAAAATCTTCTGATTGAATATCTTCCACATCATATGAGGGCTTCTTGGACTCTTTTTCAAACCTGCTATGAAGCTTCGAGGCATGATGAGTATCCTCATCAGAATTCTTCTTGGGCTGCTCTCTCAACCTATTAGGAGCGTTCGAGCCATTCTTTGGTGTAACCAATACGATCACGCCTTCCAATTCAATCTTCAACTTATCTATGATGGGATCATCAACCTCATCATCAAATGCCAAGAAGTCTTTCATGTAGTCCTGCTCCATCTCACGGATTATGGGGATGATGTAAGGGTGCACAACCTACAAATACGCAAAACATTAACATTTAGTTTATATTTTTGCAAAAAAATCGATAATAGACTCCAAATTTATACCTGTGTATTTCCCCCTCCAATACTAAAAGGATCACATTCAGTCAATCGCTCCATTTTTGTGGTGTGCCACCTAAGAATCCTAGGAATAGGCAGAGGAACCTTATCTAATTTGCCAGCATGTAGTCCAAGTGTGAGGAAAGCTTCATAAGTCCAGACCTCTAATAACACAAATAATCGCTGAGTGTAAAAATAAATAACACACAGTCTATAATCTACTACACCAGTGGTTTATAACATGTACCATGAATGCCCAGGGGAAGGAGTAGAGAGCATATGATGGCATCTTCTTATCAAGGTGGGTTTGATGGTGCCTGGGAATGTCTGCCTTGTCCATCAAGTATTCCAAGGTGAGTTCAAAGGATTCTTTTCCCCAAGGATAGCTCTGGAAGAATTCCAAATCGTCGGTCATTTTAAATCAAGCTACGTCCACGCCCCTAGACACATCTTTGGCCATCAAAATTGTATCGAGAAACCACACAAGACAACATTTCAGTTTTTCTTATTTATTTAATCTAGGCCCTCTTATCACCGACAATAACTTGTCTGATGTAATCTTCTTCTTTTGAGTAACCTTTGCGTAGAATTCTGCCCCTTTTTAAATTGGTCTATCCTCTCTAGACTGAGAGGGATATGACCCACAATTTAAACCGGTGATCAACGCAAACTCCTTCAAGCCAAAACACGCAGGATTGTCGTTCACGAGGAACCACATTTCACGCTTCTTTTTCTGGATCACATGATGAAGAAGCATGTAGTGGATCATCCGTCCGTTGAAATTGATGAAAATTTTTTGACAGCTTTCTAAAGTGACCAAAACAGGAACGCTTCCACATTTTCCCTAGTGTTTGATCTCTCAACACATTGCTAAATTCAACTAACAACGACAACTTGCTCCTAACAGAAACTTTTGCTGCAAAGGTTTCATAATCATCCAGCCAATTGATCAAGCCGTACTTTTCAACGTTAATTGTCTTTGCACAATATGGAAAGGACAAAGGATCAACATCTTCAGCAGCACTAGAGTGTTTTGAACCATCCCCAGATACACTCTCAACTCTACTATCAGCTTTATCTCCATCAACACTTCACTCATCAATGGGGTCTGAGTGGGACACACTCTCAGCTTCTGCACTTCTTTTTCTTTTTCTATCTCGGCTAAGTTCTTCACCTCTTCTATTTTTAACCTTACGATTCGCATTAGAACGAGTTTCAACCATAGCACAAGAACGGGGGAGTATTTTTCCTCCTCTGCCTCTACACCTAGGCATTTATACGATCTATATACAAACAATAGAGACGTTGATCAACCACGATATAACAATAATCGACCAAAAGTCTATTAATAGACCATATATAATTTCAAAAAGCAAAAACAGAAAAACAAAGATCGAAACAAGCAAATCATAAATAACACACATTTCGACGAAAAAACAGGCAAAACAACAAAGGTTTTGAAAAAAAGCAAATTTTTCTGAACCCAGTTTTTTATCAAGATCGAAAAACATAAAAAAATTTAGGGCAATATGGAGCTCAAAATGCTCCGACGGAGTTGCAAAGTTAAAGAACTTACCTGTTTCCAACGATCAAGGCGTGTTGGAGCTTGGGGGAGAGGTGGAAGTTTGAGAGTTCCAAGCTAGAAAGAAAAATAAAGAAGTGAAAGGGACGGATGAGAGAGAAAGGGTTTTTGTGTATTTTATTTGAAGTCAACTGGACTTAAGTGTATAACTTAAAACTTCAAATGTTTTTAAAATTATGAAAAGTACCCTATTCTCATTTTTCTAAACCCTAAAACCGAAAAATAATTGAAAAATAAAATCAGTGGCCACAGTGCAAATTAAAACTTACAAGTGGCCTTTTTCACAAATCTTCTCTACTAACGTTGTGGTGATATATTAAGGTAACTCAAATGTTATCATTTTCAATTGATGGTTGAATTCCCTGGAAAGCACAGCAAGTTATATATTATAGACTGATTTTTTTCTACTATATAGAAGCGCGGGTTTGGAGGCAGGATCGTCGATCAAGGGCATAAACGTAATTTCACTCGCATTTAAAAGTGCTCTGCCTCACGTGCTCAATGGCTGCCACGCATATGTATCAACACACATTGGGAGAAGCAGAAGAAATCAATTGTAAATTTAAATGTGGACCCCATTTTTTTACTTATCTTCCAAAGATATCTTCTTCTTCTTTTTTTCTTTTCTGTTTAGTTGAAGATTATCAGATCAGAAAACTATAAGTGGCAAAAGTTGCATACCATACAATTTCTTTTCTTTTTTTAAATTAGCTTGAGAAATAATTAATATTGTTGTATCATTTTATTTACCATGTTTATTAAAAATGATTGATTTAAATAAAATATTTGTCATTTAAAAATAACAATATAATTAATCAATTTTCACATTTATTCTTAATCTAATAAATGTGAAAATATATTAATGTGACGAAATGAAAAGTAATGGAGTAGTAAACTGAATCAAAAAATAAATAAGACTAATTTAATCAAATTATTCTTTTAGTTAATATTTAAGAAAAGAGTGTTCAAAAAAACAAACATAACAACTAATTAAGCAGATGAAGTACTTGAAATTAAAATAAACTAGGAGTGTTCACTAAAATTTTAAAATATGGTTCTTTATTTAATCAGAAAATCAAATTTATGTTTTGTTTCATTTTAAACATTTGAAATTAATTTAGATATTTGAAATAATGTATGTTTACTTTAATTTTATAATTAATCAAATTAGATTTTGATTTTAAAAAGGTATTATTTGAGTCTAATATATGTACATTGACAAGGCAATATTTTTGCACTTTTAAATTAATGAAATTAAAATCTATTGATTATAGCATATTACTTCAATTAGTGTTTAATGTTGCTATTCTTTTGTCTCAAATAAGAAGGGAAAAACAGTTTCCTTTTAAGCAAATTATCTCTTGTTAAAAAATATTAATGAAATTATTATATTGAGGTATTTGAGTTCCCGCAAACTCTATACTCTAATCAAAAGTTAATAAAATAAAGTTTTGGATACGGAATATGACTTATTATATTGATTGTGCTCTGTATATACAACTTATTGGCAATTAAAGATGTAAAAGAATTTAAGCGAACTTGTGTTAGTGGGTGAGGCACAAGGTAAGAATTTTCATTAACCTTTGTCAAAGGGTACTCCCTCCGGTTTAAAATAAGTGTCCAGTTACTCTTTTTCACGCTCTTTAAGAAAACACTGCTAACTCCTACGAAAAAAAAAATGGTATTTTGATGAAACTATTCTTAATTAATAAGATTCTTACTTATTTATCGTCTTGAGTAAATAAGAATAAATATGAAAAAATTAATTCCTTCTTAATTTTGTAAGTATACACTTATTTTGAATAAAAAAAAAGGCTAGATAAAAAATTATTTTGAGCTGAAGGGAGTATATATGTAAACAACATCGTAGAAACCGTGTCACTTACCAATGATGCATCAATGCCCATCTCTCCTTTGCAATTTCATATCGAAACAAATTCAATTATGAACAGCTATTCCAAGCTTTACCATAGCACGGGTGTAACTATTGATAACGTCCAAATCCACCCTATTAATTAGAATGAGCACGGTCGTATGCAAATATAATTTACCCAACTATGAGTCGGGGTCGATCCCACAGAGAACAATATATAGGCGATTAGGAAAAGTAGGAATTATCACCAACAATAGCTATGTCAAACACTTAAACGTTATCTAGAGATAAAATTATAACTAATTGTGAAAACGTAAACTAACCTAGAAAGCAAGTAAAACGATCAATGACCACAAGAATGGATACAAAGGAAACTACGCTCAAGTAACGATCCAATGTATTTCATGATTTACAAATAATTGTGAGTTTATATTACTTAGCCTCGGATAATGACTCTAAATTAGCTTCTTCCGAAGACTAACTAGACTACCTAATTGAATATCCCTAAAGCAATTAGGAGCATTAAGAACACCCGAATATGGCTACAAGTGATGTCGCCTATCCCTAGGTCGATTTCCATTAGATGAGGGTTAACGCCCCAAATTCTTGTTAATTATTCTTTCCCAATCCCGAGTTTGCCTCTTTCGAGTTTAAACCGAAATAAATGGGCGAGTCCTCAGGTTAGCAATTCCCTTAAGACACATTAAAGAGCGAGAATAATTAAAATAACATTAACTCACTTCATTAGGAATAAAAATCATTCAATACATAAGCAAAACAAGAGTTTCAATTCAAACTTTAACAACGTATACTTCCATAAACAAGGTTCAAGTATAGAAATGAAATACTACATACTTAGATATTCAATACATAGTAAGGAATTGAAGAAATGAGTAAAGGGTTAAGAAATTTCTCATCAAAACTTCAAATCTTCAATCCCCAAGTATGGGTGTTGGAACCCTATCTCTCCAAGACTTGTGTTTTATGCCAAAGATGAAAATAATTTCTCCCAAGTCATGCTCTTATAGCTCCCAATATTCCCACATTAAAATATGACCAAAACAACCCCATATTTTCAGATTTGCATATCTGACCCGTTTTTGCACATTTAGCCACTTTTTTCGTTTTCTTCAAGTTGGCCTCATTTGACTTGTTTTCACTTAGTTTCTTTTCCGATCCCTTCTAAATCACATAAACCTATAAAATAGAAGTAAACGACATTAAATGCACTACTTTATTAATCAAACATAGCAAAAATCTAAGATTAAAGAAGAAATAAGTTGGTAAAATTCCAACTTATCAACTATCTAGTATGAAAATAAAGATGGATTGTGCACACAGTTTGATGCCCTCAACTGATTGTGTTGCAATGAACCTTTCATTTGTAACTTTCTAATAAAGTTTTCATTACCATAATTTTGGAAATATTGGCACTGATGAAGCTCCTTCATTGGCACATGACAAAGTTTTCTCATATAGCAATGGAGAACTTGATCCCTGTGTTGTCCTATTTGCAAATCACCAACGCTTCTCTTTTGGCTTAAATGTGATAGTGAACGGAACAAACAAACAAAAAGAAGGAGATTAAAGGAGACATTTTCACGTATGGCATCAGTGGTTCTAGTTTCCGTCCTTTTCTTTTCTCCTATAAGGGAAGCTTGTTCTTTCCTTGCAGTGCAAAAATGAATTACTAAAGAGTTCAGTTTGCAGGTTCACCCCATTCGCTGCAAATAGCTACAAAAGGCGTGGCGAATGAGCAATATTTGAAAGACTGAATGAATTCTTTCTTATTTTTGAGGATGCAAAAAGAAGAAAAAAGACAAGTTTATTAGAAGGGGAATATTTAGGAAAGCTCACATTGTTACGCACCTATATAAGCTCTTAGAATTAAGTAATTAACTACTCATGCATTTTAGTTTTCAAGTGGTTTTTGCTTGTTTACATACGGAAAGGCGAAAAATCATACCAAAGGGAAGAAGAAGAAGAAGAAACCAGGAGCAATAGAACATAAAGATACATCATACGCAGCTCTAAAAGTGAATATTTTCCTTAAAAAATAAGGTTCTTGATATACAGAAAATTTAATTATGTACAACAACAATTATGCTTCAACCCCAAACAAGTTGTGGTTGGCAAAAAAAAATTCTCTCTGTACACAAATTCGTTTATAATTTGAAACAACAGATGTGTTTCAGATCAATTGTGAACGCGATATTCTTTCCCAGTAAGAGCTGAATGAGATCAAAGCCAATGCCTACGTGGAACTATGGAAGTCTTACCATCGTCCTTTGGACTTCATGGAGAAATCAATGCAGAGCTGCTTGAATTGTTTTCTACAAGTGTTCAGGAAGAGGCTGTTTCTCTTCAGATTCTGCCATAGCAGCATTAAAATTATTACGAAAATGAATAGATGTATCAACAAAACAAGATTACCAGACTTCCTATTAGAGAAACTTCATACCATTACAAGTTCTGCAAAAAGGAGAAACGTCAGAAGACTACTGTGCCACAAGCTACGAAATTTCTAATAAATTAATGTTTAACGAGTCACAGTAGCATTCCGGCTCATGCGTCAGTCAACAGATTGGAAAGTGCTTGAATCAATGATTTGGGATCAAAAAGCACACCCGCTTTTGAATCATGGATGGAATCTACAGTGACCGACAAGAACTCAATTTGTCACTTAAATTGAAGAGGATCACCAGCAAAGCTATCAATTGTTGTGGATCTAACGACATTTATGAGACAAATTTCAAAGGAGCACTTCAACAAACAACAACAAACCCAGTGTAATCTCACAAGTGAGCTCTAGGGATGGTAGTGTGTACGCAGACCTTACCCCTACCTTGAGAAGGTAGATAGGCTCAAAGGAGCACTTGGTTTTGGAAATTAAAACGAGAAATCCCATGAACAATAGAAACTGATCAAGTACATAATTGATTTACCAAGACGCATTTCTGATAACCATGAGACAGGAACATACCACATTGAAAATTCCTTGAGAAGCCAGGCTTTCTTTATCAACATGTATTTGGCCATTTTTCGGCACCAGAAGGGTGTTGATATATTTGTTTGGCTGAAAAGAAAAATTAAACCATAATAAAATAAAAAAATTGATTTTCATGACAGAGATTCAAGGTATTGTTTGAGCAAGTACATGATATCTACTGTTGTACATTCAGCTAGTTGCCAAATGAACTAAAAACAAATTAAAATTACAGTGATGAGAACCAAATGATTTTCTGATCAAATAAAAAACAATATGAATTAGTAAGTTTAGAAGAAACACTTGAATGCTTAGCTACTTACAGGATTTTTAAGACAATTATGAGGACCTCCATAAGTTCGATTTAATGCATCAGTAATGGCAGTCACAAGGCAAGAAGCACTAAAGCCACTAGTTTATCGATCATGAGTACCATTCAATAGAAGTACCTGGGAAGAGGAAGAAGAATTGTTGGGGAAGGAAAAGAAGAGATTAATATAATTGATATGAGAAAAACATCAATGACATGAGGAAATCAGTGACACAGTCAAACGAAGTTTGTCTGAGCAAGCAGCATTGCAGCAATCAGTTATTATTTGCATGGCCTAAATTACCTTTGAACAAGACCGCAAAGAGATGGTTTTTCCCCCACTCCAAGTAAAACCTTCAAATGGAGAAAATCACTAAGTAAATTATTTTCCTTCCTTTCTTTTTCAAATATGAGAAGAATGCTAATATAATAGTGATGACAATGTCACGCTTGAGAAGATGAACTCCACTTGAAGAAAACAAATTAGTTTGCCACTATTAGATTGTATCTTCGACCTACATTTTTTAGCTTGTCGTACAAGCAGGATCGACTCGACAAAACCAGATGCTTGCACATGCTTTAATAATGGGGGATGAACAGTATAATATCAAAAATCATAAGAGAAACAACAAATCCTGAGTCATAATAATGCACAATCCAGTGCATTTCATGTCTGTGAACTACTGTGGAAGAACTAATGTTGCACGCTTCTCAACTGTTCCAAGACTGTGGGATTTACAGTGGGTAAGACCTGTACATAGGGCAAAGAACCAGTAAATATTAGCAGTCAGGAGATCATCGACAGAGCTAAAATAAACTTTCCATTAATTTATATATACTATTATTAAAGCACAAAACTCCAACATGAAATGTTCGATTCACCTTCGCTATTGTATTCCATGGTGGATAAAACTGTAATTATAATTAATCTTTAGAAACTTCATTATTTCTTTGTATTCATTATTTGACCTTTTTAATTAAAAAACTACAAAATATTTCCTTGTACGGTGATATTAGGAATGCCAGTAAATCTCCTTTCCCATTTTCCAAGTTTTTGTTTTAGTTTCTCAGGTTACATTTAATTTTTAGTTCTCCAGCAGAGGCCTTTCTTTTACCATCATAATATATATTACCTGTTAGGATATATACTATTAACCATGCGTTTGGATATAGTATTTATTATCGAACAATTATTTATTCATTTTTTAATAAAGAGTTAAATAGATCATGTACTAGTATGTGTGTCATTTACTTATATAGTAGATGATTTAATGTATAGAGTTTAGCTTATACATGGAAGATTAAATCATCAGTTCTTATAAGTATAAAGTTTATGTTCACAATCTAAGATGGAAATTGGACAAAGTCATCAGTAAGATTGTAGCACAAGATTAAATATAATGTATCGTCATTATGAGAACGGTATAGTTCCGACTTCTTGTGCTAGTACATTTTGTATGTATTGAACGGACCAAGTAGAGATAAGTGTTTTTGTATTGGATATATAAAACAAATTCTCTAGTTCATTAAATGTACTTATACTCTTAATCTTGATATAATTATTACGATCAATGTGATTTGTTCATTATTTTGATTTATTAAAAGGTACGACTCAATTGCGAGTCTATGTATTTGTCACGACCCGACTAGGGGCCGTGACGAGTACCCGATACTTGTACCGAGCACCCCTTATCTATCGTATTACCTGTACCTCTTAGCAAGCCGTGTAAACCGAGCCATTTTTTTTTCCTTGAACATAAACTAATAAACTCCGTTATTACCTTGTACAACAATATTAACATGCCAAAACACTATACATATATCTGTACCTGACTGACTGTACGTATCTGTCTACGAGCCTCTAGACATAGTACACTTATACATAGAAAGGGCCGGGGTGCTACCAAGCCCGAATGTATATGCATAAAATAGTACCGCTGGAGTGAGGCTCCGGAACAACTGGAGCGCTGTCAAGTGCGGCTGGTAGAGCTTCTAAGGATCACGTCCACATGTCTGCTGACCTGCGCGGCATGAAACGCAGCGTCCACTAGAAGGGACGTCAGTACGAATAGTGTACCGAGTATGTAAGGCATGGAAGACAATTCAAGCAATAACATAGAGTGCGATTAATAATATCATGGAGTCACAGGACATATAACGAGGCAAGAAAGTAACCTGTACATAGGAAGGCCCCTTTTTGGGCGGCTATCATGCATGGCTTGTCTTTCCCTTTTAAAAACGTTTCCCCTCCATGAACGTAGAAAATAGAACTTATATTATGTCGTATCTTGTCGTATCGTGTCCTATCGTGCCCTATCGTATCCTATCGTGGCATATCAGGTCGTATCCTATCGTGGCATATCAGGTCGTATCCTATCGTGTCTTATCATGGCATATTATATCGTGTAATGTCATGTCTTACTACAGCATGTCGTATCGTGTTATATCATGTCAATGTCATAGTATAGTGTGCCATAGTGTATCATGCCATAGCGTAACTTGTCATATCATAGCATAGCTTATCATATCATAGCATAGCTTGTCGTAGCGTATCATATCATGGCATAGCGTATCATATCATAGCTTAGCTTTCCGTTGAAAATCTTTTCTTGTTCATATATATATAAAAATAGAACATGTCATATTGCCGAGGCGTCGGCAGCCGATCCATTTAGCCATAAATACACATCCCGCGTCCGGGACGATATCATGTCATGTAATGCCAACTGATCAGGTGGATATGCGTGTATAACGCTCTGCCCTTATTCCCATCTTCCCCGTATACATATGCATACATCATGTACATATATCAGCGTCTATAGCGCTCTGAATCTTTTATCATATACATATACTGGTATCATGTACGTATATCAGCGACTATAGCGCTCTGGATCTTTTATCATATACATATACGTGTATCATATACATATATCAGCGTCTATAGCGCTCTGGATCTTTCATTGTATACATATACGTATATCATGTACATATTTTATAAACATATATATATATATATATATATATATCTTATATACATATACATGTCTTATATACTTTTACATATCTTATATACATATACATATTTTATATACATATACATATTTCCATTAGAATGGTACAGTACTTATCGTTTGATAATCAGAACGAGGATCAAAAGTTTCCTTTGGATTCTACTCCCAAAATAAGTCAAACGGAGCAATAGGGAAAATCCGGGAACAATGGGCCCACCTCGGGTCAAATGAGGCGGCGTACCAAATTTACGTACATTATATTTCATGACGTCACTGGTGAGGGTTTTAAGGTAGTCGGGTCATATTTATGCCAGTTCTAGATGTTTAGGAAGTTTCTCCAATATTTTACACAATTTCTAATTCAATTCTACTGAATGAAAAAGGGGAAACTTTAAGTGCGGATTCCGGGAAATAGAGTTGTCCCCGAGGCTCGTACCCAACTTATTACGTTTAAGACATGCCATAGAAGGAAGGGTGAAGCCTTACATACCTTTTCCGCTTCATACACGTCTCCAAAATCAAGTTTCAAGTTCGCCAAAATCTACAATTTGGTCACAATTACCAAATGTTAATTGTAAGACTTTAAGATTTCAATCTTAACCAATACTTGTCTACAAAAATTTGGGCAGCATCTCCCCTATAAATACACCATCCCCAAAATTCAACTTAGCCAATTTTTTTATCAACAACAATCCGGGAATTCAACCCGGCCAAACTATCAACACAATGACAACAACCATGACTACAAAACACAATATAACACAACTAGTCTTCTTTCCAACATAATGCAATAGCTTTCATTCCAACTTCACATTTCCAAACCAATCTCAATGTTTTTACATTCATTACTAATCAAGATCATTACAATATAATTCGGAAGCATTTCGTATCGTTTCTACCAAATATTCACAAGATATACAAAATATACAAACTTTCCACCAAAACCATAATCCATCCAAAACTTCTAATCTTCAATCTACATATTCATAACATATTTCCATCTTCCAATTTCATCAACCATAATCATAATTTGCACCTTAATAATTTCATTTTCATAATTACATAAATCTACCATAAAATCACAAAACTTCTCATAACCACTTAACAACCAATCTTTCATGCCAATATGGACTATTATCCTTCCAAATTCACCAACTAACATAATAATTCACATTTAAAACTCCACTTCTATAATTACATAAAAACTTCATTAAAATCACATAATTTCCTATAACTATTTCCAATAATTTTCCATGCCAACTTGAACCATTTTCTTCCATTTCCAATATAAATTTCACCATAACCACAACTAGAATACAACATAAAATTCAACTCATACTATTTATACAACAATATACATATATGTCCACTTACATATATGCACACCCACTTTGTAAACTTCCATATTTCCATAAATTCTACTCATTTCTACATACTACAACATAAACCAACCTTCATAACATAATAAAAAGGGATTAATTCTTACCTTTTTCTACAATCTTTTTCACTTGACCAAGTTGTCAACTTGAAGAAACAAGTGCTCTTTCTTCCAAAATAATTACACCAAGTTGTAAAGGACCCTTGAATTAGTAGAAATACCACAAGAAAATAATTTTTGGAGAAAGATTTCAAAGGGCAAAAATTTGCAAGCTATGGCCGTATGGCCTTTAAGCTTTTGTTCTTCTTTTTGTTGTTTTTCTCTTTCTCAAATTTTCTTGAAGTTTCTAAGACTAATGATCCCTTCTAGTCTTATTTATCACATGAAAAATTAATTAAGTGACATGGGTTGGGCCAGGTATGGCCGGCCACCCTCACTTTTGGGCCTAAATTCGTTTTTTATTTTTTTGGGCCAACTCGGTTGATCCCGAGTTGGGCCTAGCCCACTGACCTTTCGACCTTAAAACGTTCATATCTCCTTGTACCGACGTCACCTGAGAACCCACGACCTATGGTTGGAAAGCTAATTCAATTATCTACAACTTCTATTTCTTGGTATTTTTCCAAATTCCAAACTTATAATACCTTTTTTGCCCCTAAAAGTCAGATCATCCGAAAACGTTTTCTTAAAAATATTCGTTTGGAGGACTTCCACTTTGATTTGGCCCAAGGGTCCTTCTTGAGTTGTGTTTAACTTCACATATGTGATTCATATGACTTTTCAGATGTCCAAAAAAAATCTCGATGTGTGGGCCCCACCTCAGCTTACAAATAATTCGACGTAAGAAAATACAGGATATAACAGTATTCCTGGTAAATTGGATAATGACAAAATACATTTGTGAAATAATAATTAGTTGATAGAATCTATTTCTCGACTTTGAGACTGATGATATCCCTTTATGAATGCTTATAAGTCTCATGTGAAAACCCTGCAGGTGGATTTAGTATCCGTCACATGATATAAGTTAAGCGGAAATATAAAGGATTCAATTAGTCAATGAATTAAATTGTCAGTAATTTAATTTAATTGATTGGTATCTGTAATCTTAACATGGGGAGTTAAATAAGATTTAATGAAAGATTTCAAAATTAAACTGAGGAGTGCAATTGCAGTTTTTTAGTGGAATAAACTGTAATTTATTGTGGTAGAATTAATTCATTCATATTCCGAATTAATACCACAATTGGAAGTCTCGTTATTAAATATGTGGTCCCTGCTATGCCTAATTATTCTTGAACTTGGAAAATAATATTCTTTGGGGAAAAGCAAGCCACGAGTTTGGACTAGGGTTTGCACCCTAAAACGTGGTTATATATAGTATGCTTTTCAGCCCTAAGAGGGATAGATTTTCCAGAGCCTTAATGTTTGCCCACACAAATATTCACTGTCTAAAGGCTAGTTAGGTTACATAGCAGAAGACTGTTGTTACACCTCGTGAATTTTCGCGTCATCGTAAGCAAACTAACGTGAGTTCAGAGAGGCCATGATACCCCTATAAGGTCAAGGAAGTCTTTTAATAAGTGTTAGACAAGTATTTAAAGGTTTCGGGATCAAGCGAATCGAAGAAAATAGGTTCGTTGAAAATTTGGAAAAAACTTGACAAAATTTTTGACAGAAATTTTGGCCCAACTTGTCAGGGGAATATCTCCTAGAATATGAGGAGTTACGGAATCCATAACCTATGTAACTTGAAGTTCAGCGAGTCTTCTTTCCAATGCAACTAACAGATCGCATTTCTGTGAAGTACGGAGGAAACTACGACCCGTAAAAAAACGTACGTCCCGTACTTTTTGGGCGTATTTTGCAAAAAAATTCCAGAACTTAAAATTTTTGCCCCCCAAAGTACGTGATACTGTTCATCACGTACTTCAAAGTACGTGATGAACAGTAACACGTACTATTCCCGAGATTTCCAGAAATTGGGTCGGTGGAATTTTTTTTTCCCAACTTTTATATACCCATTTCCACGACTTGGGCCTCATTTTTCACCCAAAATCAAACCCTAATTTCTCTCTAAGCTCCCCTTAACACCCATAAACACACCAAATCATTCCAAATCAAATCAAGAGAAGATCAACCTTGAAAACCTAGTTTAATTTATGGGAGTTGGGGTGTTCTTGCTTTCACTTGGAGTTGTGGGGATTAAGTATTAGAGCAAGTTGTGTGAGTTGAAATTCTTCAAAATCAAGGTATGTTGATGTGAAGGTTTAGCAAGTCTTAAAAGTGGAAAGAGTTAAGGAAAAAAGTTCAAATATGAATATTGATAATATTTTGAGTGTAAATTAACTTGAGTTATAATTGTTAGCATATTATGAGTATAATCTTGTTATGAGGGGTAATAATGATGTTGAGAAAGTGTTGTATACAAGAGTACAAGGGGATGTATTGAATTTGTTGTTATGGATTGTTTATGAAAAGAAATTTTGGGATGGAATTGAGTATAATTTGAATATAATCTTTTGATTATGGAATTGTTGCTATCGATATTTGGGAGTTGTTTATCATATAGAGGAAGTGGTTGGAACAAAGGAAATGCTGCCCAATTTTTGTTAGCTCGTAGTCATTTTAGTTTAGACTCAAGTATGCTTCCAATTATCTAATTTTAGTACAAAATCTCTTGAATGTAGAATCGTGAGCTTGGAGGGGGAAACGTTTAGTCGATAAAATTAAAGAGACGTAAAGGTATGTAAGGCTAGCCCCTTTCTTTCAAAGGCATGGCTCCTATACTATGATCCTTTATATTTCCATGACTTCCTCATATCCCAAAGTTGAAGGCTAAGGATTTCTAAGAGCTTCCTATGAGAAAGGGATGAGATATGTTCTATGATAATGACGATGATTATGATGATTTTATACATCGAGATTCTAAACTTATGAAATGATGCTGTAATGAGACTAATGATCATATTGCATGATTTTCTTGATATTACTCATTGTTGATAGTCTCACCTCATAATACTAGTTCCTTCAAGGTGAGACATGGCGATCATGATTATTCCATAACATAATCGGAGGTTACCGACCTTACGTTACTCTGATAGAATTATAGCTTTTAATTGGACTCTCATGCATGCTTATTTTTATGTATGATTACACCGGGCCTAGTTGGCCGGGCAAACACCACTTCGGTGGGCGGCTTATGGATGATGATAGTTACACCATTCCTAGTTGGCCGGGCAGTCACCACTAGTGGGCGGCGTGAGATGATTACCCCGGACGCGGGCTAGTGATGATATTATGTTATGTTTATAAAAAAATATTTTCTTAAAAAGCTAAGCATGCATGATATTCGCCTTAAGGGGCAGTTTGATATACATGTTATCTCTTTCCCTCATGTTTCCTTATTGCTTTACTACATTATGGTTCATGCCTTACATACTCAGTACATTGTTCGTACTGACGTCCTTCCTTTTATGGACGTTGCGTTCATGCCCGCAGGTGGACAGGGAGACGGACCGGATACCTAGGAGCTCTATCAGCAGTCGGATAGGAGCACTCCACTTCTCCGGAGTTGCCGCTTGTTGGTATATTTTTGTGTACATATTTGGTGTCACGACCCAACCCCGTAGGCCGTGACTAGTGCCCGATCTGGGCACCCGAACCCATCTATTAAATATTATCTCAAATTTTATCAACTCATTCTAGTATATGGCGGAAGCCGACAAGGCTTTATTTCAAATTTAGGTAATTTCCAGAAAAATTTCGGCAGAGTTTCCTTTGTTTTACGGACTATCCAATATACCCTGCACGCAGAAAATACCAACGAAAGCCACACAGGGCTAACCAAGCAATATATAAACATATGCGGACCGGCCGCCTCGGCGTATAGGGTCGCCCAAACAACATATGCGGACCGGCCGCCTCGGCGTATGGGATCGCCCAAACGACATGTACATACATTCATACAGAAAGACCCTAACCCACAAACATGTCCACAGACCTCTAAACAGACCGACAGAATCATATGACAGGACAGGGCCCCGCCGTACCCATGAACGAATATGTATAAATGCACTAACAAGTATATATACCAAAAATATAAGCTCCGGGATGAGAGGAGCACTCCGAATAGCAGAAGGGGGTGTCCTAAACAGGTGGATCACCAAGCTGTGCGTCTGTACCTGCGGGCATGAAACGCAGCCCCCGGAGGAGGGGGTCAGTACGAAATATGTACTGAGTATGCAAAGCAGAAGGTACAGAAATAAGTCTTGAACAGTAATTGAATCAGAAGTATGGAAAATAATACATATCCCAAAAATATCAAAATGTTTATTTCCAAAGTATAAATTATGCATAGGGCACAGGAAAATATGGTCGCCCGCCTGTCGATGGCGCCATAACACAGCATAACACCAGAAAGTTTCAAATCTCCGAATCCCCGGCACACATCACAACACAGCATAACGCCAATCACAGCATAACGCCAAACATATGTGGAACCCGGCCCTCGAGCGAGGAGCTCGGTGAACCATAAACACAGCATAACTCCGGAGTATATCAAAGCGCGCACGATAACAGAACCGGCCCGGGAACCGGCGAAAGATATCATAGGGCACGAGCGGAGTAGTGAGGAATCATATGCATAAAATCATTATCATAAATCCAAAGATAAGTAAAATAGTCATATTTGAAATCGGAACAATAATTACAACGTTCTCTTCCCAAAGTTACCGAAAATACATAAAGGGCGTCGCGGTACCCACGGACGAGTATAGACCCGAACTGAGCCCGCCTATGAAAAACATACTCATTTTATATCATACGAACTCCTACGAAAATTTCAAAGCAATCCGAGCTTTTCTGAGGAAGTTATGGGCGTTTGAACTTTTGGAATCGCTAAAGAACAAGCTTTGAAACCAAAAATCAACTTTCATGAAATCTTTACAAATTATAAACTCCGAGGATATAAGGATCAATGTTATGTCATATGCGCCCAAGAATACCAAGGAAACAAATACGAATCATAGACAAGCTCGGATTTGCGAGAATAGAGTTTCCTAGAGGCTCGTATCATGGCCTACTTTAACTAAGGCATGCCAAAAAGAAAGGTTACTTTACATACCTCAAACGCTCTCCAATATGATCCAACTCAAGCTAAGTCCAAACTAGGCTTCGGGCTCCCCAAGGTCTACAAATACGCCAACGAATACCAAACATTAGATAAGGGCATTTAGCCATTCATTCCAACTAATCATTAGATTCTACAGAAAATTCGGCAGCACTTCCCCTGTAACTAGGCCATCCCGAGAATTCAACTCGCTCAAAATCAACAACAACAACCACAATAACCAACCTAGCAGCATCGATAAACAATTCGAAAGGCAAAATAATAATAGTAGCTCTCTTTTACGCCATTCGACAACTTTCCAATTATTCAATTCTATGGCTTACATTCAAGTCACAATATCGTTCATACATTCGATTATCAACCCAAATCCATACTAACACATTTTTTTTTTATGTTGGCCGAAAACAGCCCCCTTAGTCGTGAGCAGCCCCTAAAACCGAAACAACCCTCTTTTCACGTTCCTCGATTTCAATTCATGTTTTGTATCACAATCCACAATATAACGATATCATTCTCATAAAATATACGAATTACATCAAACGTAAAATAATCCTTAAATCAGCCCCTACATTTCTAACATCATTTTTGAGTCATTAAATGCTCAATTCCAACTAAAATTCATAACGACGACAATTAAAATGCTAAGAGATATTAATTCATTCTTTGACACACATTGGGACCATATATACGGCTACACCCACATCTATAAATATACACATTTAGATTGTTCTAATCTATCTCTTCACCCTACAACAATCAACAAGCTACAAGGAACTAATTTATCAACTCAATCACACAACACAATCATACTTCACACGGCCAACACACCCATCACAAAACCCACTTCCAACATACAATATTTCATGATTTCCATCCATATTAACATGCTACCACATGAATAAAATGTTCACAACACAATAAACAAGATCAAACTTACCTTTCTTCTTCAACTCCACAAAGGGGTTAGGGTTTGCAATCTATTGAATGAAGGACTTGATCACTCCAACAATGCTTCCAAGTTACTTAGGGACCTTAAATTAGTGGGTTTGTACCAAGGAATAAATTTTGGAGAGGCTAAAAAAATGATCTTGATTTTCCATGTGCTAGCCGAGAGCCATGGTTGGTTCTTCAACTTCTTGCTTTCTTTTTTTCTAAGTGTGGAAAAGAATAAAGATGACTTAGAGGTCATCCTTTAAGTGTCCATAAAATATTTATACAAGTCTTTGGCCCACACAATGTGTTGGACCAATTAAAATTGGCCACACAATGTGTGGGACCAACCCATTGCACACGGCCACAAAGCTTTATTTTTTTGCAAGATTTTTAATTCCAATTTTATGAATTGTGGTCCCAATTTTCCCTAAGTGTTCAATGCCATCAATTTCATATATAACTTATGTCTCAAAAGAAAATCAACGGTCAAAAGTCCCGACTTCAAATCCCGAAATAATTTTGTCCTTAGCTTATCATAAATAAATCCGGATTATTCCACTGTACAAAAATACGGGTTCTAACATCCTCCCCCCCTTTAGAACATTCGTCCTCGAATGTCAGATTAACCTTACCGGTCATACGACAATTTGGGGGAGTTTCCTTACCAACTATCACAACAATACAATCATTAATCAACGATTCATTTATCAAACAACATAGTTAAATAGAGAATTGGATTACCTGTAGGCTCTGAAAATAAATGAGGATACTTCTTCTTCATATGCTCCTCAGCTTCCCAGGTCATTTCCTCCCGGTTATTGTTCCGCCACAGCACTTTAACAGAAGCCATATCTTTGTTCCGCAACCTTTTTACCTGGCGATCCAATATGGCTATAGGCTGCTCCTCATAAGATAGCTCCTCGGTGACCTGAATGTCCTCTACAGGAAAAACTCTGGAGGGGTCACCAACACATTTACGAAGCATAGAAACATGAAATACCGGGTGTACCGCTCCCAAATCAGCTGGCAAATCCAATTCGTAGGCCACCTTGCCTATTTTGCGAATAATCAGATAAGGCCCAATATATCTCGGACTGAGCTTTCCTTTCTTGCCAAATCGCATAACACCTTTCATCGGTGACACTTTCAGGAACACCCAATCGCCAATCTGAAACTCTAACGGTCGACGTCGCTTATCGGCATAAGATTTATGTCGGCTCTGGGCCGCTAATAGTCGCTCTCGGATCAGTTTCACCTTATCGACCGCCTGCTGGACTACATCTGGGCCAATTAATTGAGTATCACCCACGTCAAACCAACCGATCGGAGATCTGCATTTCCTGCCATACAAAGCCTCATATGGTGCCATCTGAATACTGGAGTGGTAGCTGTTATTATAAGCAAACTCAACAAGCGATAAATGGTCGTCCCAGCTACCCCTGAAATCAATAACACAGACACGCAACATATCTTCCAATGTCTGAATAGTGCGCTCGGCCTGTCCGTCGGACTGGGGATGGAAGGCTGTACTCAGGCTCACCTGGGTCCCCAATCCCTCCTGAAATGATATCCAGAACTTAGCTGAAAACTGGGCACCTCTATCGGAAATAACAGACACAGGAACTCCGTGCAGTCTCACATTCTCCTTAATATATAGCCTGGCATAATCTTCAGCTGAGTATGTAGTCCTAACTGGAAGAAAATGGGCTGATTTTGTCAGCCGATCAATGATAACCTAAATGGAGTCGTACCTCCGTGGAGTGCGAGGTAAACCTGTAATAAAGTCCATATTAATGATCTCCCACTTCCACGTCGGTATCTCCATCTCCTGCAATAGCCCACCGGGCTTCTGGTGCTCAATCTTAACCTGCTGGCAATTTGGACACTGAGCAACGAACTCTATTATATCTCTTTTCATACCGTCCCACCAATATAGGCATCTGAGATCATGGTACATCTTCGTCGACCCTAGGTGAACAGAATATCGGGCATAATGTGCCTCGCCCATAACCTGTCGCCGCAACCCTGCAACGTCAGGTACACACAATCTGCCTCTGTGAAGTGAAACCTCAAACAGAGTCTTCTCCTGTGCCAGAGCTGCATCTCTGTACTGTGCCAAAATAGGATCCTCAAATGGTCCGCATGCTCTGCTTCTGATCGAGAATAAACCAGAATATCATCGATAAATACAATCACAAACATATCCAAGAATGGTCTGAATACCCGATTCATCAGGTCCATAAATACTGCTGGGGCATTTGTCAGCCCAAAAGACATGACTCTGAATTCATAGTGCCCATATCGGGTCCTGAATGTTGTCTTGGGAATATCAGCCTCTCGTACCCGTACCTGATGATAGCCTGACCGCAGGTCTATCTTCGAGAAGTACCTGGCACCCTGCAGCTGATCAAACAAATCATCAATCCTGGGGAGGGGATATTTATTCTTGATGGTTACCTTATTCAACTGCCGATAATCAATGCACATCCGCAGCGAGCCGTCTTTCTTCCTCACAAATAATACTGGAGCTCCCCAGGGTGACGCACTAGGCCGAATGAAACCCTTCTCCAATAAATCTCTCAGCTGCTCTTTCAATTCTTTTAATTCTGCAGGTGCCATTCTGTACGGAGGAATAGAGATAGGTTGAGTGTCTGGCAACAGATCAATAGCAAACTCTATCTCCCGTTCGGGAGGTAGACCCGGAAGCTCATCTGGGAATACATCTACAAATTCATTAACCACTGGGACTGACTGAAGAGTCGGTGCCTCTGCCTCTAAATCATGAACACGGACCAGATGATAAATATACCCCTTTCTGATCATTTTCTCAGCCTTGAGGTATGAAATAAACTTACCCCTCGGCGATACTGTATTACCTGCCCACTCTATAACTGGCTCCCCTGGGAATTGGAATCGGACTATCTTCTTTTGACAATCAACATTAGCATAGCAAGAAGCTAGCCAATCCATACCCATAATCACGTCAAACTCGATCATATCTAACTCTACCAAATCCGCCTTAGTGCAGCGGCCACAGATAATCACGGAACAATCTCTATAAATCTGACTGGCTATAACAGAATCCCCTACTGGTGTAGCTACCTCAAAAGGCTCTATCGGTTCGGATTCTATCCCAATTTTATCAGCAACGAGTGGAGATATAAATGACAATGTAGAACCAGGATCAATCAATGCATACACATCACGAGAGAAAACCAGTAATATACCTGTGACGACATTAGGCGAAGCCTCCTGGTCCTGTCTGCTGGCTAAGGCATAAATGCGGTTCGAAGGACCGCTAGAACCCGAAGCTCCGCCACGACCCCTGCCGCGGCTTGCTGGTGCTGGAGTACCTTGCCCCGCAGGGCGCATCGCCACTGAGGCTGAAGATGAACCACCGGCTGACCCGGTAGACTGAGCTGAACTGCCTGTACCACCTCTAGCCGGACAGTCTCTCATCTGATGGCCCTGACGGCCGCACACAAAGCATGCACCCGTAGCTCGGAAACACTCTCCCGGGTGCTGTCTCCCACAGTAGGAACACAAAGTTCTGGGTGGCCTCATCTGACTGCTGGAACCTCTGTTCAACTGTGAACCTGAAGCCCTGGAGCTCGGGCCTGCCCCTGAATATCCGACACCCTCAGATCTCCTGCCGGTAAACTGTGGGGGTGTACCCCGGCCTGACGGAGGAGGATGTCTGCCTGACTGCTGCTGCTGAGGCTGTCCGCCTCGAGAATTTCCAGAATAAACTGCGAATCTGGCCCTCTTGGGCGGCCTCCTGTCCCGATCTCTGCTAGAATAATCAGCTCTATGTCGGTCCTCCATACCCAGGGCATAAGCCTGTAGTCGGGCAATATCCATGTCTGTCTGCAATGCCACCGCCATACAGTCATCAATCAAATAGCGGTCTAACCCCATCACGTATCTGTGCATCCGATCGGCCATATCTGCTACTATGGCAGGTGCATACCGGGCCAAAGAATCAAACTCCATATTATACTCACGGACGCTCCGACCCCTCTGCTGCAGATGCAAAAATCGGTCAACCCGCGCCCGCCGTAACTCTGGGGGCAAAAAGTGGTGAGTGAAAGCAGTCACGAACTCGTCCCAAGTAGCTGGGGTAGCACCGTCACCCCTGGATAGCTCCCAGGACTCATACCAGTGAGCAGCAACATCCCGTAGTCTATGCGAAGCCAACTCAACAGACTCAGTCTCTGAAGCCCTGACCAAATCTAGTGAGCGCCGCATCCCCCGAATAAAGTCATGGGGGTCCTCGTCGGGCTTAGACCCGTAAAACTCTGGAGGGCCACATAATAGAAACTCTCGAACCCTCAGGCTGTCACGCCTATCGTCATCATCATCATCTCTCCGCCCGCGTCTGCGAGCCTGTCCCGCTACCAGAGTGGTCAATAACTGCACAGCCTCTCTCAGTGTCCTGTCCTCCGCCCCTTGCTGAGGAGCTGGAGGCGCGGGAGCTGAAGCCCCTGGAGCTAATGGTGAAGCTGCTCCAGACTCCTCTGACGATGAAGACGTAGCAGAGTTGGCTGGCCGGGACGTAATATCACGCATCATCTGAGCAAGGGTCCGAGTACCCTTCTGAGCCCGGCTGGTCTCTCCTACTATGCCCTTTTTCTTCTGGGCGGCCGTCGCCTTTTTCGGAGGCATCACTGAAAGAAAAACAACAACAGATCAAAACAGAATCATCCTAATAGCACAGTTCTATCGCACGATCTAAGATCAGAAGAAAAGACAACATCCTAAATGTCCTGCAACCTCCTGTTTATAGATGTGGTGCACCACACACCGATAAACAAGACTCTACTAGACACGATCTGTGGACACTCCGAGGACAAACCGCTCTGATACCACTTCTGTCACGACCCAACCCCGTAGGCCGTGACTAGTGCCCGATCTGGGCACCCGAACCCATCTATTAAATATTATCTCAAATTTTATCAACTCATTCTAGTATATGGCGGAAGCCGACAAGGCTTTATTTCAAATTTAGGTAATTTCCAGAAAAATTTCGGCAGAGTTTCCTTTGTTTTACGGACTATCCAATATACCCTGCACGCAGAAAATACCAACGAAAGCCACACAGGGCTAACCAAGCAATATATAAACATATGCGGACCGGCCGCCTCGGCGTATAGGGTCGCCCAAACAACATATGCGGACCGGCCGCCTCGGCGTATGGGATCGCCCAAACGACATGTACATACATTCATACAGAAAGACCCTAACCCACAAACATGTCCACAGACCTCTAAACAGACCGACAGAATCATATGACAGGACAGGGCCCCGCCGTACCCATGAACGAATATGTATAAATGCACTAACAAGTATATATACCAAAAATATAAGCTCCGGGATGAGAGGAGCACTCCGAATAGCAGAAGGGGGTGTCCTAAACAGGTGGATCACCAAGCTGTGCGTCTGTACCTGCGGGCATGAAACGCAGCCCCCGGAGGAGGGGGTCAGTACGAAATATGTACTGAGTATGCAAAGCAGAAGGTACAGAAATAAGTCTTGAACAGTAATTGAATCAGAAGTATGGAAAATAATACATATCCCAAAAATATCAAAATGTTTATTTCCAAAGTATAAATTATGCATAGGGCACAGGAAAATATGGTCGCCCGCCTGTCGATGGCGCCATAACACAGCATAACACCAGAAAGTTTCAAATCTCCGAATCCCCGGCACACATCACAACACAGCATAACGCCAATCACAGCATAACGCCAAACATATGTGGAACCCGGCCCTCGAGCGAGGAGCTCGGTGAACCATAAACACAGCATAACTCCGGAGTATATCAAAGCGCGCACGATAACAGAACCGGCCCGGGAACCGGCGAAAGATATCATAGGGCACGAGCGGAGTAGTGAGGAATCATATGCATAAAATCATTATCATAAATCCAAAGATAAGTAAAATAGTCATATTTGAAATCGGAACAATAATTACAACGTTCTCTTCCCAAAGTTACCGAAAATACATAAAGGGCGTCGCGGTACCCACGGACGAGTATAGACCCGAACTGAGCCCGCCTATGAAAAACATACTCATTTTATATCATACGAACTCCTACGAAAATTTCAAAGCAATCCGAGCTTTTCTGAGGAAGTTATGGGCGTTTGAACTTTTGGAATCGCTAAAGAACAAGCTTTGAAACCAAAAATCAACTTTCATGAAATCTTTACAAATTATAAACTCCGAGGATATAAGGATCAATGTTATGTCATATGCGCCCAAGAATACCAAGGAAACAAATACGAATCATAGACAAGCTCGGATTTGCGAGAATAGAGTTTCCTAGAGGCTCGTATCATGGCCTACTTTAACTAAGGCATGCCAAAAAGAAAGGTTACTTTACATACCTCAAACGCTCTCCAATATGATCCAACTCAAGCTAAGTCCAAACTAGGCTTCGGGCTCCCCAAGGTCTACAAATACGCCAACGAATACCAAACATTAGATAAGGGCATTTAGCCATTCATTCCAACTAATCATTAGATTCTACAGAAAATTCGGCAGCACTTCCCCTGTAACTAGGCCATCCCGAGAATTCAACTCGCTCAAAATCAACAACAACAACCACAATAACCAACCTAGCAGCATCGATAAACAATTCGAAAGGCAAAATAATAATAGTAGCTCTCTTTTACGCCATTCGACAACTTTCCAATTATTCAATTCTATGGCTTACATTCAAGTCACAATATCGTTCATACATTCGATTATCAACCCAAATCCATACTAACACATTTTTTTTTTATGTTGGCCGAAAACAGCCCCCTTAGTCGTGAGCAGCCCCTAAAACCGAAACAACCCTCTTTTCACGTTCCTCGATTTCAATTCATGTTTTGTATCACAATCCACAATATAACGATATCATTCTCATAAAATATACGAATTACATCAAACGTAAAATAATCCTTAAATCAGCCCCTACATTTCCAACATCATTTTTGAGTCATTAAATGCTCAATTCCAACTAAAATTCATAACGACGACAATTAAAATGCTAAGAGATATTAATTCATTCTTTGACACACATTGGGACCATATATACGGCTACACCCACATCTATAAATATACACATTTAGATTGTTCTAATCTATCTCTTCACCCTACAACAATCAACAAGCTACAAGGAACTAATTTATCAACTCAATCACACAACACAATCATACTTCACACGGCCAACACACCCATCACAAAACCCACTTCCAACATACAATATTTCATGATTTCCATCCATATTAACATGCTACCACATGAATAAAATGTTCACAACACAATAAACAAGATCAAACTTACCTTTCTTCTTCAACTCCACAAAGGGGTTAGGGTTTGCAATCTATTGAATGAAGGACTTGATCACTCCAACAATGCTTCCAAGTTACTTAGGGACCTTAAATTAGTGGGTTTGTACCAAGGAATAAATTTTGGAGAGGCTAAAAAAATGATCTTGATTTTCCATGTGCTAGCCGAGAGCCATGGTTGGTTCTTCAACTTCTTGCTTTCTTTTTTTCTAAGTGTGGAAAAGAATAAAGATGACTTAGAGGTCATCCTTTAAGTGTCCATAAAATATTTATACAAGTCTTTGGCCCACACAATGTGTTGGACCAATTAAAATTGGCCACACAATGTGTGGGACCAACCCATTGCACACGGCCACATAGCTTTATTTTTTTGCAAGATTTTTAATTCCAATTTTATGAATTGTGGTCCCAATTTTCCCTAAGTGTTCAATGCCATCAATTTCATATATAACTTATGTCTCAAAAGAAAATCAACGGTCAAAAGTCCCGACTTCAAATCCCGAAATAATTTTGTCCTTAGCTTATCATAAATAAATCCGGATTATTCCACTGTACAAAAATACGGGTTCTAACATTTGGGGCATGGCGGGGTCCTGTCCCGTCCTTATGATTCCAGTATTCTAGTAGAGGCTCGTAGATACATGTGTGTGGGTAGTAGATGTCTTATGATCTTATTAGTGCATATTCTGTGCATCATTTTGTAGCCTTAAGGGCCTATGTATATATGTATATATATATGTGTGTTTGGGAAGTAAATGAAGGTTGTCTCGTAATGGGTTTTATGATGAGAACGGTGTATGTTCAGATTGAATGTGATGACAAGTGAGTTAGGTGGTGCTCGGTAGGGTAGCTCCGGGTACCCGTCATGGCCCTCTAGCTGGGTCGTGACAACTGCGGACTCTGGAACTGAAGGAAGATCGCGTGGATGCTTGAAGGTTCGATTTGCGGTCGCGGTCACGCTTCAAGAGATAAGTACTGATTTTATGTTTGATTAAAATCTCGATTATGTATTAACTATATCACATGCAAGTTCGATCCTGGCTATTTGCTCAAACTGCGCATGCCTGTATTCCATCATTATCAAAAAGTTAACAGTTAATTTTAAAATGATTTCATAATTTCCTTGTACTACGACAAAAGAAATGCAGTAAATCACATTTCTAAGTTTCCAAGTTTTTCTTTCAATTTTTTCAAGTTTTTAGCACGTTAGAAAAGCAACAACTTTTCAATTAAAAAAAAAAAAAAAAAAAAAACAACAACAACAACCTTTCAATTAATAAGAACAACAAGCAAATTTACCTCATGCAATAAGTTGCTTCCTTCACTGGACATGTAGAATGCCCGTTTTATTCTAGAAGGAAGTGCTGGGGCTGAAGAGGCATCCTGTCCAACAAGCTTCAAAAGGTGAACTGGCTAACTTGGGCAAGACCGACCTCCTGCACACTAGCAAAAAATGAAATAAGAAGTACCCTAGATTTATTGTATACTCATGACTTCCCATATTGTCCTGCTGTTGCATAGATCATACTATTAAACAGAGGTATAAAACTAAAATATCTAGCAAAGGTAAGGACCACGACCATGTTAGTTCTTTGGACTATTGCCTCACATTAACCACCACTCCACCAGTCCCCAGTACATATATGCAGAATACTCACTAATCACTCCAGTCCGAAGTGTCAATCCACCAACTTAATCCTTTGAACTCACTAGGTTAGATCAATTTAACATGATGAGCTATTATGCCGAGGCCCTCTTATACAGAACCCCCAAGTGCCCATATGTACGAAGGATATCCAAAATACTTTATAACATAAGCATTTCATACTCCCTCCGTCCCAATTTACTCTATAACATAAGCATCAATTTCTTTCTTTTATAGAGTAAGAAGGTTATTTTGCAGTCTCACAGACATGAGGCTTCATCATTCAAGAGTATGTTAACCCAAGTAAACAAGTCTCCTTAAAAAGGCAATGTCATACTTAAGCTTTAAAAGTATCTACAACATACAAACAGATATTAAATAGTTCTTATTCAGGTTAGTTACTGAACCTATCAAATGATTCAAAAGTATGTCCCAGATAGATCATCCAAATATATCAAGGGTTTCTGATCTGAGAACAAAATATGAGAACAAGGAAACATCCCATTTCAGCAGGGTCCATGGCAGCTCTTTTTAGGAAGATTTTTATCATGACTATAGTTTATGATTGGAATATAAGTCATTCTGATAAACCTTGCAAGAAGTCTCTGTTTCTAGAAAATTGCAAGGGAAAAATAATAATAAAAGAAACAAAAAACCATAGACATCAAGATTAGGAACTGTCTATACCTTGTCTATAGGTTGCATGGACCCATGGGTTGGATGAGATATTTAATTTTGTCCGCGTATAACAGTTCCGTCCTACACATCAGTTACGTGCAACAAGGAAAAGTGTTAACTGTAGTTGCAAGCCGACATCCATTAACTACATTATTTTAAATTTCGTGTCTAATCAACATAAAAAAGAGATTCATATTTGCCACTAATGGCTTAATGAACAGTGTGTACCACTTTGAGCACAGGAAACAGATTTCATATTTGCCACTTTCTGTTCAAAGCCTTATTTGTTAGAAGGACCATCATCATAATTTCCTATAGAAATTCAACTTCATCACTTCTGAGATAACTACAAGGTGCTATTCTTGGCGATTCAAATATTATTCAATTTATATTACAAGTTACTCCTTGATAATAACCTTCAGGTCATGGTTCTTGGTATTTAGCACTGGTCATTGACGGTCGTTGTTTAAGATGAGTTTAAAGGTAAATTATGGGAACTTCCTCAAGATTACAACCTTTTGAATGGATTATAAGCAGCCACGCCATTGATCAAGCAGATCTCAAAGAAGATGACATCGGTCCTTAATTCCCTAATATGAGCAAGCACAAACATGGACCTGTTCTTTTCATATTGTTGCCTTTCCACGCAGCAATTTGTTGAAAAATGAGCTCGGCAATTTGTTGACCAGTACCTTTATTGAACCTTGGATTTATGGGATCAATGTGGAACTTTGTATTTGTAATACTCCTACTAATTCCCGCAGCCCACCCCTGAACTATTCATATCCATTATGGACAACAGCTTCTATTTAGCTTCACGAGTAAAGAAAGAAAATAAACATCCAATTGACTTTTCAGGCACATATGACCAATTGGAAGTAGAAGAATGATATTACGAATTGCCTGGAAAAAGAAGTTCCTTATCAGGCAGGCATAACACAGTTAAAAGAATAGACCTGAACAAGAAAACACAAACAGTGAATTCCTCATTCTGGTTATGTCTTTCCTAGTTTTATGGATTTATGATTTTCATCTTGGCAAAAATGCCCATTTTCAATTTATTTAGCCACATCTGTCAAATTTTACAGATAAACAACAATTTTAACTATGCTTAGGCCTAGTCTCTGCAATTCTATTTCTCCTCCGTTAGTCCTTGCTTTCTACAAATTTCCATCTACTTCTCTGTATGGTGAGTTGAAAAGCTTTCTTTTTGCGCCTCTCTTCTTTTTCGATCTCACAGTGCCAGATCTGTATGGTCTGCTGAGTTATTCTCTCTATTTATTTTTTCAAAGTGTGATTTTTTTGTTTTGATGGTCTTTGATGGCCTGAAAAAGGTAGGTTATGAGGCTCTCGAAATTATGCATGTGTTCATTTAGACTTTGACTATTAGTTTTGTGGGGCTTATTTTTACACATTTCTTTCTTAATCAAATTTTATTGTAATCACTGCTTGCTGGTTATTGTTAACTTCCTCTTCTTTTGACGAAATCTGTTAGCTTCCCTGTATTTTGGTAGTTTCTTATCACAACCGTTTCTGCTGAATTTTTCCCGTTCAAATGTAATTTTCTTTTCCAACATTGTATTTCCATGTATGTATATATATAATCTCATCTTTTTCCTACTTGATGGCACGCTGGGAATTTATATTTTTATTGAATATGTCTAAGCATTTTTACTCTATAAGTGTTTCAGAAAAAATTTCAAGGAACCAGACTTTTGGTTTTTCCATTGCATGTGTATTGGAGTATTATTTTCTCTATTGCTATAATTTTCTCTGTCCAGATTTTAGGTGCACTCTTCTATTACTGATACTTTTGTTCATCTGTTTTGTTGCATCTTTTTATTTCAGTTTTTGGTGTGTTATGGTAGTCCATTTATGTGCCTGTTCTGTTCAACATTTTGGAGTCTGGTAAGTATTGCTCTTCTATTGGCTTTCAGTTTTCCCCTGAGCTTATTCGTATTGAGGAGGGAAATATATCTCAAAGTGGTTCCTTCATCATTTGGATGGGAAAGAAATTAAGATTTCGCTCATTTATTCTGAATATATGAACCCTTCTTTTTGTCATAGTCATTTTGTTGTTATCTATCCCTGATGAAGGATTTGATTGCTTAATTTATTTCAGGCCTTCTGAATCAAAATTTGGATACACTTTTCAATTAAAAGGTAATATATTCTGCCTTATTTTTATAATTTTATTACAAACAATGTATGTTTATTGAGTTGTTTTGTTTGTGATATATACCAATAATAACGTTTAACATGTTATTTTGGTGGCAATTTAAATTTTGCTTTAGAAGTTTTTCAAGCCTTATTCTTTCTTTAGAAAAACATTCAGTGCCTGGACACTACGTTGATGACTATATTCTTGGACTTATAGAGCTGAAGATTCAATTTCTATTTACACATCGGCAAATTTTACACAAAAAAAAATGGATTTTTGCAAAAACACGTTTGGTACTCGAAGTCAAGGAACGACTAAAGTCGTTATTTTGGATAATGGGTGAAGTTCTATTTTGTGTATTGAGTTCTTCTGGGATATGTTTTCAGGTTTGATGCAAAGGTGGGTTAAAGCTACTTTTTGATTAAAATTAACCCATAACTGGTACTTTATAGTAGGTCTAATGGTATGTTCTTTTCTTGAGTGTGAATGGAATCAAGAACTTCTCCCGTAGAGTGAGGTCTGCTATTTTATTTTGCTCATTTGAAGCAAACTGGGCTATTATAAAAGGTATTCAATACAAGGGGGAATCCCAGTATTTGAAGCTTTGCACAATATTCCTACATGTTTTCATCCAAAACTTGCCCAGTTCCTTTAAATTTCACCTTCCAAGGTTACCAACTATAGAATTCACAATAATTTCTAGGGATGCCTTGTGCAGGAACAAAATATCTACTAAGCCTAAAAGGCCACCAAAGTCCCTTCCTGTAAGTTCTTGCTTTTCGCAATAAATTCTATATTTAGTGACATAAAATAACACTATAATGTACTGCCGTGAGAAATTGAATGACAAATGTAATACATAAAAATGTCTTTTGTACACTGTAATATTCATAATCACTTTAAAATCTTTCAATTTTACTTTGCAGAAGACAGATTAATGTGAAATTCCAGTTGCCGGCGATTTAGCAAAAATCATTAAACATCATATGTGAGCTTCAAGCGACGTTACAATTATGAGAAGACTGCACTCTCCAACAAGGTTAGTGAAGCTTATATATATATATATATATATATATATATATATATATATATATATATATATATATGTCAATTGCTAACAAAAGGGTCATTTGTTACCCTCTTCTTAGAATTAAACCAAATTGTAATTTCTTACAGCAGAGAAATATTTGGAACAGAGATGTCCACAGACGAAAATACTGCAGCGCGTATCGTCAGAAAGAAAGCAGTCATATTTGTCGCAACTACAATCTAAAAGAGCTGAATCAACAAAAGCACAGACTTAGTTATCATTTAAGCATTGCACTATCCTCGGGGGAAGTTGCTACTCAATCTCAAAGACAAACTGCTCTTATAGTTGATGATCCTCTGTTAAATTTCGGAGAAGGTTAGAAAAGTATATTGTTGTTTTACTTCTAAGGGACGTCATATGTATACAAAGCCATCTTTATAGTTCTACAAATAGAAAGAAATAAAATATAGGTCGGAAGGACTACGGTATATGATATGTCAGTAAAACATATCATGACACATTTAACTCTCATGCGTATACCTAGAACCTAGAAACATTTTTACCATTAGCCTTCTCCCACCATCAACTGAAAGCGTAATCACAAGTTTGATGCCATAGCATCCCAATGGACCCCTGCATAAGATTTATATAGTGGCAACACAAATAGAAGTCTTCTATAAAGTGCAGCTTACAACAATGGCCCCAACAACCTCTGAGCGGCTTTGTCTCAAGCATTTTAGTATGATTTCAATTTAATGTCACTGATGACAGTTGTAGTTCAACAGCTTGATAAGAACTAAAACAAAAAAATTAATCACCTTGATGTTGTCAATGTTTTTTAGCACTTTTGCTGTAATTTTGAGTAAATTTACTATTTTCCTCCATAGCTCAGTGATTCCTTAATTTGTTCCAATGTAAATGGTTCTGGATTAGATTTATGTGTCTTAAAGTAAGCGTGCATATTTTCTTGAAGCACAAACACTATAATTTAGTTAAGTTTTGATTGGAGTAAGTTCTGTTCCCTCATTTTACATAATTTTATATGCTATTGATCTCTTCAATCTTCCCTAAAGGACCCCAGTATCCACACATTAATGAGGCGAGAATATATGCTAATTAATCATCCTTTCATTCCCTTTTATCCGCTGGTACATAAGTGAGAAACATCCCATTCTCTCCCAGATCAGTTTTCTGTATGTTTCTCCAGTAAGCTCACTGGAAAAGTCACTCTTAAGGTTACCATTTTCTATCATTTGAGTGAAGGTATGATTTAATATTTTTTTCATCAGAATTTCCACAGATTTATTTGCTGATATTTCATTGGATAACTGCTGTAGTTTTCGTGTCAATAATATGTTATGTTGATCACATAGATTTTGTATTTAACATCCAGTGCATAGATTTTGTATTTAACATCCAATGTGTTGTAGGCTCATTTCCCCACTTTATTTTTCCTCTCAAGTTCTCTGTCACCTAATATTTGATATACCTTTGAATATACAACTTTAATTTATTTTCTCCGGATATACCTTTGCAATGATAAATTATAATTGGCATTGCAGGTGTTGCAACCTTTGGTACTTCCTTTTGTTGAATACATTGTGTTCAAGGAGCAGAGGAAAATTGAAACTTGAAGATAGAAAAGAAATGCATCTTCAAATGCAAGAAACGTATATGCTAATGTATTGGTCAAAACAACAGTGACGTTGTTTAGAAGGAAGTGACAGAAAAACTGGAGGAGAATCTCCAAAAGCAATTGTAGTGATCTTATTTTTTCTATAACTTGGATTCTATACCCCAGATCTGGAACTAATCGAATTGATTATTACTTTTATTTCCTTCTGCTTCATGTCTACTCCAACTACTATTTCAAAGTTATATCTCTCTAAATTATCATACTTAAACTTGTGTGGTTATCGTGAGCTCAAACCTTTAAGACATGTTGGGCCCGTGCTCAGCACGAGCCCCCCCCCCCCCCCCCCCTCTAGTTGTAAAAATAGATGAAAGTTTAGTCGTCAAAGTTGATGCATGTCAAGATTTGGGCTCAACAAAGATATATGGTGCATTCTTTGGTACAAAATTCTTATGGCATTCGTCGAGTTTGGTTAAAATTTGTATTGGTTAAAACGAGTTAAATCAATAAATAACTTGCCTAAATTTGCTTTGGTCATAATGTATAGATAAATTTGAGTTAATCAGTAGGCCTAATCCAGTCACCATACTCAAAATCTTTTTTCAATTCGCTTGTTTGTTTTTTCACTATTTGTTTAATTGGCAAAAGAACTAATAAAGGTTTTTTTAAAATTTTATCATGGCTAATATCTAACAAGCCGAAACCCAAAGTTTTTTTATTTAGCTTTTGACATGTTCACTTATACATGAGTTAATTTGGAGCATAGAGGTGGCCTAAATTGACGCAATTAATCTTTTAAATTGATTAACTGGGACTATGATCAAGTTTGACCATCTTCTTCCAAATTTATCCTTATTGTTCCAATTAGTGGAGTGTTAACTAACTGAGATGTCCAAGGAGAGGTAAATTGTAATTTAAACAGATACTCTTATGATTAGGACTATAAAATACATTTTTTAAAGAACACACAAAAACACAAATAATATGGATCAGGAGGGTAGCTTTTATTTTATTTTTGTTCTATACACATTGTTCTCCTTCTTGGATGGCATAATTCACACTATTAAAAAAACACCGGTTATCAAATACCAATAACACTACTACATAATTATCTGGCCTTTAATGTAAATATCATATGCCAGAGCCCAAGTGCGACAAATGCGGGCGTGCAACATATCCAAGGGAACAATGAAGCATCATAGGATCTTTCTGATAGCCTGCAATTTCATAGACATGTCTATTTCACTGAATCTATCTTTTTGACACATCTCCTCTAGAGTACCTTGTTTTTACTAGTTAACCCGTAGCCGAATGGACATAGGATCTTTCTGATAGCCTGCAGTTTCATAGACATGTCTACTTCACTAAGTCTATCTCTTTGACACATCTCTTCTAGAGTACCTTGTTTTTACTAGTTAACCCGTAGCCGAATGGAAAAAGAGGTTCATATGAGTTCTGTTCTTGATGCATGGGCAATTGATCTACACTTTTAAACCATGTCATGGGGAGCCTTCCATGGAATTCAAAATCTCCAAAAATGACATCAGTGATACCGGCTCCCTCAGTGCCCGGTAACCAAGCACCAACAAAGGCATCCATTTTCTCCAAAAGTGAAGGCTCAATATATAAAGGCCTTCCGGAAATCAATATCACCAATGTTGGAACTCTATCTGCAACCAAGCTTATTAGTTCTTCTCCACCAAGAGGAATTCTGAGGTCTTTGCTATCTCCACCGCTTTCGCAATAGGGAGGTTCACCAACAACTACAATGGAATAAGAGAAGTCTTGACTCGCAAAGGTGTCAGGTGACGGATTTTCCTCATATACCACTTCTGTTTCCCCTCCAACAGCAGCTTTCACAGCTTCCAGAATTGTTGTACCTACGATAAATTATACATTATAAGCAGCAATTGATCCATGATAAATAGTGGTAAACTATAGTTCAGAGATGAGTTACTTAACCTTCTAAATTACTCCCTCCGTTTCAATTTGTTTGTCCTAGTTTGACTGGGCACGAAGTTTAAGAAAATAAGAAGACTTGAATCTTGTGGTGTTAAACTAAAGACGTGCTAAGTACCAAAATACCCTTTTAATCTTGTGGTCTTAAACATGCCATGTGAGATGTTAAAGTTAAAAGAGTTGCGAAATTAGGAAAGAAGCATGCTTTTTTAAACAGACTAAAGAAGACGGTAAGAAAACAAAATTGAAACAGGAGGAGGATCTTACTGGGGGATTTCAGTAAAACATGCATTATGTTATCATCGACCGATTGAGTAAACTAAGCTTACTGTCAAAACTCGAAAGGACTTCCAATCCCAATCCTCATCCTTATTGAGGTTCCTAAGGGCAGCCAAGTGCACTAAGCTCCTGTTTGGATCTATTGAGGTTCCTAGTACAGCAAGATCTTTGAGCAAGGCTTACAAGAGTACTCACAAGCTTACATCTTATCTATCTATATCTCCTACAAAATTATGCTACCAACCAAAAATATCAGGTATTTTTGACGTTATAGCTTAAGATTTCTCATAAGAAAACATACAGGGTTCTTACAAATCGCCCACAAGAAAAGGAAATGAAACTCTTGAAATATTGTTCCTGGCCTTAAATTGTGGTTAATTTTAAAATCATGTAACAAAGAAGGAAAGAAAGATGCTACTCTAAACTAGAATGCTGTGGTTGTATGAAAGTTTAGCAATATTCAAATCTACACGGAGGGGTCTCATGAGTCGATGCTGCTTTGTTATTCCTTTGAATCCAACTAATTAAAACCGTGAAAACCAGAACTTGCGGCAACCATTAAAAAGGGAAAGAAATATGCTAATTTAAACTAGAATGCTTAGGTTGTATAAGAGTGCCAATGTTCATAGATACAACGTGCGGTCTAATGAGCAGTTGAAGCTCTGTCCACATTCCCTTAAACCCAGTCAATTAAAAACACACCATGAACAGATTTCTTGTAAATGTAAGTCACTGATGACATCTTTCCGTATTACTCCCTTTGTTTCATTTAATATAGCGGTGCTTGGCTGGGCACAAAGTTTAAGAAAAAACAAGAGACTTCAAACTCATACCAAAAGTACCCATAAAACTTGTGGACTTAAACATATCATAACATTTCTATGGCTATAAGAGTACGTCGTTTATGGTGTGTTTGGTAGTGGGGAAAACATTTTCCAAAAAATGTCTTCCAACTTTCTCATGTTTGATTGATCAAAATCTTTGGAAAGCATTTCCTCCAGGTAATGTAGTTTCTTAGAAATGAGGGAAATGCCTTCCATAGAGGAAGTACGGAAAACAAGTTCCATAAGTGCATTCCACACTAATTATCTCTCCCCGCCCTTAAGCAAACTCCACCGCCACCCCCACCCACCTCCACCTTCATAGTGTTTGAATAGGTTATATACAGATGCTTTTGGGATAATATTTTCTGCTTACTTACCAAACACCAGAAAATAATTGAGAAAATCACTTGTTTTCCTGAAAAACATTTTCCGTGGAAAACATTTCCCGTCATACCAAACACACCCAAAGGGTAAAATGGGAAGTTCTAAAGTTAAAGGGTTTCCACAAATATAGAAAGATGTCATTCTTTTTGAAACATACTAAAAGAGAAAGAGTGTCATATAAACTAGAACCGAGGAAGTATTACTTACCAATCGTGATTCTGCCGCCCATTCCTTCCCATGTCTTAGTCCACCCTCCGCATTGGAATCCAAGATCGTCAGCATGTTTTCCTGCTACAAGAATTCTTTTTGCTTTCCTGTCTAGCGGAAGAAATGGTTTTGTTACATCCTTTCCATTCTTCAGAAGAACCAACGATTTTCGAACTGCTTCACGTGCTAATTCACGATGTTGCTGAAAGTATTATCAGAATGGTAAGGACTATTACGAAACATCTTTACAAATACATGCACATAGACTCCATCTCTCTCTCTCTCTCCATTCTTTAAAATGTATAATTTTACCGAACAAACAGACTTAGCAATATATCTGCCATGTAACATAGTTAGTTTTTGGGGTTTTTTTCATTTTTGGCTCGACAGCCAAAATTAATTACAGGCGTTAGCCAAAATATACAATACCTAATCACTGATTATGTATGTTTATGTATATGATAAGTACAATCTGTGTATACAATATGTATAATATATGTATATTTATACTTAATATACAAAACCTATACATTTGCTGGCTATCATTCTTTTGAGTGGTCCAAAAATGTAATATCCCTTAATAAAACCTGTCAAAATGAAGGACAAGGTGGACTTACATTACAACCAACGGTATCCAACAATGACCTATCACTCAGAGGGAACTCAAAAGCTCCAGAAACAAACTTAACTCTCAGGATCCTTTCAACAGCATCATCAACTCTGGTCATTGGAATCTTTCCAGATTCCACAAGATATTTAAAATGATCGAGAAATAATTGATACCGAAAAGGAACCATCACCTGCAAAAAATTAAACAGGCAGTAAGAACAAAAATAAGAATAAGTCATGCAAAGACATAATAACTCTCAAAACCGGATTTTATTTACCATGTCAATCCCTGCATTGATTGCCGCCAAAATGCATTGATCATAGTTAGATCCATAAGGATCGGAAAGTCGGTCAAGTGCTTCGGAGTCAGTGATAACAAAGCCCTACAAGAGTTAGGATTAAGATTCTTTTAGTATATGTGATCTTTAACCCAATAATATTCTTAGGAACCAACTTGACAAAGAAGTAAAACATCAGTGCATAACATTTTGTCCAAATCAAGTAGAAATATAAAGGGCTTTTTCATTTTGGCCGTCGGCGAAAATTAATTATGGGAACTAGCCAAAATATACAAACCTATACACTCCTTATGTATATTATATGTATATCTTATGTATACAATATGAATTATATGTATATTTATACTTAATGACAAAACCTATACATTTGCTGGCTATTATTCTTTTGGGCGCTCCAAAAATGTAATTATCTCAAATATAAACAACCAATAACCAAATTCCATGCAACCAGATTCAAATCAAAGCGAGACTTTGTTTCTCTTATCCCCTTACCTACTCCTTTGTAAGTTCGAGCAAAAACATTGAAACCAAGTTTTTGCACTTTCTGACTTGGTGAAGTTTCAACTAAAGTTAGAACCAACTCCAAGCCACATGAACTTTTGTAGCATTTGGATAAGAGAATTTTTTTTTTCTTTTTTTTTTGTTGGTTTACTAGAATTGATGTTGGTTTTATATTTTAGAACATAGTTGGGAGTTTGAATTTGAGAGAGCTTTTGGGTTGTCTTCTCAATAACTACCATTGCAGCCCTATAGTAGTTTTTCAAAGTTTTTCAACCTTTCATTTATGCAAAATTAATGGATTAAAATTGATAAAATATTTTCGTACTACTAAATGAATTCCAAAAAAAAAAAAAAAAAAGAATAAGAAAAGACAGAAAATGGGACAAATGTAGACAATGTGTAAGGCCGTGACAATTGTTTGCTGAGTACAAAGTCCAAAACATGTTTGGCCTTCAAAACAATTTGGTTAGTTTTCTATATTGTTTTTTAAGAAACAGTTTTGAGTACAAAGCCGCATGTTTAATTTGGAATGAAATCCAAATGGGCCCTGAAACTCAGTTCCTTAGAACCATAATATGTCCAATCACTTCCCATACTAAGCATGGTAGGAATGAGAAAAGCATTTGGCAATTTAGAGGAGTTTTATGGTGAACTCATGGCCCGAATGAACCGCAGAGCAGTGAGAGATGGGGAATTTTCATAAATGACACTATTTATGCCCCTAATAACAAATTATGGCGATATTATTGAGTTTACAAAACATAGCAACAGTTTTTTTCTTTAAACCTATCATAGATACATACACTGGACGTCATACGTACATACATACACTGACCGATATAAAATCTGGTATAAAATGACAATCTAGATATTTTTTGTAATAATATGAAGGATTGCTAAAACAGGTAATTAGTGGTCTTAAGTCCGTTATATCACGTAATTTTCCCTTGAGAGAACAGGCAATCCTTACCTTAAATCCGAGCTTCCCTTTTAGAACTTCAGTAAGAAGAAAGTGGCTAGCATGTAGGTGGCATCCATTCCATTTAGAGTAGGATGCCATGACTGTGCAGACTCCCTGAGCAATACAATCAATATAAGGGGCAATATGTATTCTCTCTAGATCGTCATATGATGATATTGTATTTCCCTCATTTACACCTCCATCAGTACCCCCATCTCCAACAAAATGCTTTGCACATGCAACAACCTTGTCTCTGGAGTAAAACGCATCAATTAGTCCAAAGAAATCCATGCCATTAATAGCCTGTTTGGCGAAGCTTCTAAAAAAAATCAGCTTATTTTAAAAAGTGCTTTTCAAAAAAGAACTTTTGGCGGGAAGCAGTTTGTGGTGGCTAACGAATCGGAAAAGCACTTTTGCACAACAATTAGTGTTTTGGCCAAACTGTTAAAAGGTGCTTCTAAGTGTATTTTCTCAAAAGTGCTTTTCAAAAAAGTATTTTTTGAGAGAAGCTACTTTTTCCAGCTTCTCAAAAACAACTTCTCTGCTTCTACTCAAAAACACTTTTTCTTCTCCTAAAAGCTTGGTCAAACATCTCAACTTTGAAAAAATTAGCTTATTTTGAAAAGTGCTTTTTTGGTGGGAAGCAGTTTATGGTGGCTAATCAATCGGAAAAGCACTTTTACACAGCAATTAGTGTTTGGCCAAACTGTTAAAAGGTGCTTCTAAGTGTATTTACTCAAAAGTGCTTTTTAAAAATGTACTTTTTGGGAGAAGCTACTCTTTTCAGCTTCTCAAAAACAACTTCTCTGCTTCTACTCAAAAACACTTTTTCTTCTCCTAAAAGTGTCAAATATCTCAACTTTGAAAAAGAAGCTCTTTTGGCCTTGGAGAAGCTTGGCCAATCAGACTATAAGGCGACAAATGATGCAAAAGTAGAAAGCTATAAAGATATCTAAAGAATGATCAGCAAAAAGATAACAGCTAACAGGTGCTTTCCAGCAGTGAAATCTTTATTTTCTTACTCTAGGAACATTTCTAATTTTCTTCCCTGATGATTTTTTTCTTTTCTGCTTAAATGGAAATATGTGGAAGATAATTTGAATGTGCACATGACAGTAAAAATTAAAGGTTAAACACGAGGGAGTTACATTATATATTTAGAGAATCACACAATTTTGGAATTTGTAATAATGTAAACTTCTACTACCTTCCAGCTAAAAAAGGATAGTTTTTGGGGTATCCAGGAGGTGGTTTCCCTTGTAAGCCTGTGACGACTGAGGTCATCTCCCTAATAAGTTCGGTGTCTTCGCCAAAACTCTCATAACATCTTCCCCACCTGGGGTCTCTACATACCTGTTTCGCATTATTTCAATGAAGAAATCAGTCTTTTGAGACATTTCAACTATTCACACCATTAAATTTCTGTTTAACTTTTACAATCTTCAGGAATTTAAGTTCATTAAATGATTCAAAGCTTAAACTTTGATGTAATATTTTCGACTAACTTTTCATCCATTACTTTACTATTCCCTCACTTTAACTAGGATAACACTATTACATAAGTGAAATTAACATTTCAAACTCTGCTTCAACTTACAGCAACACAGGGAGCAAAATCATAGTTAATGCCGCAGGCCCTGACTTCAAGGGCAGTCACTGCTCCAATCTTTTGAGCCAATTTTGCATCTCTGCTCCACATTATATCTGATTTAGGTTTTGGTCTTAAGAAATAGTTATAACTAAGAAGTTGAAAATAAAGACATAATTTCAACCTGGTGGCTCCAAGGCCAACATTTTGTGGGAAAATGGTGGCACCATAGACATTGTTATTTCCATGAATAGCATCAACTCCATAAAGAAGTGGAATCCCTAGCCGTGATTCCAGAGCAGCCTTTTGGAATCCATCAACCATATCTGCCCAAGCTTCTGATGGGGCATCCTCAAATGGACCACTACCTCCAACACTAAGTATACTCCCTGCATAGCGGACAAAGGTTCACCTAAAATTCAATCAATCAATCAACTACGCCTCAAATTCAAAAAATAAGTTGGGTCAGCTATATGAATCCTCTATATCTGTTGCTCAAGATTTAGGTCCACGGGGATATTTAGCTATTTAGCCTTAGAGAAAGGTGACTTGGTAAGACCAGAATCTGGAACAGGGATTGGATGAAAATTTGCTTTTTCTTTAGCAGGAATGGCGCCACCTTTTTATTTAGCAACTGCCACCCTGCTTAATAGGAATAGGATGCACCTACCGACTGGTGAAAGGAAAGAGCTGGGTCAGCCATCGACAAAGGAATGCCCAACTCTACCCATTCATCAAGGGTTCTCTAAGTTCCACACTTAGTGGGGGAGCCAGAATTTTCACTAAGCGAGTTAAACATATAACGAAGTAAACACATGAATAAGTCAAGGCAATTCAACATCAACTATACATATATAAAAGAATAATTTTGACCTTATATAGACAATGTAAATTTTCGACAAAGGGGTTTCATACCCTGGCTCTGCCCATGCCCACGCTTATCCTAAATGGATACTAGTTTAATCCCAACTAGTTAGTATTGTATGATATGACCCTTAGGTCTAACTTAACCCCAAAAGCTACCTCATGAGGGGAGGATTTCTCAAGTCCATATAAGGAGGTGAATAGTTCATCCTCCATACAATGTGGGACCCTAACTCACTCTAACACCCCCGCACACCCAGGCCACCAACTGGAGCATGGACCGGGGCCCCACGTAGAGATGGATGTGGCTCTGATACCATCTAAGATATGTCCATTGAGCCTAACTCATCCCAAAAGCTAACTCATGAGGAGAATATTGTCAAAGTTCATATAAGAGGCCCACTAGTCCATCCCCAAACAATGTGAAACTCTAACCCACTCTAACAAATATCGCCAAAATGAATCATTACTCTGATGTATTCAGGTTCATTTTCAAATTCAGGTTACTCTGATGTATCCTACATGACTAGTGATGGCAATGGGGTAAGGCAGGGCAAACTCTTAAGGTGGCAGGGTAGGGGAAGACATAAAGGGGGCAGAGCAGGGCAGGGTCTGGAAAAAACAGGCCAAACTACAAAATGTAACAAGGAACCAAGAAACTAATGTGGATATGCATTTAAATATTGTTTGAATTTTCAACATTCATTGCTACTTGCTTATTTAACATCTAATCTAACAAAATGTCAAGTATCAATATTATAGCACTAGTTTGCTCCTATGTCATTTAGGAAATATATATATATTCTTTAAGTTCGCTCATATCGAATAAACTTGGTACTTCTAATATATAAAGTTCAGATAGAAAATTCTTATAAATTAATAGAATCCTATAAAATAATTAATGAAGAGAAAAATATATCAAATAAATTGAGACGGAGGGGATAATAAATAAAGGGTTGTACCTATAGAGAGGTCCCTAATAACAGAAGGAGTAGCGACAGTGCGTTCAATTTGAGTCATTTGACCAATCTTTTCTTCAACTGTCATACGAGAAAGCAAGTCTTTTACTCTTTCCTCAATTGAAATTGATGGGTTCTTGTATATGCAATCCATTGCTTAAATTTCTAAGGAATAATAGTAACAAGTAAAGAAAGTGTGAGAGTTTTCTTTGATGTTTGTGATCGATTTATAGACAAGTCAATGACTGTGCAGAGAGAAAAAAATGACTAAAGAAGAAAATGTTCAGTGGATTAGTCATAAGGGGTCGTTTGGTTTGATGGCAAATTATGCTGGGATAGTTATGCTGGTGAGCCGAAAATCATTCCGAAATAACCTCTCTATCTTCACGAGATAAAGGTAAGTTTTGTGTATACTCTATCCTTTTCAAACCCAACTTGTGAAAATACACGGGCTATGTTGTTATTATGATTAGTTATGCTGGGATTAGTTATGCCGATGAGCCGAAGATCTTTCCGAAACAACCTTCCTATTTTCACGAGATAAAGGTAAGTTTTGTGTATACTCTACCCTGTTTAAACCCAACTTGTGGAAATACACGGGCTATGTTGCTGTTGTGATTAGTTATGCTGGTATTAGTTATCCTGATATATTATTTTTTATGAATTGTTTGATTTGTTGTATTAAAAATACTCCCTCAATTTCATAATAAGTGGTGTTTTAAATTTTTCATTATATTTCAAAATAATTAGTGTTTTAGGATTTCAAGAAGAAATTAATCTTATTCTTCCAAACTTACCCTTATTTATAATAAAAAATTATTAAATATTTTTTAGGCATTAATTAGGAGTAAATTAATAAAAACACTAATAATTTTAATGATAAATTTCTTAGGATTGTGCATATGCTAAACTAACCGAGGGAGTAACATGCGTTGCCTATTTTCTAAAAGAAGTTGTACGGACCATAGGGGTATTTTTATCATTTGCATTGTTTTATTCAAGAATAATTAATTCCGGCACTATTATATCACCATGTGGTAAAAATAACTTATTCTAATTCTATTTCTAATTCAAATATAACTTATTTTAGAATTAGTAACCAAACAAGAATTTGAGAGAAATTTTCACTCCAATACTAAGAATTAATCCCAATTAAGTCAATAAATAAAGGTTAAGATATAAATTTGCTTAAATTTCTGCTCTTTCTTCTATGAAATGACAAGTGAAAAGTTTAAGTTTTAGTCTTTGATGTTTATAACAAGTGAAAAAAAATGATATTTTTGTCTTCAATGTTTTGTAATCGATTTATAGAGAATTCAATGACTAATGAATTCAAAGTTGCTGAGAAAAAAAATGACTAAACAAGAAAATGGTCAGTTGATTAGCCTTCCTCTCAAGTTACATGGTGTGTTTGTCCTGTACATGCCTTGTTTATATCTTACTAGCTCTTTTAACTATTACTTGTCATGTTTCACTTTTCGAGAATCAATTTTGATTGACATTTGGAGTTAAATTAAATTAGATTAATTCAATAATTTAAAATTAAAATGTTCAAACACTATACACAATAATTTTATCTTGAACTTTTAAAATGAAAATAATTTGAGATATCTATTTTTAGAAATCACGCTGATAATTTGAGACCCACTTTAAATATTGAAAGTGTAAGAGAGGGGAGGGGGAGTGGTTGAATTGTAACTTTTTCGATTGGTTGGTCAACTGTTAACTTAGTGAATGCTAAAGTAAAATGCAGAAGGTAAATGACACCAAATATTTTATACTAGTTCAGATTCAATGTGAATCCTAATCCAGTTCCCTTGGTTACAAGGGTGTTCTCTGCAGCTCTTTTGTGAAGGTTTGGTACAATGATTATTTGAATGGAGCTCCTACGTCTACACTCAAAACACTCGTAATCTTTTGATACAATGCCTCACAAACTATACAATGAGTCCGTTTGGCTTAGCTTAAAAAAAGTGGCTTATAAGCTGGTTTGACCAAAAAAACAGCTTATAAGCAAAAAAAAAAAAAAAAAAGGTTGGGCCACCCCAGCTTATTTTTTTTTGGCTTATTCTAAGCACTTTTTTAGCTTATAAGCTGTTTTGCCAAATACCTAAAAAAACCAAAAAACAGCTTATAAGCTGGTTTGACCACTTATAAGCCAATCCAAACGGGCTCTATATCTCTACTTTCTTTTTGTTTACACTATAGATCACTTAGAAATATAATGTTTATGAAAAGTAAAGCAGAGAACTTGAGAGAATGAGACAAAGGTATAAATCCTTTGTCTAGTAGAGCTTCCTTAAATAGCCAGTAGCTTGATGTCGTTTTTGGCTCTTGAAATCAGAGAAGCAACCCAAGAGATTTTATCCTTGGAAATAGGAATATTGAGGATCCTATATTCCAAGAAAAAGTTATAACTGTTGGAGGAGATTCTTCGTTCCATGTAAATCTGCTTTGAGTAGTAATCATGTTCCTTCAAAGGAAGGAAAATCTCCTAGACTCGTGCTTGATTTGAGAGCTTTAAACTTGATTGAAATCTGTGGAATATCCTTCCTTGGACGGCTGTGCTTGATGTAATTCCTCATAATAGCAGTTATCATAAATATGATATGATCTTGTACTAATCTCCTTGATAGCTTTTCTTCCCTTATTAGCTGCAATCACCTTCAATTATGGCTTGATTGAATGTTAAGACCTGATTGTAGTTGTCATAAATAATTGATGAGTTTATTTGTGGAGTGATTCCCTTGATATCTTTGCTTCCCTTATTTGGTTTTATTATCATACCTACACAAGTAAAATTATCATCATTAAAACTTGACACTAACAATCCCCCCTTTTTGAGGATGACAATTTAAGAAAAGGTGTAGTCAACTTCCCTGTCGATATGGTGGATGCTCCGCCTGAATAGGGGGATGCTCCCCCTGAATAGTTGACTGTTGTTCTCCCCCTTTGGCATCACTCAAAAAACATATCAAGCAAACAAACAAACAGCAATAGACATAGAGACCGATAACTAGTAACTATGTAAAAGATGTAGAGCATAAAAAATGCCGAACATATCAGCACAAGAGTAGCAAAAGACACAGCAACACAAAGGGACTTAGTTCCCACAAAACACATTGTTTAAACAAGCCAAAAACACACAAAATAAAACTACTGCTACTCCTGGCGCTTGAACACTGGGCGACGAAATAAGCCAAAGTATTAACAATAGCATATTTCATATCAGTCAAAGATGGAGTTAGACTTTTAGGCATCACACCAATACTAGCTTGGAGCTTTGTTAACAGTTTGACCGCCTTCTTTATCACAGCATCCAGCTTAACCCTTAGCCTAGAGACATCACCACCAATTTCCTTAGTCGAATCACAAGTCTTCTCTACTTGATACAAAGTGGATGCCATTAAGTCTTTGATGGACTCAATTGTGTCATCCATAGCAAAAAGTTTGAAAAGAAGTTCAGCATAGCATTCAACAGAAACAACAGAGGGATCAGATTTTTTGACTTTGATAGAGGGACCAGGGTTAGATTCTTCATAGGCTTCCTTGAGAACTCAGGATTCATTGCTTAAGATATAACTCATGCTACCAAACGCTCTAGAATTGTAACCTTGTTTAACATGAGTAATGGGATATTCAACTAAGTCAATTTTGTGGACTTCAAGTATGTAAGAGATGAGCATACCATAAGGAAGGCTAGAGGGATTAGAGGCACACTCAATCATGAAGTTGATAACTATAGAGGACAGATTGATTTTTTTTTTATTTTTTTTTGAAGAGAAGGCAGAAGGCAAATATGGCATTACGTTGAGAAATAGTGGAATAGGACCCAGCACAAGGGACTATGGTAGTTGCAACCATATGGGCTAGCACACGAGCCTCGAAGATTTGTTTAAAGGGCCAATTTGAGCAGGGACAGAGGCAGAATTTGAAAGATCTTTCTTAACTTCATCAAAAGACATTTCAAGAGACTCAAGCTAGGAATTTTTTGGTAATTCAGAGAAATCAGAGCAAGTACAACCAAGAACGGAATCAAGAACAGAGCAATTTAACATAATATGGGTACCAAGAACCATAGTTTCGAGTTCATTAGGCTTAGTGGAACGAAGATTAGCATAGAACATTCGAACAGGGGTTTCATAAATATGAGCAGGGGTTTTGAAAAAAATTTCCCAACCTTGATAAATAATGAGATGTTTTACCATGTATCAGAGAGAAAGCATGTGATCAAGATCAATAATCATACCAGAAACAATTGTTTTGTCTTCGAGAGACACTAACAGATCCCGATGTTGGTCATTATAAAAAAAATTGAGAAGATCAAGAGATTTTCAGAGATAGTCTTGAGTTTCTTTGGGGAATCGGAGCATGCAACATCATCAAGATTGAAAAGAAGAATGGGGTCAGATGCGTCAGAAGATGAGGAGTTGCTGGAGTTATCAGAGTCAAGAGGAAAGGGAGATGAGCTTTTACCTTTTCCTTTGAGTCTAGAGCTTTGACGCGTAGAGACAAGTTGAGCTTTTTGAGTTTTTGCCATGATGATAGAGAAAAGGAAGGCGGAAGATAGGGTGGAGAAAAAAAATATGGGAGAACGAAGATGAAAAAGGAGATGTATGGAAAGAAGAAAGGGTTTATGGGGAAAAGAAAAAGATAGAGTAGGACGATATGATAAACGTGTCAGTCATAATGAGAAAGGAAAGCTATTATGGCAAGTTACTTAGATTAGAACGAAAATTTTGACACAGATTCATATAAGATTTCAAATAAAGGAGGTTGTAAAAGAGGTTTTCAAAAAATAAAAAACACGAATAAGGAAGTAAAATTTAGACAGATTGAGCAATAATTCCCAAAGATTCTCTTAGCATGCAAAAACATTCTTCAAGAAGCGGTTTAGTAAATATATCAGCAGGCTGATTTTCAGTGTGCACAAAAACTATTTCGATGTCCCCTTGAATAACATGATTTACAATGAAATGATGTTTAATATCTATATGCTTAGCCCTATAATGATGCACAGGATTTTTGGACAGACAAATAGCGCTCGAATTATCACAAAAAATTTAATAGGTTTAAAAAACAAGTCATAATCACTTAATTAATGAGACATCTAAATTAATTGTGTGCAACATTGAACAACAACAATATATTCAGCCTCAGTAGTAGAGAGAGAGAGAGATTGGTCCCTGTTTTTTTCTATTCCATGAAATGAGGGATTTTCCTAGAAATTGGCAAGTACCACTTGTACTTTTTCTATCATCCTTATCAACTGCAAAGTCTGCATCTGAAAATCCCTTAAGTGTAAATTGTTAGTGTTTGGATACCATATACAATAATTAGTTGTTTCATGGAGGTATCTTGGTAATGCGCTCCACAGCAGTAAGATGAGATTCCTTGGGAGCTGCTTGGAATCTAGCGCACTTGCATACACTAAACATAATATCTGGTCGACTGGCAGTTAAATAAAGCAATGATCCAATCATACCACAATATTTAGTTTCATCAACAGGTTTTCCTGCTTCATCCTTACCAAGAGTGCAAGTAGGACTCATTGGAGTTCCCATAGCTTTTGAGTCAGCCATCCCAAATTTTTGAACAAGTTCCTTAGCATACTTGGCTTGACATATGAATATCCCTTTGTTAGATTGATGAAGTTGAAGTCTCAAAAAGAACTTTAATTCTACCATCATTCTCATTTCGAACATGCTTTGATAAGATCAGAGAATTCCTTACGCATAGAGGGGTTGGAACTTCCAAAAATAATATCATCAACATATATCTGAATAATGAGATTTCCTATAGAGGGTCGTTTGATAAATAGAGTTGTATCAATTTTTCTAGAGAAATCATGACTTACCAAGAAGGAGCTTAAGCAATCATACCATGCCCTAGGGGCTTGTTTAAGACCATATAAGGCTTTAGTTAATTTAAAAACATGGTAAGGTAATTTTGGATTTTCAAAACCTGGAGGTTGTTTGACATCCATTGGATAAAGTTTGAATTTTTTTAAAAGAAGCATATGCAAGCAAAATGCTGATAGATTCTAACCGGGCAACAGGTGCAAAGGTTTCATCATAATCGACTCCTTCCTGTTGTGAGTATCCTTGAGCAACAAGTCGAGCTTTGTTTCTAACCACTTCTCCGGCCTCATTTAACTTGTTTCTGAATATCCATTTTGTTCTAAGGATTGATGCATTTTCAGGTTTAGGAAACATATTCCACACTTTGTTCTTTTCAAACTGGTCAAGTTCTTCTTCCATAGCTTTGACCCAGTGTTCATCTTTATGGCATCAACAACTTTCTTTGGTTCATATTGAGAAATAAGAGACAAATTTACATTATTTTTATTAGATGCTCTAGTTTTCATTCCTTTATTGATGTCTCCAATAACAAATTTCTTGGGATAATCAGGTTCGCTTCTCCACTTATTTGGAACTATCCCCACTGTAATATCAGGCGACTTCGATATCTCAATAGTCGACTCAGCAGATTCATTTTCCTCAAAAGATTTTGTAACCACAGCAGCTGGCAATTGACTGTCTTCTTCATCTATAATTTTTCCTTTCTCAGCCATGTGATTAGTATCATCAAATACAACATGAATAGATTCTTTAATGGATAAAGTACGTTTATTTAAAACTCTATAAGATCTACTAGTTAGAGAATAACCAAGAAATATACCTTCATCACTACGAGGATCAAACTTACCAAGATTGTTTTTTCCATTGTTGTGAACGAAACTCTTACATCTAAAAGGATGAAAGTAGCTAATATTTTGCTTCTTACCAGTCCATAAATCATAAGGAGTTTTTTTTTTTAGAATTGGTCTGATCAGGCACCTGTTTAAAATATAGCAAGTTGTACTTACTGCTTCAGCCCAAAAGTGATGTGGTAAATCAGTTTCTACGATCATTGTCCTTGCCATGTCTTGTAGAGTTCTATTCTTTAGTTCAACCACACCATTTTGTTAAGAAGATCATAGTGAGGAGAAGTTATGTATATCCTTCTTCATTGCAAAACTCCTCAAAAGGCTTTGTTTGGAAATTCTCCTCCATGATCACTTCTGATAGAAGTGATGTATTATCCTTTTTCACGCTGAACTTTCTCACAAAAAAACTTGAAATTCTTTAAAGTATCATCTTTATGAGCAAGAAATTCTACTCAAGTGAACCGAGAAAAATCATCTATTATAACAAATACATACATTTTTCCTCCAATATTAACAGTTCTAGTAGGACCAACAAGATCCATATGAATTAGCTGCAAAGGTTTTGAAGTAGACAATGATCTTTGGTGTAGTTGAGTTTTGGTAATCCCACTACAAGATCGTGTCTTGCCAATTTTTCTATTAAACGCATACTAGCATGACCAAGCTTCTTGTGCCACATCCATGGGTCTTCTCCCATTGAAGCCAAGCATATATGACTTGTTGGACTATTGATAGAATCCAGTGTATACACATTTTTGCTTCTGCTTACACGAAGAATTTCTCCCCTAGTGGAGTCTTTTATGATACAACCTGTTTTTCGAAACCTTAGCTCAACTTCTGAGTCGCACAGTTGACTTACGCTTAAAATATTGTATTTGAGTCCCTTCACTAGCCAAACATGAAAAATGTCACAAGAATTATTGAAAGCAATAGTACTAATACCAATTACCGTTCCAGTGGAGTTACAGTCAAAACCTCTTTATAATTGCCATTCGTTATAATACTATTTCACTATAACGGCCTGATTTCTCCGAAACCCATTTTTCATGTTATATTTTACTTCTCTATAACAGCATTCTGCCTCTAACAACAATAGCATCCATTATAGCGGTACATTCTTTGTAAAATTACCTCTTTATAACAGCCATACTCAAATAGCGTGTAATAATATTTTGTAAGAAATATATTATGTGACAACAAAAGTGTCGATGAAGAGCCTCAACCTACTGCTACTTAGAGATAGAAGAGTCAACTATTAAGCACTTAGACAGCCTTCAATGGAAAGCTATTGAATTACATTTTGCTGAAAGTTTGAACTCAGTTCAAGCATTATATTATCATGAAGAGACTAGAATTTAGAAACAGCCTATAATTGTAGAGTTCTTACGTCAAACTTGAAATATTTAAATTCTCAATTAATTTAAAATACATATGTTTCATAGATTTTAATTCTTTATCTGTGTGGTACAACTAGTTATGGATTTAGTAGTAATTTATTAGTCTTTTCAATTTTTAATTTATGAGATATGAAAATCAATTGAGATTTTAAAATTTACAAGTTTATTGTTTTCGTTTATAACATAAAAAGTACAAAAAGTTAATGGTTTGCGTACTTTTGTTTATAACAGCTAAATGAGATCTAAATATCGAATGTCAGTATACATGCATAACAGCACCTCACTATAGCAGCCATGTAATTTCCGGACAAACGGTGCCACTATAGAGAGATTTGACTATATATCCAAATGTTACTAATCCTCCATCAAAGTAAACGACTGATTTGAACAAACTTTTGTCGCTTGTCATATGTCTTGAACACGCACTATCTAGATACTTTTGGTGTTCCTGCAAGACAACTTGTGTACAAAGGTTTAGGTACCCAAGTGTTCTTGGGTCCTTGATTGTTAGTTTCAGAACACATATTATTCTTGGGTTTCTATACCCAACTAGGAGCAGTTGAAAAGCGAAATCTACAGTTATAATAATCATGACCAGTTCTTCCACAACAAAAACATGTTTGAAAAGGTTTTCCTTCAATATTACAGATTAGTTGACTTGCTCACATTCTATTTGTTGCAGACTTCCTTTCAGTTGACTTGAAAGTTCTAGTCGACTGATCTATCTTTATATGAGTGGTTGACTTACCTTTTAAATTATTGGATATAGATATGGGCTTTTTCCCAGTTGACTTATTTGTATATGTTGATTGGCTAGGCTTGATATAACTATGACCTGAAGGTTAGAGTAAAACATCTATTTTAGATTGTAAATCATAAACTTCATTTTGAAGAGAATTCTTTTCTTTTTCACAAACTTCCAATTTTAATTCCCATTCATTTTTCTCTCTTTTCAATTTCCTATATTCATCAAAAACATTATTTAGGTCTATAAGAGTTTGATCTAATAGTTCATCAGTTTCTTCACATTTGGAGCAAGGATAAGAACTTACTTCACTGGTTTCTCCAATAGCCATGAAACACAAATTTTCAATCTTCTCATTTTCTTCATCTGAGATTTCATCTTCACTCCAACTACTGAAAGCCCTTAGCTTTTGATAGCTTCTAGTTGGTTTTATTTTTGCCTCAGGACACTCAAATGCAATATGGCCATATTTTCCACATTCATAACATTTTTCATCATTCTTTTGTTGAATAGTGGAAGTGTTACCTTTTCTGAAATTTGAACTTCCTTTTCTATTGTTCCTTGATATTCTCATAGCTTCTTCGACATGTCCAGAAATCATGGCAACTTCTTCTTCTTTAAAATCATCATTATCAGATTCTTCAACTTGAGCCTTGAAAGTGTAACGATCCGCCCAGTCGTTATTTAATATTTCGTAAAACCAAGGATTGTAAATAATAAGCTCCATGATGTGTTTTAAGAGTTAAGAGTGGGAAAAATCAATTTCGGAAGGATTTGGAAATTTCGGGCCAGAAAATAAAGCGGACCGCTATAGAGGTACCACTATAGTGGCTTAGCGACCGTCGTAGCGGTCCACGCAGAATAGTAGCCCAAATTTCTATACTTAGTCTATTTTTCTCTCATTTTTCAACAAAAGACTTTCAAAGCCTGCTCCTAGGTTTCCTCATGAAAGAAAAAAAAACCATTGGCCCCAAGAAAAAGAAACCTTTCTAATTTCTTTTCCACCCTTCCCTACGAATAATATTCGCTCATGGATTCGGATGAAGGCTAAAAAGACGAGCAATTCATGGAGAATCAAATACCTGTTCGTCAAAGAGTTAGGCTATGGTTTACTTTAGTTAGACTTTAATTAGTGAACCGTATATACACTTAGAGTTGACGGGAGAATGCATGCTTAGGTCCTTGGACACGGAGTTTGGATGGACGGACTTGTTAATGTGAATAAAATATGGTGTGATGATGGCTATAATAATAATGATTTAGTTTAATAGAAAGTGATGTTGTCGCTACGGAGATACCTCGTGTTTTCCTTATGCAACCCTAGAAGGGGTGAATTTCGTTTGTATATCTTATTTTGTTGCATGTCCATATAATTGTTTCCTTGAAATTAAGAGGTCGTATTAAAAGAATTATATTGAGTTGGGTTGACATTATGCCCATCAAGGGCTGGGATTATGATTGATCTGTCATGTAGTTTTGTGCATTGCACTGCATGGGTTAGGCGGAAATACAGGTAACAGGCAAGGCTGAGTATGGGCATTGTGTTGTCTGGCCTTTTGGTTGTTGAGCTGAGTACGTGAACTACATATATGTATATGAATTGGATCTGCGACCAAGGTTCGTTCCGGGGCGGAGTTTTGTGCTCGGATCCGAGGAGTATTTCAGAACGAGTGGTACATTGACACCATGGGTCCCCTGCAGGTCATGGCTACTGAGCAAAGACCTCATATAGCGTGTATGTACAGTGTGTTTGGGGCCTGCATCACATTTGCATTGCGCTACATCTCATGATATATGTTATACATGTGTGTACTACTGTCGTTAACATTGCCCATTTATTCCATGTGTGTTGTTGAGAGTCTGGTGGAGAGGTGGTCACACAAGGTAAGTGTAGTGCTGGTTGTCAGATAGTGATTTATTTTCCTAGATACGTTGTATTATAGTAGTGATGTGAGTAGGTGAGCTCTCTTAACAACAAGGGTAAAAGTATAGTATACAATGACGCGGAGACTAGAGTTACTAGGTTGTGATTTGGTAAAATACCTTACATTTGGGGAATAAAAGAAGTGAGCTTCGAGAGTAAAAATGGTAAGGGGGCGGTGTGGTAATGATCTGTATTTAGAATCTTGAGGTTCATTGACTTATCTGCTTATCTTATTGACTTTATGTTGTATTGCGTGAACTAATCTTAGTCGACCTATGATGCTTACCAGTACGTGTGGTGTACTGATACTACTCTTGCTAAATTCTTTCTGGGTGTAGATGTATTGCAGGTCATAGCTGAAGTTTCGCCGCGTAGATTTACCGTTATTCTCCTACAGCTTCGCCTATCTCACTCCCGGCGGAGGCTGTGTCATTTATATTGTCTTCCTATATTTTAGGAGCTCTTGTACCTGTCTAGACTAGGTCCCGGGGATTTATTGCGGATTTTGTCGTATTGAAATGAGCCTGTAATAAGTGTCTATTTTAAATTCTATTATTTTTTAGGATGGTTGTCATATGCTTTTGAGTGATTGGGTTTATTGGTAAGGGTTCGCCTACTAATTCGTAATATGGTAGGTGCCCGCACGACCCGTGGGTTGGGTCATCACAGAAAGCAACCACTTTTTTTATTTCATCCTTCTGATATCTTTGAATATGATTCTTTTTCAAATGCTATCAGATTTCCTCTTAGTTCATCATAAGTGAATTTGTCTAGATTTCAATCTTCCAAGACGATTGCCTTGGTTTCCCAAGTCTTTGATTCTAACAAGCTTTCTAACTTGTTTGTGTGTTGGTGTAAGTTACTTCAAGAGATTTGAGTTCTCCAATTATCTTGCTAAATCTGGTGAACATTGATTCAATGTTCTCATCATCCTTCATTATAAAAGCTTCATAGTCATGTCCCGGTGCATCAATTTTGGTTTCCCTTACTTTTGACGGTCCTTCATAGGTAACGTCAAGCTTATCCCACATTTCTTTGGTAGTGTCATAGTTGGATATTTTTGCGTAGTCTTCTCCACTGACTGCACAGTAAAGCAATGTTATTGCCCTAGCATTTTTTTGCAGTGATTCCTGTTGTTCTTTAGTAAAATCATGTGATTCCAAATCAATTTTTGATGTATCTGTGTCCTCCTTATTACTAGTATCAACTTTTGGAATAGGTTTAGGCCCTTTCTTGATCACAATCCAAGCTTGATAATCTGTTGATTGCATAAAGATTCTAAACCTTTCCTTCCAATGACAATAGAGTTCACTATTGAAGTATGGTAGTCTTGTTGTGGAGTGCCCATCTTGTAAGATTGCTCCAGGAATTTGGTATCCAGCCATTTGATCTTTTCTCACATGCGATTAGGCAACTAAATGTGAGACCTTGCTCTGATATCAATTGAAAGTGGCGGGGGGGGGGGGGGGGGGGGTTGATTGGCTAGTCGACTATGTAGGACCAGTAGTCGACTGTTAACTCAATGAATGCTAAAGTAAAATGCAGAAGGTAAATGACACTAAACATTTTATACTAGTTCAGATTCAATGTGAATCCTTGTTACGGTTCACTTTCACGCGGGTGCATAAAAGCTACTTCGAGGTTGTTGGTGCTCTAATTGAATTTTATATTTTTTAGAGTCGCCACCTAATTTATTTAAGGAAAATTAGGAAAACTGGGTAAAAGATTTTTCAACCAAGAGAAAAATACTTCATGTACCAACAAAGTTCAAGGTAAGGGTTTGGTGATCCCCTAGAGAAGGTTTTACGCACCTAGTATTAAAGATCTGTAGAATACGGTTGACCTACGAGCTTCAATGTGTGATTACTGTATTATTTGCTTGAAAAGTATTTATATCTCCGCAAAAAATATCATTTATCTTTACCACAAAACTCAAAATTTTGGCAAAAAATCCCCTTAGGAAAGGGGGGTTTGGGTTTGAAAATCCGTATAAGGGTTCAACTCACTTTATCTCCAGACTAAGACACACCCAGGATTTCTCCCAAGTAGAGTCGCTACTATTTTAGTCCTAATAAAATGAGTTTAGTACTTATAGGTTTTATACATATATATGGAAAATATGGAGTATATCTCCTATTTTTTGATAAGTATTTATAGGAATTAGAAAGTTTTCATTAAGTCCATTTTAGTGCATTAAAGCTCAATAAGTCAACATATACTCCATACCAAATACATCTTATCCTTAAGCCCGGTCCAGGTAGATTTCCCTCTGATTTTTTCCATAAAAATTTTGGGCTTTCGGCCTAATTTATCAAAATCATTTGAATCCAAGTATAAAGTCCATTTTTCTATTGCCAGCTTTAATCCCCAGAATTCCATCATTTATTTCCTGTGTTTGAAGTGATTCTTGTTAAAATAATTTTTCCAAAACAATTTTTGAGTTGCATCCGTATTTCCTTATCAAATTTAAAATTTTAGTAAAAAAAAAAAAGTAACTCTCGGTCCAACAGCAGGCTTAAGGCCCAAAACAGTTTAAACATTGTCCTTTTATTACCAAATTCTACAAAGGGGGAGGTGGCCCAAACCGTTTATCACTTGGTCACTTTTTTTAAAAACCATTCAATCTTAATTAAAGTGTTGAATCAGTTTTTAAAATCTTAGCAAAATGAATTAATTACCAATTTTCATGCAAAGTTAGGATTAACCGAATTTTGAAAAGGTTTAGGCAACTTCCTAAATACTGAGTATTGTTTCCTAAGTTCTAAATACACATAGGGTTCCAATATTTTCAAAGTTATATCACACAAATAGAATAAAAATGGAGAAGTACCTAAGTCCACCAATTGTCTATTTTCACCCATACGTGGGCCTTCAATAAATATTAGATTCCCCTTTCATATTTTTCTCCCTTTCCTTAGGTCCGGACTTGATTCAAAGAAGGAGTTAGGCCTCAGGCCCAGAAGGCTAATGCAATGGAAGGCGGCCCAAATGGCCCATGCAGTTTTACATGAGACACAAAAAAGAAAAGAGAGGATAAGGATTAGAAGGTATCTAGAGCTACTTGTTTAACATGAACTAAGTATATGCATTTGTACAAGCGAATGTACACATTAATATACTTAAACAATGGATATATACAAAAAGAAGCTGGCCAGCCCAAGTTATAAAACAAAGAAGGGTTTTAAAAAAATTAACATGGCCTATTTTGAAAAGAATAGCAAGAGAAGAGGCCCAAACAGAAACGAACTCATAACACATACATGAGAAAAGCCCGACGAAGCAAACAAACATAAAACAAGCCCAACTCAAACCATTATGATGCACAAGTAATAATTCTAATGCCACATAGATGATATACCTCATGTATAGTATATCCAAACTCCTGTATGCCAGAGGTATACAGGAACTGTATACATCTAGTATACTTAGGTATATCTCTTGTGTACTCAAACAAAATCAACACTAGGATTCAGACAAAACAGGTTCCAATCCATTTGGCATGCCATGACACTATCTTAAGATGTACAAAGATGAATTTCATAGAAGGGAGCATAATATTCAGAAAAATCATATGCACATGAAGGGGTTCACACTTAGTCAACGTCGTACATTAATCACGCTCAAATTTACCAACAGAAACTCACAAAGAGAAGGGGAATATAAGTAAAACATCCACAAACAAGAGTATTAGGTAGAACCAGTTGAACGTGAGCAGCCAAACATAAGACAAGTTCTTTTAATCTTTTCCCTAACATATGGGCATACATATCAAGTGATTTACTTTTATGTGGTCACAAGAAGAAACTAAGTAGGCATGGTTTCACATAAGAGACTTAGCAAATACCAACATTTTTTTTTTTAGATTTAAGCAAGTATTTCTAGTGAATAAGCATGTAACAGGTTCATGTGATATTCTTAAAAGACAACAACTACATGCAGTAGTGAGTAAAACAAGTTCAAATTCAACAGAAAATGCTCATTTTTGACATACAATTGACATTTTTAGCATCAACTCATAGAGCCAAACAGAACCCTAAGGGGAACATATTAAGCCAAGTATGGGTGTGCTAAAGCATACATTGTTGTGCAGCTTGATACAAGTGAAATGGGACAGAGAACATGGTCATATGCTGGCCTCATGTGACAAACTTAATTCCTTTTAAATAGAAGAAGCAAGTAATACATGATTTAACCCAAATGGAGGGGACAGTATAGCTAAGCAAGTCATAAACCTTAGATATACATAAATAATCATTATAAACATGCAAATCACCTTTAAGCAGGCATAGACATGTATTTAATTCATACAACAACGTCACAAGTTAATGTAGCTTCTGCTAACCACAAAAGAACTAAAACTTGTAAGCAGGTTTGCCTAAGACATGTGATTGGTTATATACAGGGCAAACAGAAGGAACCTTAAGTCAAAACAACCTTGTTTAGATTAGAGATAATATGTGCATAATTAAGCAACTACTAATTAGTTAGGCATAATCAATAGACCATACATTCATACTAAACCAATGTGATTAGCTGAAGCTTGAACATTATTCACAAAGACTGATCACACATCTTGACAAGACAAACATATTTAACTTCTCTTAGACCAATCAAGCAGTTAACCAAAGTACATAAGAACATTAGGCTAACACATAATCAACTAAGAATCATGGTAAACTATCTAGTTTTGAAAACAAGACTATAGACATGCTAAAATAAGGCACTGAACTATCTATACTAATCACATGATTAATAATGGGATTATGCACTACTGTACACTAACTAAAGCAGGGAATGAACCAAACAAACTGCATAAACCTAAACATAGACAAAATTAGAAACAATAAACCTAATCATGATCAACTAAGCACATAATTAACATATAAACACATTGAACAACATTAAAAAGTAAAGACAAAAGGGAAGAATGTTACCTTTTTCATTGCGGCCTTAGAAGAGTTTGGACTTGAAAGCTCCAACACTTTACTCCGAATGCTCAACCACACTCAGAAAAAAAAAACTTTAAAACTTTAACTAAATCGAAAATTTAAAGGTCTTAAGCAAAATTGCTAGAAACCCTAGGTATTCCAATTTTTTATGTGCAAGTGATATTTTTAGTTGCCTCACTCCTCAACAATGTGATTTGGGGGTTCTATTTATAGAACCCCAAAAATCTCAAAACCCTAATGTCAATTTCAATGTGGGACTATGCAACTTTTCAGATTTGCTTGCTCTCAAAACCCATTTAATGGTTGAGATTCAGTGAACAAGCAGATAAGTGGTCGGATTTGACTAAAAAATTAATCAATCCTTTTGGTTCCTCATGAACCATTGATAATCGAGAATTTAAATTCGAGTAACAACAAAAACCATTAAGAAAATTCAATCCTTTGACCGTTGATTTGCAGAAGAAAAATAAAGAAAAAACGAAGCAATACCTTGTTTGGTTGAAACTTGGTAGAGAGAGGGGGTTACCATTAAATGCTTACCCCAATCGACCATGCTAAGGCTGAAAAAGGCGACGTACGCTTGTTGCCATTTCAGGCAACAATGACGCAAGAAAGAGGAGAGAGGGTGGGGCGGCTAGGGTTTATTTCAAGGAGAAACCCTTCTCTCGCACATAAGGGGTCGTTTGTCCTTGTGACAGAAAAATGAAAAGGGTAAGGGGATATTACCCCTTTAATTGCGGACTTGGACCGGGTCAGTTCCTTAATGGATTGGGCCAGGCAGAAAATCAAAGAAGAGGGAGGGGTGGCATATATATACTCATATATACATGATATAGATGTATACACATGTATATGCGTGTATATATGTGCAAGGACTTGACACAGTTTTAATAAAATGGCCACAATTAAGCGAGTCAATTAATTTAAACCCCCTTAATTATGGTCAAACACAATTAATTAATCATCTGAACAAACTAACAAACATGGCTAATTATGCAAATGAACTTAAGTTGCGAATATAGTCTTGACTTTAAACCATGAAATTGATTATTTCAATTATGGTCATAATTTGACCAATCAAACAATTAAAAGACTAATTTTGCAACAATGACCTTAATTAACTTAAGCCATGAATTTGGCTATTTCAATTAAGGCCAAAGTTAAACTTAGCCAAGCAATTAAAGGCTAATTTTGCGATGATGACCTCAATTGATTTAAACCATGAATTTGGCTATATCAATTAAGGCCAAAATTAACCAACAATTGATTGTTTCAATTATGGTCCCAATTAACCATTTTGTGAGAAATTTATGAAATTAGCCATAATTAAGCACTCGAGTTATTATGATCAATTCAAGAAATTGCACAAAAATGCAAAATTTAAGAATTGAGGTATTTAAATGATTAATTCATTTAATTAATCAGATTTCTTGAATTGAACAGAGTAAAATGCTTGCTAATTGATTTTCTGACAATTTTAACAATTAAATAAATAATTATTTTAAATTATCTTCTTGATTAAATTTACCAAATGCTACATATTAGTTGCAAAAATGTAAATTGATTTTTAAATGATTTATAATATTATCAAAGTTATTTTTCCAAATGAAATGGCAAAATATTATGTAAATAATTTTATAAAATCATTTTAATCCTGTAGAAAGTACACATTTTACTCCCTTGATATCTAAGGACTATGGGTAATTAGAATAAATTTTGGAAGGTCAAATTTTAGGTTTCAACAATCCTAATCCAGTCCCCTTGGGTTGCAAGGGTATTCTCTGCAGCTCTTTTGTGAAAGGTTTGGTACAATGGTTGTTTGAATGGAACTCCTACTTCTGCACTCAAAACACTCGTAATCCTTTGATACAATGGCTCACAAACTATACTATATTTCTCCTTTCTTTTTGTTTACACTATGGATCACTCAAAAATTCAATGTTGATGAAAAGTAAAGCGGAGAACTTGAGAGAATGAGACAAAGGTATAATTTCTTTGTCCGGTAGAGCCTCCTTAAATAGCTGGTAGCTTGATGTCTTTTTTGGCTCTTGAAATCAGATAAGTAACCCAAGATATTTGATCCTTGAAATAGGAATATTGAGGATCCTATATTCCAAGAATAAAGTTGGAGCTGTTGGAGCAGATTTTTCGTTCTATGTAAATCTGCTTTGAGTAGCAATTCATGTTCCTTCAAAGGAAGGAAAATCTTCTAGACTCGTGCTTGATTTGACAGCTTTAAGCTTGATTGAAAGCTGTGGAAATATCCTTCCTTGGACGGTTGTACTTGATGTAATTCGCCATAATAGCAATTATCATAAATATGATGTGATCTTGTACTAATCTCCTTGATAGCTTTTCTTCCCTTATTAACCGCAATCACCTTCAATTATGGCTTGATTGAATTCTTCCTTGTTAAGACTTGATTGCAGTTGTCATAAACAATTGATGACTTTATTTATGGAGTGATTCCCTTGATATCTTTGCTTCCCTTATTTGGTTTTATTTCCATACCTACACAAGTAAAATTGTCATCATTAAAACTTGATAATAACAAATATAGCTTTAATTATTTTCGCGTCTATTAAAAAAAACACTAAATATAAGATATGATTGACTAAATTATCCTAATTTATGTAGTAGATATTTGTTTAGAATTAAGTAATTAAAAATGGGAAAAAAATAATGCTAAGGGTATAACCGATTTTTTCTTCAAAGTGTCATGCGAAAAAGCAAGTCTTTTACTCTTGCATCAATTGAAACTGATGGATTCTTAAATTTCTGTTCTTTTTCTTAACAAGTGAAAAAATGTAGAGAAAAAAAAAGTGACCAAAGAAGAAAATGGTCAGTAGATTAACCATTAAGTCTCAATTTAAGACTAAACTATACTCTCATCCCATTTTTAATATCGTTTTAACTCTTTTCTCGCCAATTAAGAAAGTTAATTAATATTTTCTCCGTTCATTTGTGCTTGTTCCTAGACAAAAATAGATGTTCACTTTTATTTGTCCAGTTTGAAAAATTAAGTGAAAACTTATCACTTAGTTCCTATTTTGCTTTTATTACTAACCACTATAATCGTTGCACATTGAGCCGAGGGTCTTTCGGAAATAGCCTTTCTATTTTCCGAAATGGGGGTAAGGTCTGCGTACACTTTACTCTCCCCAGTCCCCACACCGTGGGATTTCACTAGGTATGTTGTTTTTGTTATTGTATAATCGTTGCCTATTGCATTTCCCAAAATATTGAATTCATTTTATTAATGACTATTTTTTAAAGGGTGTGCCAAGTTAAATCTGGACAAGTAAAAACAGATGGAGGGAATATAAGATATAATTTAATAAGTTATCCTAATTTATTAGATTTTTTTGAGAATTGAATTGTATTAAAAGAACTACGTACTTCTTTATTGTTAAGATTCACATTAGAAAAAACTGTCAACTTTTGTATTGAATTTTTAAGTGACAAATTATTTTGAAACAAATTTTATTTTAAGTGTCATGCAAGAGAGCAAGCCGTTGACTCTTGCCTCAATTGAAACAGATGGGTTCTTGTAGATGCAGTCCATTCTTAAATTTCAGTTCTTTTCTTCTAAGGAACAACAAGAAGTGAAAAAAGTTGTGATTTTTCTTTGATGTTAGGTGTTTGATTTATAGAGACGTCAATGACTAATGAATATAAAGTTGCTGAGAGGAAAAATGGTTAGTGGGTCAGCTATAGAAGACTAAAACTATACTCACCTCGGACCCATTTTAAATTTCGTTTTAATTCTTTTCATGCCTATTAAAAAAAATATTCCCTCCATCCATTTTTATATGTTCATTATGTTAAAAATATATGTTCACTTTTATTTATTCAGTTTAAAAAATCAAAACATAATTTATCACTTAGGGACCGTTTGATTGGTGGGATAAGAATAATAATCTAGGAATATTTCATGAGACTATTTATCTTGTGTTCAATAATGAGAATGTGTCCACATATTATTTTATCCCAGCAAAATAGTGGGATAAGCTACCCCATAGAAGGTGGATAAAATAATCTCATGGAATAATGCATTCTCAAAATATTAAATTTATTATATTCAAAGGGTGCAATACTAAACTTATCATTTTAATAATTACTCTATAAGGGATGTGTCAAATCAAATATGAACAAGTAAAAATTGACGGATGGAGTATAAGATATGATTTACTAAGTTACCCCAATTTATTACACATGTTTTTTTGTAGAACTGAGCAGTATTAATTAGTGTTATGAGTATAATAGAAATAATTATCAACTTTAGTGTTGAATTCTTAAGTAACAATTATTTTGAGATAATTTTTTTTACTCAAGCGACAATTAAAATAGAAGGGAGAAAGTAGTTCAATTATTAGTTCTGACGGACAGTTATCTAAAGGATTAGCTCCATAACATACTTCTACCTAAAGTTTTGGGTTATTATATAGTTAGCATAAAAGTTAAATTCAATCATTAGCTGTAAACGGACAGTTATCTAAATGATTAGCTCTATATAATATAGTTCTACCTAATGTTTTGTGTTATTATATAGTTAGCATATAAGTTAATTCAATCATTAGCTCTATCATACTATCATTATCTAAATTTGCTAACAATTTTGTTTTTATGCATTGCAATGTTTATTTTACAGCCTTTAATTATATTTAATTAAAGTGTTAAGTTACATCATCATTTTTTTGTGATTGCCCTTCAAAAGGACTACTTTTTAATTTTTAACCCTCAAATTGGCGGTCTTTAATTTTTGGCCTTCGCCTAATATTTAAGGTTCTGGATTCGAACACCAACTCAATAAAAAATAAAATTGCAAGACAGAGTTTTGCACTCTGGGCCGAATAGGCCTAACTCTGGGCCGAATAGGCCTAACTTTGCTACAAAACTCTTCCTTGCAATTTTTTTTTTTACTGAGCCTGGATTCAAACACCAAACGAAAGACAAAAATTAAAAACCACCAATTTGAGGGCCAAAAACTAAAGACCAGTGCCTTTGAAGGATGATCGTGCAAATGACCCTTACATCATTAGAGGCTCTCATAGATCCAAGATGGGGCTTAGGCAATCTGGGCAATTTGAGGAACTTGTTTATATTACATACTTCGGAAGAGACCCAATTAAGATGGGGCTTCGATTACCTAGGCCATATGAGGGACTTGTTTCGGTTATATAACTATAACTATGGAGGCAATTGATAAGTTGGTATTTTACCAATTTATTTATGTTTTAATCTTAGGTTGTTGCTGTATTTTGATTGAAAAAATAGTGCATTTAATATTGTTTAGTGCATTTAATATTGTTTACTTTCATTTTATAGGTTAATATGATTGAGAAGAGCCTTGGAAGAAACCAAGTGAAAAACAAGTCAAAAAGAGGCCAAATTAAAGAAATGGCAAAAACTTGTGCAAACTGTCCGGTTTTGCAAAAAGGTGGTAGTTTTGCAAATCTGAAAACTTGGGGCTTATTTTGTTATTTTTGGACTTGGAAAAATTGGGAAACTATAAAAGCAAGACTTGGTGAAATTATTTTTCATCTTTGACCATTTTCAACACAAGTTTTGGAGACTAGGATTCATCAACTCACACTTTGGAAGAGAAGATTTGAAGATTTAGATGAGAAATTTCTTACTCTTTTACTCATTTCTTCAATTCCTTGTTATGTATTGAATATCTAAGTGTGTGGTACTCCATTCCATTCCTGAATCTTGTTTATGGAAATATTCTATGATTAAGGTTTGAATGAAACTCTTGTTTTGCTTATGTATTGAATGATTTTTATTGCTAATGAAGTGAGTTAATGTTGTTTTAATTAATCTTGTTCTTTAATGTTTCTTAAGGGATTAGCTAACTCTAAGACCCACCCATTTACTTCGATTTGAGCCCGAAAGAGGAAAATTGAGGTTGGGAAAGATTAATTAACAAGAATTTGGGCTTTAAAATCCATCTAATAACTTGAGTCAGGAATAGAAAAGTTAATTGAGATTCAATTGGTTGTGCTTGATATCACACTCTAAGGCTTGGAAAAGCTTAGAGTGAAATTCACTGATTTGGTTGGAAGACTTTCAATGAGATTTTAGAAACCATTATCTATTTAGCATAAACTCACTCGTAGTTGTAAAATCGTGAAAAACATTGGATCGTTACTTGAGCGTAATTTCCTTTGTATCCATACTTGTGGCTATTGATCATTTTACCCGCTTTCTAGTTAATTTTATCTTTGTTAGTTGTTAAAACAAAAATCAAATATTGAAAAGTGTTTGGCTTAGCGTAGTTGGTGATAATTCCTTACTTGTTTAAATCACCTAGTATGTTGTTCCCTGTGGGATCGACCCAGACTCATAGTTGGGTAAATTATATTGCGACGACCGTGTACACTTTCTCTTTGAGGAGTGGATTTGGACGTTATCAATTTTGGCACCGTTGTCGGGGAACAATTTAGCGTATTTGAGTTAGTTTGGGATTTAAAGCTTACTTGCTTTGACCCAAATTTGTGAATATTTGTGTAGTTATTTTCTTTGACTTTGTTTACTTTCTTAATTTTTGTAAATGGCATCATATAATAAAAATTGGTCAGATGGTAGTTGTTCATACTTTGATGACCCTTTCCTTATGGTGGAGGACCACACTCATGGCAAAATTGTTTGAATTCTTCCGGGGGCGGATTGTGCGCACAATCCCAAACCTATGAGTGGAGTATTTGCGATAGGTGTGGTGGTCAAAATGGTCATTGGGCTAATTGTGCTTATTTGTCCTTCCCTTCCCCGAACCCCCACTATGACGATTCTACTTTTGGTTTTGATGATGATAAGGATATGGAAGTGGAGGAAGTCTCAAATGCTCAAAATAAGAGGATAATACTCATGTTGGAGACCATCCTTGAAAAAGTGGAAATGCAGAACTTAGCAGTTAAGGACTTGAAGCAAGCACTTAATGACTTGAGTCAAGCAATTAATTGCAACGATAAAGCTATTCACACCTTGGAGGATCAAATGAAATTATTAGTTGAGGCTCATAATGCTCACCAACTTGAGGGTGTTAAAAGTAGTCAAGAAAGGTCCATATTTGAAGGAGAAAGTGAGCTTCATTGCGAGAAATCAAAAATTGAACATCCGCCAACCAACTCTATGCTTATTGGAGATGCCGGAGAAGAAAGGGAATTAGAGTCAATCGTTGTCATGGAAAATGTTGAAATTGACTCTAGTTCATTTGCGAGTGAGGATGTCAAAGATACTGTAAGTTTAAAATTTGAGCGCATTAGACCACATTCTAACCATTTTTCAACATTGTGCTTGGAGGGTGATATGAAAATTGAACCACCTGAGCCTATGAAGGAATTTGGTGATGAAAACCAACATGTTTTTATTTTGAAGTTTGTTATGCCAAGAAGACAAAATGACATTCCTCACTTAAACGCCAAAAAGTGCAAAATGCGATACTCGAGAGTTGGCCTCCTTGCTTTCCTACCACTGCCTCACGAGCATCACCGGAATCTTGATTCAAAGTTGGGGCGCAAATTCATATCTTCCAAATGAAAGGAAAAGTGGTAAAGTTGGTAACCGTCGTGCCGTGACGTTAACTCAAGTGCTTCTTGGGAGGCAACCCAAGGCTTTTGTTTAATGTTTGTTTATGTGTGTAGGATGCAAGGTTGCAAGGAAGTGAAGGGGGAAACAAATACAAAAATGGACTCTTGGAAAAATTGGAAAATGAAATAAGAACCAAAGGCAGGGGTGAATTTGCGGCCTTGATGCGGCACCGCATCTTTGGATGCTGCGAAAAGTTGCGGCCGCATCTTCACCCCACAAAAAGGCAGTGACCAATGTAAAAACATGAAGTTTGCGAGCAAGTTGCAGCTCCGCATCTCACTTATGTGGTCGTAACTCTGCTCGCCTCTATCAGCCATCGCCACATCAGGTAAGTGGAATTTGCAGAGGGAATGCGAGGCCACAAACTTGAAATGCGATCGCATTTCCTGCGTAAATTCCAAAGGTATATAAGGTTTGTTTTGAAAAGCCTTTTTCATTTTTTTCCCTCTAAGTCTCAAAGCGTCACTTTTCCCTCCTTCTATCCCCAAGCCTACATTATTTTATTTTCTTTCTTAGCTTCTTTAATTAGTCTTATAGTTTAGGTGTAGGTGCTCCTTTGAGGAAAAATGTGAAAACTTTTGGCGTGTTTGGTACTAATAGAGTTAGTCTCTTGCATGTGAAATGTTGAAATGTGAATACTCTTCCAAATTTTTTGTGAAAGTTCAAAAAAAAAAAAAAGCAAGGTGCATAGGAAAGTATGATCTTTGTGATAACTTTTTGGCTCATTTTGTGACTCTTTACCTACTAGATCAGTTTTACATGGGATGATGAGATATTGCTCTATTTGTTCTTGCTTAGGAAGTGAAATTGATCCATCTTGACTAGTTCATATGCCATGTGTGGTGAGTGTTTGTTGAATAATTATTATGCTTACTTTTATCATCTAGAACTTTACCAGTTAGTCTTTCAATGCTAATTTTGATTATGTTGGTTGGAGAGATGACCTTGGGCTATCTTTGTGATTTTTAAAAAAGCCTTTTTAGCCTTTCGAGCCTACCATTGCATAAATAATATCATTAGTAACCCCACTTGAGCCTATGACCTTTTCTTTGATTGCCGCATTATAAACCTTTACCCTTTCTCATGAAAATTCTCTCTTTTGAACCTTTCCCTCCTTGAACATTAAATTGTGAATTTGAGGCCGAAAGCCTAAGTTGGGGTTGTTAGTGTTGCTTGAGAAGTGTTGAAGGTTGGTGTTGTGGAAAAGTCAAAAGAAATGAAGAAAAATTGAAAATACAAAAAGGTTGCAAACTTTTTGTGCAAAAAAAAAAAGAATTCGAAAAGAACAAAAATATTAGAAATCAAGAAAATGGTTGCACAAAAAGAAGTTTGGGGAAACTAGTATGCAAAGGAAGGATTGATGTTTTGAACTGAAGAGGAAAGTGGACAAAAGGTATTGTGTAGTGTTCAAAGAGGGCGTAGTCACTTGTATCCCAAATACTTATCCTACCCTTTCCTAAGCCTACATTACAAGCTTAAAAAGTCCCTATGTGATCTCCAACCGAATGTTCTTGAGTTAGTGATGATTGAAAATAGAGGCAAGCTTATGGTGTGATATTTGTTAGCACTAGAATTTCTTTGTTGAGTGTGAGTGACTTTGTGTATATGTCCCTCATGTTGTTGTTGTTGTGAATATAGTGATTTTGGAACTTTCTTTCTTGTAAGGGCATATGGATTACGATATATTGGTGATGTTGAAAAATTCCAACTTCATTCAAATGAGCATATCTAGTAAGTTAGTGGTTTTGAGTCACTTATTGAGGCTTGAGTGATGTCGCTTGATTGTTTTGCAACTCCATTGCATTCTTGAAATTGTATTTTGAAATGAGGGAGTTATTTGGTTGAAGTTTCACATGCTTGGATCCTAATTACTTGTACCAATCAAAGTCATGTTTTTGTGCTTAAAGTGGACCATTTTGACTTGGTATGATGTTGGTGCACTTTTGAATGGAGTCATTTGAACGAAATTGTATGATTTGATTTGCTTGAGGACAAGCAGCAATTCGCAGGAATGTCCTTATTTCAGGGTGGTTTTTAATTTTTGTCCATTAAATCGGTGGTCTTTTGTCCTTCGTTAGAATTTCTTGGTTTCAGGTTCGAATTCCCACATAGTCAAAAAAAATTTAAAAAAAATCGCAAGGTAGAGTTTAGATTCACAAGGCAGAGATTTGCATGCAAAACTCTGCCTTCAAGCAGAATTTTGCTACCTTCAGACAGAGTTTGAAACTCTTCCTTGAGGTAGAGTTTGCCTCAAAACTCTGCCTGAAGGCCTAACTTTGGCCCGAACAGGCCTAACTTTGCTATAAAACTCTGCCTTGCGAAATTGTCTTTTTTTTTTTTAAATTGAGTTGGGGTTCGAACCCCAAACCTCATGGTATTAGGCGAAAGGGACAAAAATTAAAGACCACCAATTTGAGGGGAAAAAGTTGAAGACCAGTGCATTTGAAGGGCACTCTGCACAAAAAATGACCCGGATTGTGCCACATGTTGAGGGCCGTGTATGGAATTGGCCGAACCAGATTGCATGTCTTATCATTTTTTTTACGTGGATTTCCCTTCATACGGACTGGTCTTTAATTTCTTTCCCTCAATTTGGTGGTCTTTAATTTTTTCCTTCACTTAAAAGGTGGCCGAAAATACCTCAAGGTTTTAGGTTCGAACCCCCGCTCAGTAAAAAAAAAAAAAAACTACAAGGCAAGGCTTTTGCCAAAAATCTGCCTTATGCGGCTGACTTTGCCTTAATGCATAAATAAAAGTCTACCGGAGACGGCAGACTTTGCATTAGGCATAAATAAAAGTCTGCCTTATAAGGCAAAGTCTGTCGTCTCCAGCAGACTTTTAGTTATGCCTTAAGGCAAAGTCTGTTGTCTCCGGCATAGGTTCTATGTAACTTCACCTGAATAGGCATAGGTTTGCGAAATTATTATTATTTTTTACTATAGTGGGTTTCGAACCCACAACCTCAGGGTATTTTCGGCCACCTTTTAAGCGAAGGGCAAAAATTAAAGACTAGCGAATTGAGGGGAAAAAAATTGAAGCCCAGTCTGTATGAAGGGTAATCGTGCAAATTGCCCTGTCTTATTGGTTAGTTCTTGCTTCTGAGAGTTATAACTTCTGAGTGTTAGAAAAGTAGAGAACACACTACTAAAAAACTGCCAAAATTCGACGAACAAAAATCCGACGGGAAACCGACGCAGTGTGTATTTCTATTTTTTTTATTTTTTTATTAAAAAACCGAAGGACACCGTCGGTTTTTTTCGCGAAATTTTGAACTTATATTTCCACCAATTGTTTTTGTTTTTTACAAAAACCGACGTGGATTTTATTTTAAAAAATAAAATTTAATTAATTAAAAACCGACAGACAACGTCAGTTTTAGTTTTAAAAAAATATAATATAATTTATAATTTTTTTTAAATATTAATAAATGAATTTTTTTAAAATAAACCGACAGACTACGACAATTTTCTAATATATTTTTTTTGGTCAAAGTCGGGTCAACACTTTAAGAAAACCGACGGACTGTGTCTGTTTGTCCGTCGGTTTTTTTTCTTAACATTACCACCCAAACGGGTTTTCCATTTCATTTCCCATTCCCCCCCCCCCCCCCCCCCCCCCCAAAAAAAAAAAACCCCCCACTTCCCTCTTAAACAAAAAACCCTACGCCGCTGCCACCCCCGCCACCTGCTAGTTGCCGCAGACCTCCCCCGCCACCTACGCAACCCACCCCGCCTACCCCAGCCCCGTTTTTAACTTCTAATTGGAGGTTAGTTTCTTTTAAATTAGGGCTTTTAAAATTCTTTCAATTTTTTTTGTTTTATTTGTAGATTTTAGGCCTAATGTTAGTCTACTTAGCTTTGTTAAACATCATTAGTAATGTTATTAATGTTAAATTTGTGAAAAATATAAACTTTCTTTGACTAGTTTACTTTTCTTTTTCTTTTTCTTTTTTTTTTCGCTTGAGATTGTGCTATATTTTATGTTCATTGTCAATGTATTTGTGTTAGCTTAGTTATCAGTGTTTGTAATATTATTGATGTTGAATTTGTGCAAAAATGTATACTTTATTTGACTAGTTTTTTTTTTCGATTTTTAGAATTGGTTGGGATTGTGCTTTTTGTTAGAATCCATTAGTAGAATTGTTATTAAGCATTCAAAATTAGAATTGATTGAGATTGTGCTTTTCAAAGTTAGAATTGTTATGTTATAGTATTTCAATAACCTCAAAACTAAATGTAGACAATAAAATTCGCGTCGAAAAAATAATAATCAAGACAGGAAAATATCGCAACAATCGTTGTATTTGATTTCAAATATATGAGTGTTACAATCTCTATGATTCCTCTGATTCGTCTTTTCAACAATAAATTCAAGGGCTTTTGAGCTTTATCTTGAACTTGATGGTTTTGATCTTGACTTGTACTTGAATTCAAGGGCTTTTGAGCTTGACCTCGAATTTAAGCTGGATTTGAATTGATTCATCACGAACACTTTGATGGCCACCACGAACAAGTGAATTTGATCTTGAACGCCTTGATATTTGATTCGCCTTCATTCTTGATCTTCGGATATTTGAAACTTTTAGAGAAATGCTTGCAGCTTGTAGAAAACTTGTAGTGTTTGATCCACGATCTCCATCTGGCTTCTTGTTTTGAATTTCTGTCCCTTTTATGGATTATGAAACCCCTATTTATAGTTGTAGGATGGAGGAGTTGTGATAAGGACAGACTTCTTTCGACCAGTCAGATTTAAGCTGACATGTCGATATTTGATTGACCGGAACATGTCGCTTGTACACATGGCGCATCTTCATTGGCCTTTGGTTTGACTAGGCATGTTGCATCATTTTGACACATGGCATAACGCTATAGGCTCCTTTATTTGACTTGATGTGCCACGTCATTTGACACGTGGCACAAATTTGGGCCTCTTGGATAATATGACAGCTTGGGCTTGACAAATTGGGCTCATAATTTGTTGCTCAAATCAATGGACTAGCCCAACTAAATTGGACCTTTAATTAAATCCGTATTTATTGGACTTAAATAATTGATCCAAATATACTAGCCAACAATATTTATTTGGACTAACATATCTTCGATTTAATATAATTCGAATTTCTTGTGAATTGAAATTTAATAAAATTTCGTTATCCACAAATGCCCCCTACTTCAAGACTTGTCGGGGTGTATAAAACTTTTAAGGCTAGGCTTGAAGTATTTGACTTATGATCTTTTGACTTGAAGTGTCTGTGGCACGTTAGAATACAAAATGATTTCAAACATTTGCTACCTAATAATAGTAATTATTATTATAATAGCCATGATATGCTAATCCTCTCACATAGACTAAATTAATGCCGTGAAGGCTTAATTTTTCTTGTATGCAAACATAACAAAGAGCCTGTTTGAATGGACTTATGCTTATAAGCTGCAAACAGCTTATAAGCTAAAAAAAATAAGTTGGGGTAGTCTAGCTTATTTTTTTGGCTTATAAGCTGTCTTCAGCTTATAAGCTGCTTTAGATAAGCTAAGTCAAATAGGCCCAATTATTTTTTTGAGCTTATTTTAAGCACAAAATGACTTTAAGCTGGCCAGTCAAACACTCAAAAAAGCTTAAAACAGCTTATAAGCAACTTATAAGCCAATCCAAACGGGCTCAAAGTCCAATTAGAATACGGACGTAGTTTCGCCGCCGTAATTCATTAAACCCAAGAAACCAATTTCCCACATCGTTAATCACTTCCTAATTAGCTGCCTTTCATCGACTATAAATAGCTGTACGTGCTACATTGGAACCCAATTTTGCAAGCATCACGATGAGGTAATTCATTCTTTTCCCATATTTTGTTTTATGGTCTCTTTTCTTCTCCCTTTTTTTGTTGTAGATCAGAATGACGTGTTCTCGTTCAAAGGTTCTTGTTTAAGGGGATGGCTCTTGCACAAAGAAGGTAATCTTATGGCGCAGAGGGATATTTACTCTTCCCCGCCTCAAGAATGGTAAGGTAATCTTACAGCGCAAAGGGATAGATACTCGTCCCTGCCCTAAGAACGGTAAGGTAATCTTATGGCGCAAAGGGATGGATACTCGTCCCCGCCTCAAGAACGGTAAGGTAATCTTACGGCGCAAAGGGATGGATATTCGTCCCCGTCCTAAGAATGGTAAGGTAATCTTACGGCGCAAAGGGATGGATACTCGTCCCCGTCTCAAGAACGGTACGGTAATCTTATCGCGCAAAGGGATGGATACTCGTTCCCGCCTCAAGAACGGTGAGGTAATCTTAGGGCGCAAAGGGATATGTTCTTCTTCAATAATGATGGAGTATCCATAACGACGGAATGCCCATATCGACGGAGTGCCCTTATTGACGGAATGCCTATATTGACAGAATGTCCTTGCCGATAGAATGACCACTTCGACGGAATGTCCTTATCGACGAAATATCATTATATACGAAATGTCATTATAGACGGAATATCAAAGGAAAAATCCATGATGCCAAATGTCCATATCGACGAAGTATCAAAAGGCAAATCCACAAAATAATCAGCTTAGGGTGCGAGAGATGAACATTGTCTCTGACGCCTTAAGACTGGAAATTTAGAATGCCTCAGCTTGAAGACCATACTTGGCGAACTTTGAATACTTCAACTTGCCACGTGATGGATTTGAAACCCCCGACTTGAAGACTCGACAGATTTGAAGACTTCAACTTACCGACATGGTGGATTTGAAACTTCAACTTGAAGACTTGTTGGATTTTAAGACTTCAACTTGCATAGATGGTGGATTTAAACTTTAACTTGAAGAGTTTCTGTATTTTAAGACCTCAACTTGCAGATGCATACTTCGGACTTCAACTTGAAGAGTTGGCGCATGTGAGAACTACAACTTGAAAACTGACGGATTTGAAGACTTCAACTTGCTGATTTGACAACTTGATAAGATTACAATCATCCCGCCATAGAAACTCATTTTCCATGGTGATTTTCCCCCATTAAACCGATAATATTTGGCGAAGGTCCAAATTTCAGTGGAAGGATGCTTGTAGATTTGGTCTTTATATGCCTAGTCAGGTGCATTCTCTTCCATCATACTTCACTTGAACAACACTCAGAGTGGTATTTTTTAAAAAAAAAACTCATGAGACTGAGCTTAGAATGAAATTCTAAGCGACCTACGTACCTCGGTGAAGAGGATTAAGTCATTCCGTAGTTCAGAAAAATGAGTTTTTTTTCTTGTCTCCTAACTTTTGCCTAGGCCGCCCCTTGCGAGGTTTTCAACCTAGCGACATTTTTTTGTGTCCTAACTTTTTCCTAGGACGCCCCTTGTGAGGTTTTCAACCTAGCGGACATTTGTTTTTGTCCTAACTTTTGCCTAGGTTGCCTCTTGTGAGATTTTCAACCTAGCGGACATTTTTTTTAGGCCGTGCACAGTTTATACTCTTGCAGGCCAGGAGTTACATGCAGTTTATGCTTGTGCCTTAAGGAGCGTCATCTTGCTTCAAGGATAGTACTTCTTCAAGAACTTTGCGTTGATAGAACCGATCCTCATGCCATCCACATTAACAAGCTTGTAAGCGCCACTTGAATACGTTTCTTGTACGACATATGGTCCATCCCATTTTTAGGTGAATTTCCCTCTAGACTTATGAGAAACGATGATGGGTCTTCTTACGACAAGGACTTGATCTCCCACTTGGAAGGACCTCAAGCGAAATTTTTTGTTGAAGGCACGAGATAGACAGGCTTGATAACATTCAAGATTTTGTTGAGCCTCCAGCCATTTCTCATCAAGTGCTTCTAACTCTGCAAGACGCAATAGAGCATTTTCCTCTTCGGTGAGCCCTTCTTGAATAGCAAGTTGTAAAGAAGGTATTTGGCGCTCAAGTGGTAGGACTGCTTCAACTCCATAAGCAAGCGAGTATGGGGTTGTTTGCATTGGTGTGCGGTAAGTCGTCATATATGCCCATAAAGCTTCTTCCATTCGTTCATGCTAATCTCATTGGTGTGCGGTAAGTCGTCCTATTGAACGCTTCAGCTAGACCGTTGGCAGCAGCATGATACATAGAAGATTTACGCTGCTTGAAACTGAAGAGATCACAAATCTTGTTCATCAATTTATTATCAAATGGCTTGCTATTGTCTGTTATTATGTAACTAGGAATGCCAAAGCGATAAATGATATTTGCTCGGATGAAGTTTGCAACATTCTCCTTCTTCACTTCTTTAAGAGAGACAGCTTCAGCCCATTTTGAGAAGTAGTCGGTTACAACCAAGATGTACAAGTGTGCACCAAAAACTTTCAGCAACGGACCAACGACGTCCAACCCTCAAGCGTCAAATGGCCAAGATGCGACGGTCGGGTGTAATGCTTCAAGAGACTGATGTATAAAATTCGTATGAAACTAAGAAGCCTTACATCTTCGAGCATAGTCCAAGCAATCTTTCATCATCGTTGGCCAATAATATCCCATCCTTTTTATGTGGAAGTGGAGCTTTGGTCCAAATTGATGTGATCCACATAATCCTGAATGTGCTTCTTGCAAAGCTTGGACTGCTTCATCTTCCCCCAAACATCGCAAGAGTACCCCCTCAAAAGATCTTCTATATAAAGTATCCTTGTAGCAAAAGAATCGAGATGCTGGACGATGAATTTCAGTTATTCTTCTTGAGTCTTCTGGCAGTATCTCATAACTCAAGTAGTCAATGATGGGTTGTCGCCAGTCTTCCTTCGCAACTTCAGAAACAGCTACGAGATGCTCAAGCTCATTTTTCGCGCCTTCATCCTCATTTGGCGGAGGTACTACCCATTTCTGGTAGATAGTCACTTGTGTTTGATCTGGCAGAGTTAACGTTAAAGCTAGAGCATCAGCTTTCTTATTTTCCTTCCTTGGAACGTGCTTAAGAGTCATATCACCAAGCCATCCTATCAACTTCTGAGCATAACCATGATATGGGAGTAATTCAGGCTTCTTGACTTCAGAGCTTCCCAAGAGTTGATTGATCACCAACTGAGTGTCACCAAAGACTTGCAACTGCAACTGTTTCATGTCGACAGCCATTTCGAGTCCAAGTATTAGTGCTTGATATTCAGCGACATTATTGGAGCAACGTTGTGTCAAAGTAAAGGAGTATGGTAGAACTTCTCTCTGCGGAGTAACAAACACCACACCAGCACCAGCTCCATCACGTTGTGCAGCACCATCAAAGTACATTTTCCACGGTGGTTGAATTTCAACGACCATTGAATGTTCATCGGGAAGTTCATCAGTTAGCTCCCAATCATCAGGTATCGGGTGATCCGCTAAGAAGTCCGCCAATGCCTGTCCTTTTATAGCCTTTTGAGGGATGTATGTAATCTCAAATTGTTGAAACTGGAAGTACCACCTTGCTAGTCGATCACTGAGGACTGGTTTTGACATCACAAACTTGATGGGATTTTCTCTGGAAATAAGGTTAACACTATGAGCTTGAAAGTGGTGCTTCAGCTTTTGAATCGAGAAGACTAGCGCCAAACACAACTTTTCAATTGGCGTGTAATTCAGTTCATTTGTTGTCATCATTCTGCTTAAGTAGTAAAGAGAATTTTCCTTCCCTTCACTATTTTCTTGGGCCAACAACGCTCCAACCAACCTTTACTGTGCCGATTAGTATAGTATCAATAGTTTTCCAGGTACAGGGGCTACTAGAACTGGAGGCTTCATTAAATATGACTTGATATTCTCGAAGGCATTAGTACATGCTTCGTCCCACTTGAAAGGGGTTCCCTTCTTCATGAGATGACTGAATGGTTGGCACCTTCCAGTTAAATTCGAAATAAATCTCCTAATGTATGCTAGCTTCCCTTGCAGACTTTTTAACTCATGAATATTTCGAGGCTTGGGCATTTTTAAAATCGCATCAACTTTGGCTTGATCAATTTCGATTCCTCGATGTCGAACAATGAAACCAAGGAAATTTGCAGAAGTAACTCCAAAGGCACATTTCAACGGATTCATTTGAAGTTGATATCTCCGAAGTCGCTCGAACACCATTCTCAGGTCTTGCAAGTGGTCGCTCCTCTTTCTTGATTTTACCACCAAATCGTCTACATAGCATTCGACATTTTTGTGGAGCAAATCATCAAAAATATTCTACATAGCCCTTTGGTATGTGGCACCAGCATTTTTCAAACCGAAAGGCATCACTTTGTAACAATAAATACCCTTGGGTGAACGAAATGCAATAAGCTCTTCATCTTTTGGCGCCATGCGAATTTGGTTATAGCCGGATGAACTGTCCATGAAAGACATTGCTTCATAACTAGTGGTAGCATCAATCATCAACTCTGAGACGGGAAGCGAGAAATTATCTTTGGGGCATGCATTGTTAAGATCCCTAAATTCAACACATACATAAAATCCTAGAAAACATTTGAGACATGTCAATGAATGGGCAAAATAAATGCATCAGTACAGCTATATCAAAGAAACACATATATCTATAGAAGTATCACAAAAAACGCCACAGCTTCACCCCCTGTCAACTATGCCTTATATATTCATGAAGAATGAAAATGAGTGCAGTGCATAATCAAAATGAAATAATAGAACTCTGTAATGTCACAAAATAGCTATATAAATATATTATACTCATGGCATGTATAGGAGTTCAACTAAAAACTATCGTTCTATCCCACCTTGAAGGAACAATTTATAAGGTGAGATCAACAGCAATGAAATTAATCGAGAAAATCATGAAATAGCTTAACATTTTTACATCATCGTTGAAATCATATTTGAGACCTTTAAGCATAAAATCATCCTCAACGTAATCCTCATAAAAACATTCTCATTTTTAACATCATAAGAAGCTTTAAGAGTCATAAACTTCTAGCTTTTGAAATCAAGGAGGTTATGGAAACACTTATGGAATCATACCATAGGAATCATGCCTTTGAAAGAAAGGGATGAGCCTCAACATACCTTTCGATCGCCTTAGTCGTTCAACGTTTATCCTTCCAAGCTCCTAAATCTACATATAAACCATTCATACTATTATTAGGCTCAATGTCATACGCTCATCTTAAGCCTTCAATTTAATTATGTTTAGAATCTGCCGAAATTCGGGCAGCACCACCCCTGTTCATATACCTATCCCGAAATCACAATCCAACAACCAACAACAACAACAACAATATTATCAACACCAATAGGCTCCATAAAACATCCCACACGATGTTTTTCAAATTTCTCAACTAACCATAACAATATCCACAATACCATAATCAAAGAATTATATTCAATTTAATCTCAAATTAATCCAAAATCTCCTTTCGAATTCATTCCATAGTCGTCATTTTCACTTTAATAATTTGCAACTTCTATACTATGATTCTATTCTTTTATAAGACTTGCTAAACCTTCAAATCAATTTAATCATGAGAAATAGGATGGAGAACATACCTGCCACTAGAAAAACTTCACCCCACTCAACTTCTTCCAAGACCAAATTTATCACAACATTAAGTGGAGACAAGAACAATCCTTCTCCATGACTTAGCTTGGGGCTTTGGAGTTTAATCCTCTTTTTTGATGGTATAGAATGTTTTGGAATGGTGGAGAGCCTTCCAGAATATTCTTGTAGTGGAGAGAGAAGTGTGAAAAATTCGAGAGAGGTGTGGAGAGGTTAGGGAAGTTCTAGAGGATTATGGAGTTGAAGAAAAAAGACTAAAATGAAGTGTAGAGGCCCTTTTTATAGGTGCCAAATTCGGATTGGGCCGGGTCAAAACATAAATGGGCTTTTAAGTGGATTTTTCGGATTCCCACCCAGGTTCGGGTTCCTCTAACTGTCCGTTTTAAAATGCCCATAACTCTCTGCTTTGATGTCGGATTGACCAAAAGTTTGTTGAGTTGAAAACTAGACTCAATGAACTTCATTTTAGGCTTTTGAAACACCTTAAAACCCCTCATATACTCGGAGATATACCCCTCCAAAGTTGACCCAAAATTCTGTCCAGAATTCTGCCAACATTTTTTTTCAAATTTTCGACAAACTTATTTTCTTCGCTTTGCTTGGTCCCGGAATCTTCTAAAAATCTCCATACATGATATTTATCATTAATCATACTTGATAATGATCATGTCCTTTGGTTTCAATGTTGTCCTTCCCGGTTACGACTTACGAGATCGCAATTCACCCTTTACTTCATTGTTACGAACTTCTCATGACTTGTACCTTCCAAACCTTCATGGGACGTCTCCGATACTCCATTAATATGGTGAAGTACGCGGCATGCTCATGCTCTGACAATGCGAGGTGTTACATCCTTCCCCCCTTAGAAACATTCGTCCTCAAATGTTGCAGTATTGCCAATCCACGACACCATCTTTGATTCGTTAGAATAATTATTTTTCCTTTAGGGTCCGATTACCATTTGCTTAAACTATAACTTGGGTCAGTCTCTTCTCATTCTTTCTTAACTCTTCTATTGCCTTCAGTCAACGTTTTTCACTTCTTTGTCCTCATGTACATGATCGGAAATTAACTAGCATCTCGCTCTTGTTCTTTATACATTATTGTAGTCTTGACTTGTCATGCCATAACTATTCATTGTCCTGTAACTCTCCTTTTTTTTTCTCGCTCCTTGTTTCCTTGTTAGTGGGCAGCTACCTTTCTCTCTTTACGGCGCCCTCTTTGAGTTTACTCCTTCGGTGCCATCTCGGGCTATCCTTTTTGTATTGATCTTAGATATACACTGTACCGATTTTTTGTAGTCCATTAGTCAGGCTCTCTAATCCTTACATCCTTGTCGCCATCTCTTTTACCCTTACATTCCAAATGTTTACCCAGCATAACTTTGTCGCTAGTGAACATAATGGTTATGTTCCTTTCCAAGGCCAGTTATATCACTATCCGAAATATGTATATACGTAATGTTTCTTAGCCATTTATTATCCTTCGCAGTCCAGTTACACTTATGGCAAACTTATAATCCGAGTTCAACTAATTTCATAGCTCACAACATCTTTGAGCTCCTGCTATAACTTTTTCTTTACTTCCTTCCCTCACATCTATCAATACAATCCCAGAAGCATAGGGCTATGGCAGTTCTTCTATTACGACTCTCTTGCAACGCAAGTATGTTTATCTTCGATTTCCTTGTATCGGCGATCATTTCGTCAGTCGTTATTCCTTGTTGGCTTTCCGATGTGGCCTTCTTACAATTGTATTTGGGCATAGCTTCACGTTGACGGTTCATATAATTCCATAGCATATGCTCTCATGTTCAGTATAGCTACTGGTCCATGAACTATTTTCTAATATCCGGTGAACTATTTTATTTCCATTCATAAGAGCAGCGTTCTTTCTTTCCTTCAAAAATTCCAAACTACCAATCGTTGTTCCTTTTATTACAATTTTCATTATCATACCAAGTGTCCTTTGGGTTCGTCATCCTCTCTAACACCTTTGTAAATTTACCTTGGAGACCTTTCTTGCTCTTTTTATTACCCTTTAGGACATGTCACTGCATACTTAGGTACGGCGCAATTTTGCCCGATACGAGGGATTCAAATCATGGTCTAGAAATATCAGAGTTCATCTTGTCATAAAGTGCTCTCTTGAGTTGTCTTCCATACTTCTCTCTATGTCTGCCTCATGGTACACTTATTGTCAATTCGTTTCTGCTTCTTTCCGATACCTTCCTGATATGCCAATACGCTTCGAACTCTAGCCCTGAGCTAATAAATTTCCTTTTCTGGAGCTTGAAACGTCATAGTTCTTTTCAAGTCTAATATGCTCTTCCCCCCTTTTAAGGAGGTCCTTATACTCCAATAACCTTCGAGTATCCAGCGTCTTCACTACTTACTTGTCGCCCTTCACGATCATCTTAAGGCAGGAGTTCTTTCATCACACGGTTTAACTTATTTTTTTCCTTACCTGGTTAGTTGCATCCCATCTATGTGTTGTAGTTCTCCCAGTGTTCCACCATTTCTAGTGCATGTTATGAAATCCTTACAAATATACTCTCTTCTCCTTCCATTTATGTCTATATCATCATTTTTTTGTCAATATCTCCATACCCTTCCATCCGCTACTAGTCCTTTCGCCCATTTAGCTCACTTACCCATAATTCTTCTTAACTATGCGTCTGTGTTGCAGCTGTGCATCCAAGTTTTTCGAGTGTCCTGCTACTTCTTGCTCTTAGCATGGGATTCTTACTATTTACACTCTCTCCATCCTCGTTCATCGAGCCTTCATCCGTTTTTCTGATGCCACGGCCAGGTTGTCTTCCATGCACGTTCCTTACATTTCACTCTATTTCCTCTATAATCGAATCTCTCGGTCTTTACAGGAATTCTTGCCTCATATCATTAATCTCCTAATCATATGTGTCGCCCCATCATCCTCGTTCTTATCTCGTTGATTGATCGGTTTCCTACCGCCAACTCGTATTAAGTATCCTTCTTACTCCCATGGTTAAAGATTTCCAGTTACTTTACTCCTAAATGCTCTCATCTTCCTTCGACCAGCCCATTAGTATACCTTCCCTACTTTCACCCTTAACCTTCCTTGAGTTCCTTCCTCCTTGAGCGCCCTTCTTCTCTTGTATTTATAGTATTGGCTCTGAAGTTCGTGAATTATTCCTTTAAACGCGCAAATCCGTTCTATTCTTAAGTCATCTTTTAGGAAAGCTTCTCCATGTCCGAGGCAACCATATCAATATGACTACACATTTATCCCTTTATATATACCTTTCGAGAATTGAAAATCTTTTAGCATCGTTGCGAGGCCTAATCGTTCTTTCTCTTACTCCACATTCCTAGTTGTGGTCACTATCTTTCTAGTCCCCTTTACCAATGTTCGTTCTCCTAATCCTGTACGTACATTTCTTGTCCGTGCTACCGTACCCTATTCCTTTCACATACCTACTTTCAAATTTTATCCAAATAGTCCCTTGCCTTGTCTGTCGTCTCTCTTGGAAGGTTCACTCACCTTTATTTCTTACTTTTTTTTTTCAAGACATTCTAATCTCGTTACTTTTTATATACTGACTTCCTTCCTTTCCCTGATGTTATTGCATTAGGACTTTTCAACTCTAACCTGTAATAAAAATAACATCAACTTACCTTGTAACATTCGTTCCATTTTTGCCACTTGAACTTCGTTACCTTATTCGATTAATGCCTTCCATATACCGCAACGTCAATTTCTGGGATACACATACCCGTTGGTACAACCACATATGAGATATCACACGTATATGCATATATTTTCTAACACCTTGCTCACAAAGTAATTCCAAACGCTATTTAAACTCATCCTAGTTCTAGAGCTGTGATGCACCTTCTTTCTCTTTGCCGATCTAGTCCGGCTCCTTCTTCACGATCCTTTAGAGTTTCCAACCACTCCGCGTACTCCAATTCCCCTTAGGCTACTCTAATTTTCCATATGCCTCTTATGTCTGACTTTGTAAGATTTTTAGTACACTTCTCAGGGGGTCACCCATCCTAGGATTTCTCTCACCCCAGCACGCTTAACCTTGAAACTCTGATGAAATCCGGTGCGTTAGTGCTGGGTTGGCCGCACACACCTTACTGCACTACCTTCATCACATCATCTAGAGCAAGTTAAGGTCTTAACAGATTCCAAAACATTCTCATAATGCATCTCCCTCCGGATTAGAAAAGATCTCTTATTCTTCTGACTACACAAATATTATTTTACTCGATATTCACCTTTCATCTGTATGTATGACTACCTTTCGTCCCAACTTTCAAGATTCCCAATGGTGGTGAAAACACCTTGATCGTCGTTACTTATAAATACTTGGTTATCGGCCCCTTTAGGATTCTCGCTCGCTGCTACTAAATACTAATCTACAGCAAATGCACATACGTAGGAAGTTCTAATAAAGTCTTATATACCTATAGCTGATCGGTCTCTAGCCTGACCTGGTGGACTATAAGGTGAAGTGTGCTCCTCGTCATCGTCTACCTACCATCCGCTCGTCTGGCCTTTATCATCTCTCTCATCTGAGTCCGAGGAATGTAGATAACCAGGCAACTTCTGGTTTACCGACGGCCAGGATAGGGGGCTAGAATAATCCGTAACACTTACCGAGAAAGCAGGTCTGACGTAGTGCTCTACCATAGGAGCAGCTGGTACAACCTCGGGGATCTCCTCCTTCGGTGTCCCAGACGAATACTCAAACGAATCCGTGTCATAACTGCCCGCTTCTCCTTGGGAGTCAAAACTCTGGAGGAATCGTCGATAGGTCCTCCGAGGGATCCATCTCAATGGAATAACTAAGGCTCCTCCGACTCGGTCCTGGAGCCCGGGGTTCTGGATCTACTCTAGGGGCCTTCTTAGCACCCCCACTATCTGAAGCTGATCTCTTCATCTCTCTTCAGTCTGCACTTACCTGCAGAAAAAGGATCAGAAGCGATCTTTCCTAAACACTGGCTCTATCGCACGATCTAAGATATAAAGAAAGGTCAATGATTCCTAAATGCCCTGCAGCCTCCTGTTTATAAGTGTGGCCGGCTTCACACCCATAAAGAGGACTCTATTGGACAGGGTCTGTAGACAATCCCTAGGATGAACTGCTCTGATACCACTTTTGTCACGACCCAACCCGATGGGCCGTGACTAGTGTTGAGTTGGACACTCGTATACGAACCTGTTAGAGATAATCAGACTGATACTAAAGACAATATGGAAATCTGTAAAAGCATGCAGTGGACTCCAATGCCATATATCATAATGGACCTGTCTCCTGAGGAGTCACGGTTAACCAAACATAACAAAATATGCAAGCCGATAGGCTGCCACTGTGCATGCGAATATCCAAAACGAACTACATCTGTATAGCCAATCAAACCGTATATACGCAACCCACATATGTCTATAGACCTCTAAGAGTATAACAAAGCCTATGTCAAAGGATCTGTACCAAAACGACTCGAGCTCCAGAACACTAGAGCCCTCCAAGTAGCTGAGCTGAAGTCCTAAACCGGAGGATCACCGAACTGAGTGTCTGTACTTGCGGGCATGAAACGCAGCCCCCGAAGAAAGGGTGTCAGTACGAATAATGTACTGAGTATGTAAGGCATGAAATCAACATATACATAAAATCCTAGAAAACATTTGAGACATGTCAATGAATGGGCAAAATAAATGCATCAGAACAGTTATATCAAAGAAACACATATATCCATAGAAATATCACAACAAAGGCCACAACGTCACCCGCTGTCAACTGTGCCATATATATACACATCACAACAAAGGCCATAGCGTCACCCCCTGTCAACTGTGCCATACATATACACATCACAACAAAGGCCACAGCGTCACCCCCTGTCAACTGTGCCATACATATACACATCACAACAAAGGCCACAACGTCACCCCCTGTCAACTGTGCCATACATATACACATCACAACAAAGGCCACAACGTCACCCCCTGTCAACTGTGCCATATATACACACAACAAAGGTCCGTCACCCCCTGTCAACTGTGCCTCATATATACATGAAGAATGAAAATGAGTGCAGTGCATAATCAAAATGAAATAATAGAACTTTGTAATGTCACAAAATAGCTATATACATATATTATACTCATGGCATGCATAGGAGTTCAACTAAAAACTATCACTCTATCCCACCTTGAAGGAACCATTTATAAGGTGATATCAACAACAATGAAATTAATCGAGAAAATCATGAAATAGCTTAACATTTTTACATCATTGTTGAAATCATGAGACCTTTAAGCATAAAATCATCCTCAACGTAATCCTCATAAAATCATTCTCATTTTTAACATCATAAGAAGCTTTAAGAGTCATAAACTTCTAGCTTTTGAAATCAAGAAGGTTATGGAAACACTTATGGAATCATACCATAGGAATCATGCCTTTGAAAGAAAAGGACGAGCCTCAACATACCTTTCGATCGCCTTAGTCGTTCAACGTTTATCCTTCCAAGCTCGTAAATCTACATATAAACCATTCATACTATTATTACGCTCAATGTCATACGCTCATCTTAAGCCTTCAATTTAATTCCGTTTAGAATCTGCCAAAATTCGGGCAGCACCTCCCCTGTTCATATGCCTAGCCTGAAATCACAATCCAACAACCAACAACAACAACAATAATACCAACATCACAACAATATTATCAACACCAATAGGATCTATAAAACATCCCACACGATGTTTTCCAAATTTCTCAACTAACCATAACAATATCCACAATACCATAATCAAAGAATTATATTCAATTTAATCCAAAATCTCCTTTCGAATTCATTCCATAGTCGTCATTTTCACTTTAATCATTTGCAACTTCTATACTATGATTCTCTTCTTTTATAAGACTTGTTAAACCTTCAAATCAACTTAATCATGAGAAATAGGATGGAGAACATACCTTCCACTAGAAGAACTTCACCCCACTCAACTTCTTCCAAGACCAAATTTATCACAACATTAAGTGGTGACAAGAACAATCCTTCTCCATGACTTAGCTTGGGGCTTTGGAGTTTAATCCTCTTTTGTGATGGTATAGAATGTTTTGGAATGGTGGAGAGCCTTCAAGAATATTCTTGTAGTGGAGAGAGAATTGTGGAAAATACTAGAGAGGTGTGGAGAGGTTAGGGAAGTTCTGGAGGATTATGGAGTTGAAGAAAAATGACTAAAATGAACTTCTCATGACTTGTACCTTCCAAAACTTCATGGGGCGTCTCCGATACTCCTTTAATATGGTGAAATACGTGGCATGCTCATGCTCTGAAAATGCGAGGTGTAACACCTACACTTTCCTCATCTTCGTCACGCTCCTTGGTATACACCACAGTATGAGACTTTGCCTTTAGTACCTCCTCGCATGAAACCACAAGGTTTGTTTTTCGCCTCATTCTAGAAGGAATCAAACTTTGAAAAGCAAGCATTTTCACGCTTTGATAATTTCTGTGGAACTTATTCTTCTTATTTTTCTTCATCTTCAACGGCCCCATTCTCTTAAACACAGAAGCTTTTGCGGCCGGCTTTCCAAGACGATCAAACACTGAAGGCCTTTTGTTGGAAGCAACAGACTTATCTTCCACAGTGATGTAGTTGGTACTTGCCCTTCTTATGGATATGCGAACTGGCGGAGGTTGTGTGTGTCCCAAACATTCATGTGATTGCATCATGGTAGCTCTTGATGGAAGTTTCCCTAACTTTGACAGCTCGTTAGGGTTGTACCCAGCCTTGACAAATAACTTGTAAACATTTGGATCACAGCCTTCATTTGTACGTTTTGTAAGGAGTGCCATATTTTGCGGCGAATTCTGAGCCACGAAGTCGCCAAGTAGCTTTGAGGACAAAATTATCGCGTCAATTCGTCTGATAGGAAGAGTTAGCCCCCCTAGCATATTTCCTTGAGCTTCAGATGGTTGACCTTCTTCTTTCTTCAACTTTGGAATATAGCAGAGCATGGGGGTTGTCTTCTTCTTCTTCTTTTTCTTCTAAGACACAATGTTCCTTTTAATCGGTGTGGCATCTCAGCATCAACTCCAGCTTTTCCAATAGTCTCATCAGCTCTTTTAGTTGCAACCTTATCACTCTTAGTCATTGCGATGTCGTCGACTTTTACTTCTCTCACAATATAGTTCTTCAAGTAGAACTTCGCATCGACGAAGTGTGACTCTACTTCAGTAAATGGCTTATTATCAGCAACTATCTTCTTTTCGATGCTGCCTTCGAGATACTTCAAACATTAATAGTAAGAGGATGGGACAACTTTGTTCCATGGCCTGCCAAGCAACATATTGTACGAAGTCTTTGCGTTGATGACATGCATCCATGCACTTGATCGCAAATCTTCGATGGTGATATCTAATTTGATAACACCTATGGCTCGTTGTCCCCTTTGATTGAATCCTTGTATCATCAAGCGGCTTTCAGAAAGTTCTTCAGTTGTGATACCAAGTTCCTTCATTGGGCAAATAAGAATAATGTTAACTCCATATCCATCATCTATCAATATTCTGTTTATCCTCTTCTCGAGGGCATAACCTGCTATGTACAAAGGACGATTATGTAGTGTTTCACCAAGTAGAAGATCGTTATCCGTGAATGTGATTCTTGTATCACAAGCGTGTACCTCTTGGAAAGAAGATTCAACAGGCTTTTCAGAAGACGATAGAGACAGTGTTGATAGGCTTTCGTCCTTTGCTTCTTCTTTATCAGTATTGAAGCATGATGCCTCAATGTTGTCTCGAGCAGTCTTATTACGGAACCAACTCGGTAGGAATTCCTCCAATGTCACGAGACGTCGTGGTTCCTGGTGGTAGTTCACCTCCACTTTTCCTTTCTTCGGATGCTCAATTGATTCTTGCTTCCTTAGTCTTCTAACCATTCTCTTCATAGTTGGTTATTTATATGATTCTTTTTGTGGATTTGTTTTACGGCGTCTCCGCCTAGTCACTAGAATCCCACCTTCATCATCGACTACATCAACTTGGGTTTTATCTTCCTCCAATGGTCCTTTCTCATGCTCTTTAAAGTTGTGTATCTAGACCGGATCGAGAGAATCAAAGGTGATATAAACTTGATTTGAACTCTCCTTCTCATCTCAAGAAGAATCTTGTTTTCATTAGCCAACTGCATAACTTTGTCCTTGAAGACAAAGCCCTTCTCAAGAGGGTGACCCACAATGTCACGACCCAATCGGAGGGCCACGACGGGCACAGGTGCTAACCCACCCGGGCACCTCTTATCACAATTTCACATTTATATCTCGGTGAGCCATATAGCTAAATCATACTTTCCGTCCATTATTCATACTAATTCCATTGGGCAACAATACATACATATATATATATATATATATATATATATATATATATATATATATATCATCATCATCAATAACAATGCCCATATAGATGTACATAAGCCGACGAGGCTAACAAAATGATATCTAAAATATAGGCCGACAAGGACAAACACATCTAACTATATACACATGTCTACGAGCCTCTAAAGAGAGTATGTCATATCATATAGGCGGGACAGGACCCCGCTATCCCCATAAATATGCACACAAAATAATAAATACCAAAAGCTGTAGCTCCGAATGAAATGGAGCTCCGCTATGTAGTCCCTGAGTAATAAAGCTATGGATCAAGCCTGTCTCCCTGGCCACATGCGGGCATGACGCAGCGTCCACAAACAAAAGGACATCAGTACGAATAATGTACGGAGTATGTAAAGTACGATCAACATCATTATGAAAGCATAATAGACAACATAAGAATAGCATAGGATGGGAGATAATAGTATCATCGTCATAAACACTTACTTGCTTTTCATAGGGACTTTCCATTTCTAATGCGTGATTGTGTACATACATCCGTATCCGTTTCCGTACTCATTTACATTTCGTATCCATTTTCGTATTCATATACATATTCATATTCATATACATAGCATACCCGACCATGAAGGTTCGGTGTTTCACATACCTGGCCCTACCAAGGCTCAGGATCATACATACCTGGCTTTACCCAGGCTCAGGGTTGCCCATACCCAACTGCAGTGGTGCACGCGCAATATATATATATATATATTCTACCCGGCCATATAAGCTCGGGGTTTCATAATAGCCATACATAGGCACATATACATAAAAGCCCATAAGCATCTTTAGCATCATTACTATCGTCGTTCATTACATCTATCCCTAGAGGATTACTCATCATGGGAGGAATTTAGTACAATCGTAACATATCGATAATCATGAGCTTAGTAGCTTTTAAAGATAGAATCATTTGGAGGACATCATAGGCTTATAGAAGATTAGATATTTGGCCAAGGAACCATGCCTTATGAAAGAAGGGTTAGCCTTACATACCTTTCCGTTCAACTATTCTATCACTTGCACGTTCTCCTTCAATGCTCACATTTCTACCTTCATTAGAATTATACTATCATTAGAAAATCGATAGCTTAGCATATATGACTAAAGCTAGAGAAAATTGTACAACATCTCCTTTATTTATACGACTTCCTCCATATGATATATCAACTCCCAAACATCAATAATAACATTCACAACATCATAACAATAGTCTTTATTCACCTACATTATCCTTACTCCTCAATTCACTTCCAATCATCCATATCCATGGTCATAGCACACTATTACATTCGCTCATATACAATGTTTATCCCATGTTCTCAATATCATTTATAACATGATTATAGTCATAACATATCAAGAATCATTACTCAACCCAAACTACTACTCACAACCATCACTATTCTCACATTCAAGACCCATTTTCTATATTCTTCAACAATCCAAGTCTTTCAATGTCTCAATACCTTAAACAACATGGAAATACCACAAAACTTACCTTAGATGGTGTAGGAATGAACCTTGAGTGGAAATACTTCACTTGAACCAAAACCCTAGTTCACCTCCAATGGAATCTTTTGTGGTCCTTTAACCCTTGGAAGCTTTCTAACACATAAACACTTGATTCTAGTCTTTTGATCTTTGTGTTCTCTTGAACTTGAGTGGAATGTGCTTAGATAAGGGTTTTGAGCTCTCAATACTTGTGGAAGATTAAAAATGAAGTAAAAGAACCCAAGGCATCTATTTATACAAAAACTAAAAATCAGCCTGTCGGGTACTATACGGACACTTATACGGTCTGTATAGTATTGTACGATCTGTATAAGTGGCCATGGTTCACCAATCAGAAAATCATCTCCCTGCTGGGAGTTATACGAACCCCTTATACGGACCGTATAAGTGGTCGTATAACTCCACTTCTCTGAAATGGTTTCCGTCGTTTCGTTCGATCTCCAATCCTTATGGAACCTTCTTGACACTTGTTTAGCACCTCACTAACAATCTAAGGGATGTTATAACTCTCCTTCAAAACATCATTAAGTCACCATTAACTTGCTACTCGTAAATCCTTTCCGACACCTATCGTATGCCTTGCCTCCTCTTGGCAAACTTTCTTCTTTTACCACGAACGGCTTTGAAATCTCAATTAGGGTCATCAAATGTCATTCCTTACTTATTGCAATACTGTATACTTCATGCTCTTCGTTGTTCTATTCACTGCGCATTAACAGAAAATTTTCTGAGGTGTAACATTTTTCCCCCTTAAGAACATTCGTCCTCGAATGTTAAGTCCTCGGGGATTCTATAAAAATTTCGCCAGAGTTTCCCCTGTAATATGGCACTATCATCCTGTCACAACATCCTATAATAACAATGCCTCACAGGGCCATAACATAATAGCAATAGAGTTTGGCCACACACGACCCAAATGCATAAAAAGGAAACATACATACCTCATGATCTTGATGTCTCATCTTGGATCTCCTCCGGGGGGCTGAAATAAGTGCGGGTACTTGGATTTCATAATTTCTTCCGCTTCCCATGTCATTTCCTCTCGGTTATTGTTTCTCCACAAAACCTTAACTGAGACCACTTCTTTGTTTCTAAGGCTCCGTACTTGCCTATCTAATATGGCAATGGGTACCTCTTCATAAGTCAACTTTCCTGTCACTTGAACATCATTTACTGGCACGATCCTAGTAGGATCTCCAACACATTTACGAAGCATCGATACATGGAAAACTGGGTGAACTGACTCCAAATCAGGAGGTATATCTAATTCGTAAGCCACTTTGCCTACCTTGCGCACAATCTCATAAGGCCCAATGTACCGGGGACTAAGCTTCCCCTTTTTGCCAAATCTCATTACACCCTTCATTGGTGACACTTTTAAGAATACCCAATCTTTCACTTGGAACTCTAAGTCCCTTCGACGATTATCCACATAGGACTTTTGACGACTTTGGGCTGCTAATAACCGATCTTGTATGAGCTTAACTTTCTCTATGGCTTGCTGGACCAAGTCTGGCCCTATCAATTTAGTATCTCCTACCTCGAACCACCCAATTGGGGATCTACACTTTCGCCCATATAAAGCCTCATACGGTGCCATTTGGATGCTAGAATGATAACTATTGTTATAAGCAAATTCAATGAGTGGTAAGTGATCATCCCAATTACCTCCAAAATCTATCATACATGCCCGTACCATATCCTCAAGAGTCTGAATGGTACGTTCAGCCTGTCCATCAGTCTACGGGTGAAATGTCGTGCTAAGGCTCACTTGAGTCCCCAAACCTGTTAGACCCCGTATTTTATACGTCGAGTTATTCGCGAAGGAATCGACGTGAGATAGAAACCTCGGATTTTAATTTCTAAACTAGAACTAATCGGTTATAAATTTTACTTAGTATAAAAATGTTATTGGAGATTAGGAACTACTTAATTGTGGTGTTAATTATAATTTTGTGACAACCATGAACCAAGAAGGAACACCAACGTGCAATACACAAAAGATGACTCAAAGTCATCTAAAACAAGACTATTATGGAAGACATACACATATGCATTTAATGTTGATTCATCCACTACACTTTCATTATATTGTGGACAATTAAATTGGGAGAAATATACATGTATACTCAGCCAAGATGGCTGAAAATTGGAGGAGAAAAAGTTGAAGCATGCAATTGAATATTGAAGCATCCATTACTTTATGAAAGCATGCATTATTTTATGAAGACATAACATGGTGGAGAAATCATTTCACATTAAATATTGACCATTCATCTTGTATGATTACAATGGACAAGGGATGGTGTATGAATCATCCACTACACATGCAATTGTCTTGTAAACAATTGAAAAGAAAGAAGAAAGGAAACAAAGATGGACAATTCAGCCAACACCTAGCCGAAAGTAGGAGAAAAAGAAATGGAAATTTTGTGTAAAGTTAATGGAGTGACTCAATGCCACGAGTGGAGCATGTTTCCACCTTGTAGGCATCATAGTTTAACCAAATAAGGACTAAGGAGATCAGCAAATACATTCATTTCAACTACACAACACAAAGAAAGAAAACCTAAACCTAGAGAGAGAAAGCTCTCGGCCAAGCTTGGCTGATTTTGAGCTCTTTGAGTCTTGATCCAAAAATTATTTTCCAAGGTGTTTCAACCCTTTATAAGGTCCCTAGAAACGTGAAGATATTCATTGGAGCAACAAGAACCATTTTCATTTCAATTCACAAACTCTAGCCAAGTTGAGAAGTCAAGTTGTCAAGGTAAGATCTAACTTTCTTTTTCATGTATTAAGGGTGATGTAGATGTGTAAATATAAGTTGTATGCATGAAATAAGGTGTGTTGATGTGGGAACATGATAGTAACCATGAGTTTATAGGTGTTGATGTTGAAGTATGGTTGTAACTTGATGAACATGAATCGCATGCATAAAATCATGAATGTTGGTGTTGGAATGACTATGTGACCAAGGGGACTGTTTTGGTGGAATTAATGGACTAAATTTCTTTAATAAATATGGTTGTTACTATCATAGATCTCATGGTAAAAAGAATGAAAAGAATTGGAAGGTTAAAGGTGAAGATGTGTTAGTATGAAAATAATTGAATCTATGATTTTATGTGAGTGATGTTGAAGCATGTTGAAACCGTGTATGGACTGTTTTTGTAAGAAGTTAGTGAACTGATTTTACTTGATATTTTGATTGTTATTGTCATGAATTTTATGATGGAAATGAAGGTGTTTAATGGGTGGAGTTGGAACTAAAGTCGTTTGTGAGTTGTTGTAAGGATTATAGAAATGACGATATAGCTTAGTTGTGTATGAATTGATGTTGTACTTGTCGTGTGGATAGCTGGTCATAACTTACTGAAATTATATGAAAAGAAGACATGAAATAATGTGTAAGAATCATATGTGGTTTGCTTAGTATGTTCGTAAACGTTTGCAAGAATTCCGAACATTTTTATGTTGTCGGTTAGGGACTGTTTTGGACATGTTGTTGGTTAGGGACTGTTTTGGACGTGTTGTTTTGACTAAGTTGGAAAAACTAATTATAGTTAAGAATATACATCATGTTGTCATAGTGGTTGGGATGTTATAGAATCGTTTCGACGAAATGTTAAGACTATAGACTAACAAGAATAAATTGGACGTGTCATAATCGCATGTAGACTATTATTGGGTGTTGTGATGTGCGGACTGTTTTGACACGTTGTTGTTATTCTTATTGAGCTTGGAAGATTAATGATAATTAAGATTATACATTGTGTTGTATGTTGGATGGGCTGTTATAAGTTGTTACATGCAAACGTTAAGGCTACGAACTATTAGAAGTAACTTGAGAATGTAGTAGCCGTATGTGAATCGTTATTGCATGTTGTGAATGTGGGCTGTTTGGGATATTGTGTGGGCTTTCCGGATTGGTATTGAACACATAATTATTGATGTTGGATTGGTTGTATATGGTTGGTTTGGATACAAGAGAAAACGTCGTCTAAACATCTAGAAAGGAGTTACTAACGTTAGAATACGTTTTGAATCTCCCCATAACTTAAACGTAGTTGTTGGCATCTTAATATAGGTTGAAGTATTATTGGGCAGCGTATACATATTGTGTGAAGAATAAGCGCTAAAGGTATGTGAAGCTAACCTTTCTTTCTTTTTGGCATGATCGTTGTGAAAAGAATATACGATATATATACGATTCCAAAGGAATTCCTATTCTTAGAGCCACTAGGATGACAAATGTTCTTGATTCTCAGAATTTGATTTATTATAGTTTTGATATGTACATATGATTTCAAAGTTCCATTATGATACAATCCACAGGGACACCCGAAAGGTATTTAATATGACTATGATCTTTAAGGCTTTGTGATATACTTATAATGACATTCAAGGGATGTTTGATATGTTCCGAGTGATATTCGAAAGGGATTGATACGACTATTTTCCTGATGCTCAAATGGTAACTTGCGTTGACTATTCCATTGAGTCTTGGAAAATGTTTTTAAATTGCATATAATTTCTCATTACTCTGCTCGTGCATACCTCAATATGTCTTCCACTGAGTCCCGGGCCAGGATATGTTATCGTGCACACTTCCACTGCATTGTTCGCCGAGTCTCTCATTAAAGGGTCGGGTACAATATATATATATATATATTCTGGAGTTATGCTGTGTTATGGTGTTATGCTGTGTTATGATGTCATGCTGTGTTACGGAGTTATGTTGTGTTATGGAGTTATGCTGTGTTACGGAGTTATACTATATTCTGGAGTATGCTGTGTTATGGCGCCAGAGACGGGGTGGCGACCATGTTCACCGAGTTCCATAATGGGGCCGGATATGATATATGATATTAATGTGCATGATTTATGTTTCGAAAGCAATTATTTGGTATTTTGATGATGATACTCATTTTCTATACTCTTATTTCAGTTATGATCCTGTTTACTGTATTTCATACTTTACATGCTCAGTACATATTCCGTACTAACCCCCTTTCTTCGGGGGGCTGCGTTTCATGCCCGCAGGTGCAGATACTCGCTTTGGTGATCCGCCAGCTTAGGATTTCCCTTTCTGCTATCTTGGAGAGTTCCGTTGTTCCGGAGCCCAGACTTTGGTATAGATCCTTTTTTATCTAAATATATGCAAATGTTGTTTAAGGGTACGACGGGGCCCTGTCCCGTCATATTTCACTGTTGAAACTCTTAGAGGTCTGTGGACATATGTGTGGGTTGTGTATGGGTTCTATTCAGCTGTGCCTATATGATGTGCTGTGGTACGATGTTCGTCTATAATGGCAGCCTCGTTGGCTTGCATATGATATTGATATGTGATGGCAGCCTTGTCGGCTTGCTTTTATATGTATAATTATGCGACAAATCTGAGACCATGGTTGGTCGTTATAAGATCCATATTGAGTTTGTTGTGAAAAGAACATATAGCTAAAGAACATGTATACGGGTGTCCAGGTCGGGCACCAATCACGGCCTACGGGGTTGGGTCGTGACAAAACCCTCTTGGAAGGACTTCCAAAAATTAGCTATAAACTGAGTCCCTCTGTCGGAGATAATAGATACCGGAGCACCGTGAAGCCACACTATCTCTTTAACATAAAAATTTGCATAATCTTCTGCCACATATGTAGTTCTGACTGGTAAGAAATGAGCTGACTTCGTGAGTCTATCCACAATCACCCATATAGAGTCATACTTACGTCGAGAACGGGGCAAGCCTGTAATGAAGTCCATGTTAATTACTTCCCACTTCCAAGTTGGAATTTCTATAGCTTGCAACAATCCGCCCGGCTTTTGGTGCTCGATTTTCACTTGTTGACAGTTGGGACATTGAGCTACGAATTCTGCTATATCTTTCTTCATCCCATTCCACCAATATATATATTTAAGATCGTGGTACATTTTCGTTGCTCCGGGGTGGACAGAATAGCGGGAGCAATGGGCTTCCCTCAATATTTGGTGGTGTAACCCTGCCACATCAGGAACACATAATCTGCCTTGGCATCGGAGAACTCTGTCTCCTGCAATCTCAAATGATGACTTCTCCTTCTGAGGGAGTGTATCTCTGTAATGCATTAGCATGGGATCTTCGTATTGTCGCTCTTTCACTTCCACTACTAGCGACGAGACTACTAAATTCTGAATGGTAGTTCCTCTGCTACCTGAGTCCACTACTCGAACTCCTAGGCTAGCTAACTGCTGGAGCTCACGAGCCATTTCTTTTTTCTCTGGTCGTACATCACACAAACTTCCCATGAATCTACGGCTAAGAGCATCAGCCACAACATTTGCCTTTCCGGGGTGATATAGGATATCAACATCATTATGAAATAGCAATATGAAAGCATAATGGGGACATTATAACTCTTGGCAAACTTTCTTCTCTTACCTCGAACGTCTTTGAAATCTCAATTAGGGTCATCAAATGTCATTCCTTACTTATTTCAATACCGTATACTTTGTACTCTTCGTTGGTCTATTCACTGCGCATTAACAGAAAATTTTTTGAGGTGTAACACACAAGTCGATGATACTTGCAATAGTTCGGGTCGTTTGTTCTTCCAGCTTCATTGGGACGCTTCATCTCTGGTAAATCAATGAGTTTCAGCTCAAAGCAGCTCATCAAAAATTTCAGGGACATCAGAATCCAGGAAGGGGTATTTCTCTTTCTTGCATCTCCTTCAAGGTCGACTTTCGGCTTTTGTTGTCTTGGAAAGAAGTTGCTTTCATACTCTGTTTCTTGCTCACCTTCGTAGTAAACTTTACAGGCGAGACATTAACATTCATGGATTCTTTGTTTTCACTCTTGGGAACGAACTTGCTCCATTTCCTGGGTTCCTGTTTGTCCTTTCCTTTACGAGGGTCGTAGATAGGCATTACTTCATTCCCTGTGGAAGACATGGTCAACTCCATGTCATGAGCAGGAGTAGCTAGTTCTTCAAAATACCTTGGATTAATTCCTTACAAGATGTATTGAATCCCCCAATGCATTCCTTGGATACACATCTCTATCGCAGAAGCTTCGCTGAGCCTATCTTTGCAGTTTAGACTTGCATTTCTCCATCGATTGATGAAATCGCCCTTCCTCTGGCGAGTGCTTGTAAGTTCGACCATGCTCACGGTACGCCTTGTGCTATAAAAGCGATTGAGGAACTCCTGCTCTAGTTGCTCCCAACTATCGATAGAATTAGGCTCAAGATCAGTGTACCAGTCAAAGGCATTCCCCTTGAGGGAGCTGACGAACTGCTTGACAATATAGTCTCCATAAGTCCCAGCGTTGTTACATGTTTCAACAAGATGTGCAACATGTTGCTTTGGATTTCCCTTGCCTTCAAATTGTTGAAATTTAGGAGGTTGATAACCGGCAGGCATCTTGAAGCTATCAATTCTTGTACTGTACGGCTTTCCGTAAGTAAAAGAAGACTTGGTAGCAACTTTGTACTTATCCTTGATAGTCCCTTCGATGAACTCCTTTAATCGGTCAAGCGGAATCATCCCTTCAGAAGAAATTGGAATCTCCTAGGTAGGCAATACTTGTTTTGCACGAGGTTCCATCTCCTGTACTTCTGGACCCTTCCCAGGTGCGTGGCTGGATTCTCCTTCCATTAATCCATCCATCTTGTCCATCAACTTCTCAATCCGAGCATCTTGATTTTGCACATGCTTGGCCAGGCCATAAATCACCTTTGCCAAGTTTGTTAGTGTCTCCTCCATCGATGAAGCGTTAGTTACCACTGCTTGCATGATTATTGGGAATGTTGGAGAATAGCATGGATTATCGCATAAGTTGATCTTTGACTGGCCTACTTCATGTAGTGTGAGTGGAGAAGATCCGTCACTTAAAGTATCACATCTTCCTTCATAGCAGAGTTCTTGGATCCGAAGAGATCAGGTAGAGCTAAAGTCTTCTTAATCTTTTCAGCAATGCTGCTTCCTTCCTCTGATGCATTAGTAGAGGATCTTCCTTCTTTTGGGGATGAAGATCCAAAAACAGGAGTTGTTGCGGATGACACTTGGAGTGCTTGTTGTCCTAACATGCTTGGTTTGCTACTCGAAACAGGTCCAATGCTATCGAAGGTAATGACGAGGATGTTTTCCACATCAGCAGAGAACTTAGAGCTAGCAACCTTGGAGTTGGTCTTCTCTGAAGTCATTTCAAAGTTCTTGAGCTTTGATTGTCGAAAAGTTAAGATGAGAGGTAGAGATTGTCCCACTGGACGTGCCAGAATTTGTAGACAATAAAATTTGCATCGAGGAAATAATAATCAAGACAGGAAAATATCGCAACAATCGTTGTATTTGATTTCAAATATGTGAGTGTTACAATCTCTATGATTCCTCTAATTCGTCTTTTCAACAATAAATTCAAGGGCTTTTGAGCTTGATCTTGAACTTGATAGATTTGATCTTGACTTGTACTTGAATTCAAGGACTTTTGAGCTTGATTTCGAATTTAAGCTGGATTTGAATTGATTCATCACGAACACTTTGATGGCCGCCACGAACAAGTGAATTTGATCTTGAACTCCTTGATATTTGATTCACCTTCGTTCTTGATCTTCAGATATTTGAAACTTGTAGAGAAATGCTTGCAGATTGTAAAAAACTTGTAGTGTTTGATCCACGAGGTCCCTCTGGCTTCTTGTTTTGAATTTCTGTCCCTTTTCTGGATTATGAGACCCCTATTTATAGTTGTAAAATGGAGGAGTTGTGATAAGGACAGGCTTCTTTCGACCAATCAGATTTAAGCTGACATGTCGATATTTGATTGGCCGGAATATGTCGCTCGTACACATAGCGCATCTTCATTGGCCTTTGATTTGACTAGGCATGCTGCATCATTTTGACACGTGGCATGACGCTATATGCTCCTTTATTTGACTTGGTGTGCCACGTCATTTGACACGTGACACCAATTTGGGCCTCTTGGATAAGATGACATCTTGGGCCTGACAAATTGGGCTCATCATTTGTAGCTCAAATCAATGGACTAGCCCAACCAAATTGGACATTTAATTAAATCCGTATTTATTGGACTTAAATAATTGATCCAAATATACTAGCCAACAATATTTATTTGGACTAACATATCTTCGATTTAATATAATTCAAATTTCTTGTGAATTGAAATTTAATAAAATTTCGTTATCCACACTAAAATGTAGACTTTATTTGACTAGATTTACTTTTCAATTTTTTGGAATTGGTTGGGATTGTGCTTTTCAAAGTTATATTAAAGTTAGAATCCATAAGTTATTAAAGTTAGAATTGTTATTTAGAATTCAAAGTTAGAATTGCTTGGAATTGTGCTTTTCAAAGTTAGAATTGTTAAGTTATAACATTTGTATAACCTCAAAACTAAAATGTAGACTTTATTTGACTAGATTTACTTTTCAATTTTTAGAATTGGTTGGGATTGTGATTTTACAAGTTATATTAAAGTTAGAATCCATAAGTTATTAAAGTTAGAATTGTTATTGAGAATTCAAAGTTAGAATTGGTTGTGATTGTGCTTTTCAAAGTTAGAATTGTTAAGTTATAATATTTCTATAACCTCTAAACTAAAATGTAGACTTTATTTGACTAGATTTACTTTTCAATTTTTAGAATTAAAGTTAGAATCCATAAGTTATTAAAGTTAGAATTGTTATTGAGAATTCAAAGTTAGAATTGGTTGGGATTGTGCTTTTCAAAGTTATATTACAGTTAGAATCCAGAAGTTATTAAAGTTAGAATTGTTATTGAGAATTCAAAGTTAGAATTGGTTAGGATTGTGCTTTCTTAAATTATTGATGTTGAATTTTTTTTAAAATGTAAACTTTATTTGACTAGTTTACTTTTCATATATATATATGCTTGAGATTGTGCTATTTTTTATGTTCATTGTCAATGTATTTGTGTTAGCTTAGTTAGAATTGGCTGCAATTGTGTTTTTTCAAGTTATATTAAAGTTAGAATCTATAAGTTATTAAAGTTAGAATTGTTATTGAGAATTCAAAGTTAGAATTGATTGTGATTGTGCTTTTCAAAGTTAGAATTGTTAAGTTATAATATTTCTATAACCTCTAAACTAAAATACAGACTTTATTTGACTAGATTTACTTTTCAATTTTTAGAATTAAAGTTAGAATCCATAAGTTATTAAAGTTGGAATTGTTATTGAGAATTCAAAGTTATAATTAGTTGAGACTATGCTTTTCAAAGTTATATTAAAGCACTACTAAAAAACTGCTAAAAGTCGACGGATAAAAAATCGACGCACTGCGTCGTTTCACAAAACAGACGGAAAACCGACTCATTGCGTCGGTTTTTTGTATTTCTAATTTTTTTAAATTATTTTAATCAAAAAACCGACGGACGACGTCGGTTTTTTTGGCAGAATTATGAAAATATTATTCCGCCAAAATAAACCGACATCCCACGTCGGTTTTATTAAAATAATAATAATAATAATAATAATAATAAAAAAAAATATAAAACCGACGTCGTACGTCGATTTTATTTTTAAAATATTATAAATAATATACAATTCATTTTGTTTTTTAAAAAAATAATAAACAATTTTTTTTAAAGAAACCGACGGACAGGGTCGGTTTCTTTTTTTTTTTTTTTAATTTTTGGGGTCAAAATTCGGTCAAACTTGCGGAAAAAACTGACGGATAGAGTCGGTTTTGTCCGTCGGTTTTTCTTTAAATTCATAGCAGACGGGTTTCATACCCATTTCTGCTCCCTCTTCCAAATTAAAACCCCCATTCCCCCAAACCCTACCCGCCGCCCCCCTCCCCTCCGCCCAGCGCCGCCGTACATTTTTCCGCCGCCCAATGCTGCTGCCTGCGCAGCCCCTTCCCACCTACCCCAAATCCATTTTGAAGTTAATAAATTGAGGTTAGTTTCTCTTAAATTAGGGCATTTAAAATTCTTTTAATTTTAGTTTTATTTGTAGATTTTAAGCCTAATGCTAGTCTATTTAGCTTTGTTAAACATCATTTGCAATGTTATTAATGTTGAATTTGTGGAAAAAAATGTAAACTTTATTTGACTAGTTTACTTGTCATTTTTTTTTTGCTTGAGATTGTGTTATATTTCATGTTCTTTGTCAATGTATTTGTGTTAGCTTAGTTATCATTCTTTGTAATATTATTGATGTTGAATATGTGCAAAAATATATACTTTAATTATTTGACTAGTTTTTTTTTTGTTGGATTGTGCTTTTTGTTAGAATTCCATAAGTTATTAGAATTGTTATTGATCATTCCAAATTAGAATTGATTGAGATTGTGTTTTTCAAAGTTAGAATTGTTAAGTTATAGTATTTCTATAACCTCAATACTAAAATGTAGATTATATTTCTCTAGATTTACTTTTCAATTTTTAGAATTGGTTGGAATTGTGCTTTTCAAATTAAGTTAGAATTATTAAGTTATGTTAGAATTATTAAGTTATAATATTTCTATAACCTCAAAACTAAAATGTAGACTTTATTTGACTAGATTTACTTTTCAATTTTTAGAATTAAAGTTAGAATCCATAAGTTATTAAAGTTAGAATTGTTATTAAGAATTCAAAGTTAGAATTAGTTGGGATTGTGGTTTTCAAAATTATATTAAAGTTAGAATTTATAAATTATTAAAGTTAGAATTGTTATTGAGAATCCAAAGTTAGAAATGGTTGGGATTGTGTTTTCTTAAGTTATATTTTAAGTTAGAATTCTTAAGTTATAATATATTTGTTGACACCCAATTTTGTCCCTCCTTAATCTTATTCACTCGGGCGTCTAAATTTATTGACGAGCTAAATACTTTATTTTTTACAATATTTTATTGCCACTACTACTAATATCATTACTTTTATTTTTGGACAATACAAGTATCACTTTGCTACAAATTTTAGATGATTCGTCATCATTTCATTTTTTCGGGTTTGGACTCGTTAAATTAATTACAATACAACATTTTGCAAAATCTTTATTCTTCTACATATTAATTATTTATTGTCTTTACATAATATATATTATACTAGTTATTAAATTGGAAGCCCAAAAATAATTTAATAGCGGAGGAAAGAACAACAATTTTCAGCCCAATTAATGACCCAAAATACGAACACAATATTATTTCCCTACCCAAATACACAACCCACATTTTAATACCCAACCCACATTTTTAACCCACACTTTCGGCCCAAAACAGTTCACCCGACCAGCCCATTACCCATTTTTGACCCGTCCGGCCCACTTATTCTAAACCCTACCCCTCTTCTTCTTTTCTCTTTCTCTTTTCTCTCCGCCTCATCTCTCCCTTCATCTCTTTCACCCGCCTCCCTCTCTTTCTCCTCTCCCTTCTCTCCTCTCACCATCGTCGCCCCCCACTCCTCTGCTTCCTCCCACGTTCCCTTGTCCCCTCATCTCCACGCCTCTGCACATCCACACTCCCTTGTCCCCCACGCCTCTCTGCTCCTCACCCTCCTTTCCTCACGTTCTCTCCACCATCGCCACCTCCACTCACCATCGTCTCCCTCACGTTCTCCCTCTGCACCCCACTCTCTCTTGTTCCCCCACGCCTCTGTCTCCTCTGTCGCCTCCACGTGAAAATCTGTTGAGATTCCAACAGATCCCTTTTCTTATATCGTTTTGAAAACAGAGATAATCGAACAACCCGCTCAAAACCGTGAACCCCAACACTTTCTTCCACTTATAAAAGGCATCTTTAAGTCCTCAAAAAAAGGGGGGGATCTGAGGATTTTCTAAAAAAGTCTTGAGTTTCTTTCATTTTCAGAAATCGGGTCTTGAACGTTAGTTTCGAATCAGAGAATACTTTTCTGTTATGAAATTTGTGTTAAAAATTAAGTTTTTCGCAATCCGACCAACTTTCGTCGCTGTTTGGCAAAAGGACTTTAACTACCAAAGTCATTTTGATTTTTGATCAAGTTTCGGGTCTCTTCATAACGAGGGAGTAGATTCGACGACTTCGACGTCCCAATTCACTGCACCTACAAAAGGTCGGTGAATCCTAAGCTTTAGCATTTTCTTTTTTTACTGATGAATCTGTTTTGTTTGAAATGAAATTAGAGTTTCTAGTGTAAAAATCATGTCTTAGGGATGTGCTAATGTCATATGTGGTGCTTGTGTTGATATCAGATATCCGTTATATTGATATTGTGAAAGTAGACATCGAGCTTTGCTTTGTCGACACCTGCGTCATTTAGACTGAATTCATCTTTTAGAAATCATGTATTAGGTTTGCTGTTGCTTTCTGCCTATTTAGATTTCAGAGTTCTGCTGCCGTCTAGATAATTTCCATTGAATTTTAGCTTTGCTTACTATTTGTCTAAAGTGCGACATGGTTTGGTCGATTTGATTTTATAAGCATATTAGCATGACCCAGTTTTAGTATGCAGGTTGAGAAGCATGAATCATTTATAGCTTTTTTTAGGATTCTTCCCATCGGTTCATAAATGATTTAGTTTGATATTCAAAGTATGGGTTGTTAGGTAATGTGATTTAGCCTTCGAATGCATGCGTATTTAGCTTCGCGTTTCTATTCACATTGAGTCTGTCCTTGTCTTCAATTAAATAGATTGCTCTTTATCTCCCCCTTTGTCAAAAGACCTTGACTTAATTGTTGGTTTTCCATTCTCCATAGCATGGCATTCTTTAAAATTTGATTAAGCAACCCTTCTCTGTATCTGTTAAACTTGTCAAAGAAATCTTGCACATATAACTGCTTCTGCTGTTTCCTTTTTTTTTTATTTTCTGAATATTGTGTATATCACTCGTAGCCTATCTCTTAAAGGGTTTCTGTGAACTTCTTAAATATGGGAAACTTAGAACTCTCATTGTCTTATGAATTGTGCTGCGGGGATTTTCTTTACCCAACAGTGCTCTTTATAATTTTAAATGCTCTGTTTGAGATAGTTTGTTGTGAAGTGAATCACTTGTTTGGTATAAACCTTTGGGCCTTGTTAGTTGGTGTGAGTCTTTCCTTAACTTTCGCGTTTCGTTAAAATCATAATCCTTTCTAATACGCTCTCCTTTTGCTTTGTTTACATAACATTATTTGGATATTGCATGAATATAGAATGCAAATATTTTAATTCCATTCTAAGGACACCATTTAAAACCCTTTCAGCTAGTAAGGGTCAACGCATTTATGTCCTCTTGTTATCATGGCATGTGTAAGTTTGGTTTGTTTGTCTAAGTGCATTGTTCTCTAGCTTTAACTTTCTTCTTGTCTCCCACAATTCTTGCCCTCAAACATGCTATAGCTTACCTACTTTATTTCATCATGGCTGCTGCATACTCAAAATACCCTGTGTCACTGTTTCCTTCTGATTTCTGCATTTCTGCCTCTCTTCTATTTTCTTCAACTTGCTTCCATATGAGTTCTCTCCTCCCCTGCTTCTTGTCCTAGCTAAAATACTTTATATGCCTCCAAGGCATCCCTTCTTGTTTAGTATTGTGACCTGCATCTGATCATGCATGCTATGACCCAAACTTTATCCCTGTATTGCCTGCATGAATGTGCTGTGCCTTCTTCTTTGCATCCTTACTGTGTGAAGCCATTATCCTACTCTGTTTGCATCATGTTTGATCTGGTTGCCAATCTGCTTACGTTTGCCAATCTTGGTTGAAGAATTATACTACATTTAGTCTGATCCAATTTCAATAAAAAGCACATCATTCGGTTTGGGTCGTTGTAATCGTGATCATAATCTAAACTGGAAATGACATGTCGAGATCCTTCTTTTCCCAGTCAACTGCTACCCGGCCTGTCTGTGTTATAAATAGTGTCTTCGAATTTCTAGCTCGCAGCGAATATGTTTTTTGCCTTAAAATTTATGATCGATGTGTTATTCAGAATTATTTGTAGCAGTCTTTTCTCCAAGCAGTGTAACTGTGGCTCTTAAATAAAGTTAATTGGTGATATTAACTTGAGAGATTGTAAGTTTGGTATGAGTTTCTGTTGGACTTGTTATTATTTGACTCCTTTAATCGAAATGAACATATTGGATTAGCCCCAATAAACAATGCAGCAGGCATGGGTTACTGGAATTGAAAGGATGACCAAAACGTAATTTTGCTACTCGTGTGGCCCTTATAAAGCTGGATTGTTGGCTCATTTATTAATTGTGATCCGTCTGGAATCATTTTGAATAGGTTCAATGGGTTAACAATCCATAAACTGATAAGTCTAAACATTGTGATGATTTCGCTTGCGTGTTGGTATATAGCGAGCATATTGGATTCAGTCGTACACATTGGCGTATATTTTCAGCACATCTTAGTTAATACGTATAAGGATTTGGCTTTTAAAAAAAAAGGGACATCGAGTCTTAAAACGATGCAAATGTTTGTTGCTGTCATGTTCAGGAGCTGTTTGCTTATATACTATAAGTTGGCTGTAATAGAATCGTGTATATGAATGTATGCGCGAAGTATATTTGAATATACACAAGATATACATCATCAACTGAAATGTCTTGAGTTTATATTTTATGCGTTTAACATTATTCATTGAGCATATACTAATCGTTCTCTTTCGTTTTTATGCATGACTATCACATACGAGTCCCTCGAACTCTGTTTCTTCCGCATTTGGCGTTGGGCTAAAAAGCCCAACAAAATCTCCTCCTGTGTCAAGCCAGCCTGCAGCACCAATAGAAGATAAAATTTGGGCCAAAGCCCAAACGGCAACAGTAGCACAGCAGCAGTCCTTAAAAATGGGATGATCCCATTTAACCTATCTGCTCCTCCATTTTTTTTTTTTTGTGCATTTAATTGGTAATTGTATGACTGATACTTTTACTTGTTTATTTGCTTAGATTAATTAAACCTTGGCAAAATTAGTGGGGTTTGGTTCTCGTAATAAGTGGTTAATCTAAAGAAAATCAACTATTAATTCCATAAGTTTAACTACTTAAAATATCCATACTGTCTTTTTTCCTATTATTAGAACAATTCATTTCAAAATAGTATGACTACATATTTTGAGGATCAAGATTCATTCTTAATATCTTAGAAACTTTAAGACGCTACTATTCTTTACATTAGCGTTAGCTTTATCTAAAAATAGGCAAACTAGTTTCGACGAACAACTCCTTCACTTCAGGTTCTTTCCAACACTTTAAAAAAAAATACATATTTGTCTAGAATAAATCTTTAAAACTCTTATCAAATAACTCTTTTAAATTTTGGTTATTTCCTCCACATATAAACATTACATGTCCCACTTCTTTGGTTTATTTCTAACAAAGCTCTTTTGTACACTTACTATTTTTCTACAAGTATTATTTTAAACAACGCTATTATACTTTCGTCTTAAAACCTTAACCATATTTGTAAGTCGTATTTCAAAATAGCATTAAAAGTACTCTTTTATACGATTTTTTTTTTTTTTTTTTTACAAGTTCTATTTTAAATAGCATTCTTACATATTTATCTATAACTTTATCCTTACTTACAAAATTACTTTCCTTTTTCCTATAATACTATATTTACATTTAGCCTAATTAATTTTAAGTCCGGTCGGTTAACCATTGTTAATGGGTCTTAAAGGATGCCTAATACCTTCCCTTTAGACTAATTGAACCCTTACCTAGAATCTTAAGTTTTGCAGACCTTAAACAGAGTTAACTTTAAACATAACTTTAATAAACTTTAGGTGTCCTAATTCACCATAAATAATTAGGTGGCGACTCCTTATAAACAAACAAAAACAGCAATCTCCAATATGTCGTACTTCTACTTTAATCTTCGGTTAAAATGGGGTGTGACAATATTTCTATAACCTCAATAATTTGTGGGTATATTTTTGTAGATGGATCGTATGTGGATGTATAATATGAATAATAGTAATCGTGTGGGTGTACATGATGAATTTGTTGAAGGTGTTGATGGGTTTATCACACATGCAATGACACTTTACCCTTTTCAAAATGAAGGGGTAATTAGGTGTCCTTGTTCTCATTGCCGGTGTATGAAGTATTTGAAACCGGAAGCGGTTAGGGTTCATTTATATAGTCGTGGGTTTAAGCAGAAATATTATGTTTGGACTGATCATGGAGAGACTGATGGGGTCAATGGTATATTTTACAATATGGTTGTCGGTGAAAGTAGTGTGTCGCAAGAATATAGTCACGTCCAATATGATAGAGTTAATGATATGGTTAATGATGCTTTTGGCGTACAGTCTGGGTTTGAACCTGAGCAAAATTTTGAGGAACCTCCTAATGAAGAAGCAATGCGCTTCTATCAAGAATTAGAAGAGGCTAGTCATCCACTTTAGGTAGGGAGTCAGCATTCTAAGTTGTCTGTTGCAGTTAGAATGATTAACATCAAATCAGATTGGACTGTTGCTGAAGCTGCTATGGACTCAATGATTAAGCTTGTAGGGGAACTAGTTAGTCCGGAATTCGACATACCTAAGAGTTACTATGAAGCAAAGAGATTGGTTTCCAAATTAGGATTGTCGTATGATAGAATTCATTGTTGTCCAAACGGTTGTATGTTGTTCTATAAGCAAGATGTTGATTTAAATGAATGTAAAATATGTGGACATGCGCGTTATAAGCGGACACCGAGTGGGAAGACGGTTCCAATTAAGGCGATGCATTATTTACCTATTATACCTAGGTTAAAGAGGTTTTTTGCATCACCGAGTTCTGCTCCTCACATGAGATGGCAGAACGAAAATAGAAGGCCACCTGGTGTTATGTGTCATCCATCGGATGGAAAAGCGTGGAAACATTTTGATAGAACTTATCCTAATTTTGCTAGTGAACCAAGAAACATTCGTTTGGGTTTGTGTGCGGATGGTTTCACACCATACTCTGTTTCGGCTGCACCCTATTCTTGTTGGCCTGTATTTCTTACTCCATATAATCTACCGCCTCAGATGTGTATGACAAGTCCCTATATATTCCTAAATTGTGTTATCCCTGGTCCTCGTAATCCAAAAGTTTTGATTGATGTCTATCTACAGCCTTTGATTGATGAGTTAAAACAATTGTGGTGTGAAGGTGTAGTGACATATGATATATCAACTAAGAGCAATTTCAATATGTGTGCTTCTTTGATGTGGACTGTTAACGATTTTCCTGCGTATGGGATGTTGTCTGGTTGGATGACTGCTGGAAAGCTTGCTTGCCCTCATTGCATGGAAACTAGTAAAGCTTTCACTTTAAAACATGGCCACAAAAATTCATGGTTTGATTGTCATCGTCAATTCTTGCCTATGGATCACCAATTCAGGAAAATGAAACAAGCATTTAGAAAGAATAAAATTGAAAATGATACCCCACCTCGAACATTGTCAGGAGAAGAAATTTGGGGGAGGGTTTGTCACTTGCCTAAGGTCACAGAAGTTGCCCCTTATAGACTACCTGGTTATGGTGTTGAACATAATTGGACTAAACAGAGCATATTCTGGGAGTTACCATATTGGAAGGATAATCTTCTACGGCATAATCTTGATGTGATGCATATTGAAAAAAATTACTTTGATAATTTGTTCAACACTGTTATGGACGTTAAAGGCAAGACAAAAGATAACCCAAAAGCTAGATTGGACCTAAAGGAATATTGTAGGCGCCCTGAATTGAACTTGCAAGAGTTAGCGAATAATAAAGTGTTCAAACCTAAGGCTAGTTTTTCATTCACTTTGGAGGAGAAACGACAGATTTGTCAATGGGTTAAGAATTTGCGGATGCCAGAGGGGTATGCGTCTAATTTTGACAAGCGTGCTGATATGAATGAAGGAAAATTAATTGGTATGAAAAGTCATGATTTCCATGTTTTCATGGAAACTTTGATTCCTATTGCATTTAGCCGCCTACCGGAAAGAATATGGAAACCAATCACAGAGATAAGTTTGTTCTTCAAGGATTTATGTTCTAACACTTTGACGGTAGAAAACCTTCAAAGAATGGAACAGAATATACCAGTCATTATAACTAAGCTCGAGAAGATCTTTCCATGTGGATTTTTTGATGTGATGAAACATCTTCCCATTCATCTTGTACAAGAGGCGCGCCTTGAAGGCCCGGTTCAAACTAGGTGGATGTATCCTTTCGAGAGGTAAGTAACCAAACTTACTAGCTATTTCTTTAACAGTATTTTGCTAACTAATTACTGTTCCTATTGATATTAAACATGTGTGCAGGACCATTGGCAAATGCAAAAAATTGGCTAAGCAGAGATCTAAGATTGAAGGATCTATTTGTGAAGCGTATCTTGCAAAGGAAACAACGCATTTCTGTTCATATTATTTCGGAGAGCAAGTGTTGTGTATGAGAAATAGGCCCAACCGTAATGATGAGGGTGGGGTTGAACATAACTACCCACCAATTTCCATCTTTAATAAACCAGGACGAGGTTCTAAAAAGCCTCCAAAATGAACCCTGAGTAGTATGGAGAGGCAATCAGCTGTGACACATGTTTTGCTCAATTGCCCTGAAATTCAAGTATATATTCGGTGAGTGTCGAATTATGTTACTGAATTAAATGGGTAACTGATAAGGGTGAAACTAATGAAAATCTTGCATATGTCGAGCAGTTACTTCGTAGAACTTGAGGGCGATGAAGCCATATATTCTAAGTTTTCCTATTGGCTGTACGATTTTGTAAGTGTGGAAATTCATTGCATAATTTCAATTAAATGTAGGCTACATAGAAGTTATTGAATTTTAATTTTCCTCCTTATTATATAGGTTTATCATATAGGAGAACATTCCCAATTTGTGAAAGATATAGCTCTTGGACCAGGCAATGAAGTTAGGACAATGAAAGAGTACATTGTTAATGGCTACAAGTTTCAAACCGAAGAAGTTTCTCAATATAAGAAGACAAATAATAGTGGAGTGTGCATTAAAGGCGATGCTGATGGTAGCGGTGTAACTGTTGATTATTACGGTGTGCTGCAGGAGATCATACAACTTAAGTATCCAGGTTACCCTAAGAAGAAGATAACATTATTTCGGTGCAAGTGGTTTGATCCGAGCCAAAGAGGTACAAGGGTGAATCGTCAACATAACGTAATTGAAGTCAAACACACAAGACAATACAATCGCTATGATCCCTTTATAATTGCACAGAATGCTAAGCAAGTCTATTATGCTCCATATCCTTTGCGTAGGGATAAGGCTGATTGGTGGGTGGTTATAAAGACTAAGCCTGTGGGGAGGATTGAGGTCGATAATGCATTAGATGTGGCGTATCAAAATGATGTACCAGTTGTTCATCAAACGGTTGACACAGAGTTAGAAAATAGTTTGGAACATCCTCAACACATATTGGAAGAAGTTGATGAAGATGATGTAACTATCATAGAAAATGTTGAGGAAGAATCGACCGATGGACCTGAAACAAGCGATGAGGAAGAATCATCTGATGAAAATGAAACAAGCGAGGATGAGTGGGAGGATAACTAGTTGCATGTTAGTTTATTCTATACTTGATAATAACACAATTCTATACTTGTTAAATTTTTACCTACGATCAATATATCATTATTGAGTTATTAATTTTATGTATGCAGATGTCATCAGGTGGTAGTGATCAAGGTAGAGGTAGAGCTGGAGGTACTAGTAAGAGAAAAGATAAAAGACCTATAGATCCTACAGCTACTAGTAGTCAGTCCATTCCGTCCGCTCCACATATGCAGTCTACTCCGCCTTCTTTTTTTATGTCTGGCTCTTCTATGCAGGGCCAGTCTGGTCAGTGGGTCTTTCAGCCGGCACCACCTCAGCCGGCATCATTTACCTATCCTACTTCTATACCTATACCTATGTATTGCCCACCACGTGGCAGATCTCCTAGCACATCGGCCACTTTGTCTTCTTCTCCTTCTCCTTCTCCAAATGGTACACCTCCAAGTGTATCTAATTTGCGCCTTAGAGATAGCAGCTCTGATCCTGAGTCACTGCCATCCAACCAGTCTTAGACCCATCGTTGTCCTCCTGCACCTGCTCCTGCTCCTGCACCTGCACCGGCTCCTATACAGGAATCGATACATCATGGTTTACAGTCGGGAGATAGAGATGCGATGGGTCGGATTTTCATCGTGCCTGAGGGAGTTGGGTAAGATTGTATTTTATTAAGTTTTCCTAACGTTTTTTTTCATCTTAATCTAATATGTATTAAATTTTTTAACTGCAGGTTCTATCCAGATCACGACACTACAAAAGTCGTGCTGGATGTTGTTCGGAGGCTTTATGGCAATCATTTTTATACTTCATAGGGTGAAAGCCCATATGATACTCGACAGGCTATGTTTAGAGAGTTTAACGTATGCATCTTATTATACATTTCATAACTTGAATTTACTTTTATATAAATCATCTAACATTAGCTATTTGATTTGCAGATGTACTGTACATGGGATCCAATGGACAATGATAGGGTTGCTGCAAACTTTGAGAAGAAGGGGAGTGCAAGGTTGTCTGATTGGTTTTCGAGGGCTAGAAGGTATATGACGATGCCCCAATGGCTAAACGCTGAACAGTGGGAGAAACTTAAGGCATATTACCAAACTCCTGAGTTTATCGCCAAGTCTGAGCAGGCAAAGGCTGCCCGTGCATCCCAGAAAGGTGGCTCTTTGCACACTGCGGGTGCAAGAAGTCAGGGGCACGTGGCTAGGACAATGGTAAGTAACTTTATACTTTTAAAGTTACCTACGATCAATATATCATTATTGAGCTATTAATTTTATGTTTAACTTTTTTTTTTTTTTGCAGAAAAAAGCTACGGGACAGATGTCAACTCAAGATCAGCTATTCCTAAAGACCCACACAAAGAAGAAGAAGCAGGAGTCGGATCCGACCTTATGGGTTGAGGACAGGGCTCGTAATTCCTATGTAAGTGATAATTTTATTATTTAAGTAATTATATATAAGTTTAATTATGATATATTCGTTATATACTAAGTTTCATTTTTTAATATACAGACGCAATATATGGATCATGTGGACCAGTACAGCCAAACTCAGTCTGAGCATCCGAGCCGTCCTCCACCGGAATTAGAGATAGTTTTTTGGTATAGAGCAGTTGGGGGAGTACAAAAGGGTAGAGCGTACGGTCTAGGCCTAAGGAACAACTTAAGTCGCCTTCGGTCAGGATTGCGAGGTGAAGGGTCTTCTCGACAAGCCGAGGGAGTTGATGATGTTCAGGTCGTAGCTATGGCACAGCAAATTGCTGAACTTAATAGGAAATTAGCTAAGACTGAGGCAAAAAGAGTTGAGGAAAGTAACACCATGAAAGCGAACATTGAATTGCTAATGGCACAAGTTAAAAGCCACATCGCATGTGGACAATTTGGTGTGCCCGCTTCTCCCCCCCCCCCCCCCCCCCCCCCCCGTCCAACCCAGAATATGATGAAGACGGTGATTACGTAGCCCGGACACCGGATGATCAGTTGTAGTAGTTTGGATTTAATAATGGACTTATGTTAAAACTAGTTAATGGTACTTTTGGTTGGACATTTAAATATTTCTAAACTTTGAAGGTCTATTTAGATCGTACTTGATGTGTTTAGATAGTGTTTGATGTGTTTTATTATTACTTAGGGTGATTTTATGTGTTGTAGCTCTTTTAGAATTGATTTGGAGCATTTTAATGCTAGTTTTGAGCAGCTTTTGTTACTGGTTTCTAAGCAGCTTTTGGTACTGGTTTCTGTGTAGGTGTGGTTGCAGCAAATGCATGATTTGCATGCTCAAAATTTTCCAAAAAACCGACGAAAAACCGACTCAGTCCGTCGGTTTTCTGGAAATTAATTTTGCAGATTTTCCAGAAAATCGACGGAAAACCGACTCTGTCCGTCGGTTTTCTGGAAATTAATTCTTAAATTTTATAAAAAAACCGACACAGTTTTTTTAATTAAAATAAAAAAATTTATATGAAAAACCAACACAGTGCGTCGTTTTTTTCATAAAATATATATTATTTATATATAAGATAAAAAATCAGAAATTAATAAAACCGACTCTGTCCCGTTGGTTTTTTTAATTTTTTTTATTTTTTAAAATTTTTGAATAAAACCCTGACGGACTACGTAACCGACGCAGTCCGTCGGAAAAAACCGACGTGGTCCGTCGGTTTTCCAAAAGCGAGGCTATGAAAACCGACGGACCTTAAAAGGTCGGTTTCCCGTCGGTTTCATTAAAAAAACCGACGCTGGACGTCGGTTTTGTCAACGGTTTTTTCCGTTTTTTTAGTAGTGAAGTTAAAATTCATAAGTTATTAAAGTTAGAATTGTTATTGAGAATTCAAAGTTAGAATTGGTTGGGATTGTGCTTTTCAAAGTTAGAATTCTTAAGTTATAATATATATCTATAACCTCAATAATTTGTGGGTATATTTGGATTTCATAATGGACTTTTGTTTTATGCTTTATAGACTTATATTAAAACTATGTAGAACTAGTTAATGGTACTTTGGGTTGGACATTTGAATATTTTGAACTTTGAAGGTCTATTTAGATTGTATTTGATGTGTTTAGATAGTTTTTAATGTGTTTGATTGTTACTTAGGGTGATTTTATGTGTTGTAGCTCCTTTAGAATTGATTTGGAGAATTTTAATGTTGGTTTTGAGCAGTTTTTTTGCTAATTTTTGTGCTGGTTTTATGCAGGTGTGGCTGCAGAAAATGCAGCAATTGCATACAAGAATTTTCCCAGAAAACCGACGCAGTCCATCGGTTTTTTATAAAATTTATCTTATTTCTTTTTAAATTAAAAAAATTAAAAATTAAAAAGCCCGACGGACTCGCAGTGCGTCGGTTTTTAATTTTTAATTTTTTTTAATTATTATTGGATAAAAAACTGACGGACCGCATAAGCGACGCAGTCCGTCAGTTTTCAGAAAGCAACTCTATGAAAACCGATGGACCGTGTTGGGTCGGTTTCCCGTCGATTTCAATGAAAAAACCGACGCGGGCTGTCGATTTTTGACAATTTTTTAGTAGTGCCACAAAACTTCAAGGTGTGAATAAATTCATTATCCTTAAGTGTTTTAGGGGATATAGATAAGTTTTTTCACGATACTCAACGTCAAAAATGTTACTATAGAATAATTAGCCATTGCAGGGATAGCGTGAATTTATAGACGAAAAAGGTTATTCGTAAAAGGTGTCTAATTTCTGAACAAACATTTAATCAAAATTTGAGAATTAAATTTCAAATAATATTAAAATCAATAACAACAACAATATACCCATTGTAATCCATAAGCGGGGGTTGGGGAAAGTAGAGTGTGCGTAGACTTTACCCCTATCATGAGAGATAGAGAGGTTGTTTCCGATAGACCATTGACTCAAAGAAAAGCAGACTAAAATAGTCCGAGAAAAGAAATAATATAAGTAAAGAAGCCAAGGTGGTAGGTCTTCTTATTTAAACCTTAAAATCCTCTTTGTCCCTATCAATGTGGGATTTCCACATTTACTAAAGTACAAACTATTTTAACACTGAGAGCTTTGTCTAAACTAGGATTGTCTTTTTGGAAGTGGAGTAGGTTTACTAGAGCTTGACCCTATTCAGCCATATTTTTATATTGATTCATTATTACGAATGAAGGGAGTGGATTAGTTTTGCACCTTATAATGAGAAACATAATTAGCTAAAGTTTACATATTTTTTTGTATTGATTTTCTTATATCTAATTTTTTTTGAGTATCTAAAAACTTACTTATATTTGTGTTGAATATCTTCACATTAATACATAAATCAGTGGAATTGATTGGCCTACTTTTCGATGCCACAAGAGGAAAGCATGACCTACTTTTCCACATAAAGTGCACACGAAATATTTTTTCCTTGACAATGTATTTCTTGCTAGTGTTATCCAATAAGTATATAAGGTCTAATTGAAGTGTCTAATAAAACTTAAAAACATATTCTAGCAAGGGTAGCTGATAGGGGTGGGCATCAGTGACAGAGCCAAGATTTGCGATAAGGAGGTTCAAAATATGAAGTAAACACTCGAAGAAGCCCAAGAGGGTTTAACATCTACTATATATACATAAAAAATAATTTTAATCATGTATAAATAGTATAATTTTCCGTCGAAGGGGATTCGGACGAACCCCTTTAGCTATATGTGGCTCTGCCCTTCGATATTCGGTTCGGTATTTTGAAAGTTCGGGTTCGGTAATTAGGCAATTTGGTAATTGATTTGGTCAAACCTAGTAGCTGATGTACATGTATCAATTTTACTGATGTAGCTGATGTACATGTATCAATTTTAAGTAGTTAAACCACTTTGTTACCAATTTTTCCTAGTAAAGCTGAACCATAAATATTTCTGAGTAGGTAAGCTTTGCTTTTATATAACAATAAAAAGGTCATTGATAAATTGGGGTCGTTGTGCAAAGCTTTGATTATGTTTTCTTCCGTTTGAAATTTGACAATAAAAAAGTCCGACCCTAGGAGCTTGTTTGGCTAAACATATATAAGTTGGTCAAATTAATTTATAAGCACTTATAAGTCAAAATCCGACAAAAGTCATAAGTTAGTCATCCTTAACCTATGGTTTCATAGATTAGAAGTACTTTTTGTTTAACCAAATCTTTTATAATTGGGATAATTTCAGAGAGATCATTCCAGTTACCTCTTTTTTTATAAATATAATATCTTTTCTTTTTCTTATTAATAATGTTTTAAAAAAAAACAGTTTTATTAAGCTCCTTTATTTAACTAGTTTTATAAATATTTTTTAACACATTTGTTAAGAACAAAAATTAATTCCTTTACGTCTTAGTGGACTCAGCATAAGAAATTCAAGAATATGAGAAAAGATTTGTATGCTCGTTTACACTGTCTATTTTAAACAATTTAAATTAATACCTTCTTTTAATACCAATTTTTAACATGTATATACCTTCTTGTTTGATTTTAAAATTTTTACTAATTCATACTCGGACTAAACAGTGGCAAGAGAACTACATCATTGTGTGTTTAAAGAATGCAGTTTTTATTGTTATTTTTTAAAGATCAATTCTCATTCACTGACACATGCAACTTTCAAGTATAAAGCATATTTCCCTTTAATTAAATATCTAAAAGATAAAAGCTAGCAACAAATAATAAAACTTGAAGTCCTAATAACAAATATTGGAATATCCTAAATCCCTATATCTACGAACTCAATAGAAACTAAACATTTAAATAAATAACTACTAGTAAAAGATAAATAGCATTATATGAATCTTTCAGGAACCCCGAGTTTCATCAATTTCTTTTCGACCTTGTCCTCTTGATCCTTTAAGTTGCACGCAGCGATTGAGGCCTCGTATCTTTGTTTTATTGAATTTTCACCTTCTTGCATACCATGTTGTCTAGCTTTGTCTTCTTGATCTTTTATTTGTACTTTCACCTGTTCCAACTTCTGCCAGTACTCATCAACGTTCTTGCTTCTTGAGGATGACATTCTTGGCTTTGGTATATGTATCAATCTCGACCACTGTTAATACAAAAATAACAAATTTAAATAAGCTAAACAAAGTATCCGAGATGATAAAAGTAGATTGGGTTGCTAGCTACTAGAAAAACACGAATTATCCCGAAAGGCTAATCGGAGCCTGTTTCGCAAGAAGTCCATTCAAAAATTTGTATTTTTCTTGTAGTGATTGGTTGCTCTCTCTACTACGTTAAAATACATTAGAGTATATGTATAATAATCTTTTGCAACTAGAATTTAATAACATTAAAATATTTCGAATACATCCTTGAGAAGATGGTATGAGAATAAGTAATTTTTTCTTCAAATATATATGATATGTCCAATGTAACAGAACACAAATAAGCAAAACATATAATAGAAAAGAGCAACATTAATAGTCTTAAGAAAAACAAAGAACTTAAGAGATCAACTCAAACAGAAAAAAAAACTTACGTTATTAACGAAGCCTAACTGAATTTGTGTGAAAGAGGCACCTTAATTATCACATGCATGTACTTCATTTGATTTATATAGACGCCAATGCCTTAATTTTTTCCTTATTTTTTCGTCTCTCTTTTACTCGTACAAATTAATGTAAATATTACTAAAAATAAGAATTACCATATTTAGAGGGAGAAGCTACAAAATGAAAGAAAACCGCCTAGGAAAACAATGGAAAATTTAAGAAAAGTCAACTCCAAGAAAAGAGTGGACAAAGAAAAGGAAAATTTGATAAATGAAATAAGGAAATAATAACATATAGGAAGAGAGTTTTTCTTGTTTATTTTATTAATTATTTTTATTTATTTATTTAGGGTATGTTTAGTTCGTTTTCTTTAAAGCAACTCAAGCAAAAAAAAAAAAAAAAAAAACTAAAACAGAAATGATTTAAATACCATTGTAACTAGCTATAATAGTAAGAAAGTGTTGAGAAAATAAACAAATCGTTTTACAGTATGTTAGTTTAAAATTAAAATGAGATACAGTTCACAAAAGTTACTCAAACATTATTTAATAAATATAAAGTCTACTCAACTTATAGAAAACTAGAGGCACACTTTTTTTTTCTTTTTTTTCCCTTCAAAATTAAATTAAATAAGATAAGGTAATAGTAATAGTAGAGTAAAAGCAACTTAAATTCAAATAAAAATTCAATTTAACATGCTAATAACCAAAAAGATCACAAAATTTGAACGGTAGAAAATGACCTTACAAGTATCTCAACCGGTATTTTATATTATTATCGATCTCCTATATTTACTGATTAATGATCTCCTCGATCGGGCAAGTGTGTTCTTAAAAATTAAAATGAATACCATCGTTTAAACATATTTTCTGAAATCACTTTTAATATAATTTCTTAGTATCAGGAACCAAAATAATTTTTCCTCAAAGCATGGTTGGTTTATAGATTTAAGATTTCAAAAAACGAGAACAAAAACACTTAGAAACGAAATATAAAGTGTCACATATTATACATCAGAGCTGTCAAAACGGGTCAGCCCAGCCCAAGCCTCGTCGGCCAACGAATTTGGTGGGTAGAGCGGGCCGGCCTTTCATTTTCAAGGGCCTTTAAATGGCCAGCCCAACCCAACCCTAGAAGGACTGTGGGCTGGAGTGGGCTAGCTCCTCATTTTTTTTTTTTCAATTTCTTTTTATAAAAAGAATTCTTTTCAATCTAATAGTCAAATCTATAATTATGTCGCTTTGTTAACATTTCTAACATATGATTATATGAAAGCACATAGTTCTACGACAACTTATAGCTTATTCAACACCAGCAAATAGTAAAGCACAACTGATTCACTGTGATAATTAAAATTGTCTTAATTAACAACTTCATCTTCGTCTACATTCATATGCAGATTTAATTAGTTAAACATTATCAAATAGATGCATTAAAATCAATAATATTTACATTTACTTAGAAATGTTACCTCTTTGAACTTGGGTAACGTAGTGCAACCAATTCGAGTAGCAACAGCCAACAAGTGTTAGGACATTTTCACGATGGATGTAACTTTTATACTTGGTGATTAGGTACTTTAGTAGTAGATAGTATTCATGCGTAAGATACTAAAACTTATTCGGTAATCAATATTCCTAGTTTTTACTTCTTTTTCACAATTTTCTTTTAAATTTTGAATTCACATGAAATCACAATCGAGAATGCAGCTTCTATACTTGGTGATTAGGATTTAACGCTAAATAAATAAAGTATTGTGTGAGATATTAAGACTTATTCAGTAACCACTATTCCTAAATTTTTTTTCACACTTATCTATTAACTCTTAACTTATAAACAGCCTTTTGGCCAGCCTCGATCAAGCCTCAAGGGACAACGGGCTGACTTGGGCTGGGCTTATAAGCCTCAATTTAAATGGGCTTGAATAATCTTAACCCAACCCTACCTAATAGCAAGCTAGGTTGGGCTGGCCTCAAGGGCTTGGCATATATATATATATATATATATATATATATATATATATATATATATATATATAAAGGCGTAATACATAAATAGACCCTCAAAATTGGCCTCATTTTTTAAGTATGCCCCCCAACTTTGGGTGTGCACAAGTAAGCACCTCAACTTGTAAAAAGTTGAACACATGAACACAAATATTGACATGGCACATAAATTTTGGAGGTGCTTAGATGATCATTTTGTAAGTTAAAGCGTTCAACTGATAAAGTGGAGACAAGTTGAGGTGTCTACTTGTGCACACTTAAAGCTGGAGAGCGTACTTAAAAAATGAGACCAAGTTTGAGGGTCAATTAATGTATTATGCCTTAAAAAAAATTACAACATATGTTTTGACATAAGAAAAGTAAAAAATAATAATAATAATAATAATAATAATAACAAAAGCTGAGTGAGGCTTGTTAACATTAGTTCCCTTTCACTTTGGGTGCATCTCTTAGTTCTTTGCTTTTCTTAAGAACTTAGCAATAATGTTGCTCTTCTTCGTTCTTTATTTTTTGTTTATATAGATTTTTATAGTACGTTCATGGACAAAATTATAAATATAGTTTAAATAAGAAAAGTAAAGAAATTGTTAATGTATTTAAAATGCGACAAGCTCTTTAGTATCTGATTTAGTTTCATTAGGATTAGTAAGGTAAGGCCCAGCGGGGCATGTTTCTACTCTATTCTTTGAGGTTCGCTTTTATAAAACTCAAATATGCCAACAACAACATACTAAGTGAAATCTCACAAAGCGGAGTCTGAGTAGGGTAGAGCGTACGCAAACCTTACTCCTACCTTGGGAGGTAGAGAGGTTATTTTCGATAGACTCTCGGTATAAGGACAAACAATTTCAAATCAGTATGAACCCTGCACCAATACGATGTGTGCCTTCATCGTCAAACTCCCCATTTTCTTGGATAATAGACTCAAAGTACTTGAAACTTTCTTTCCTTTAGATGTCATCGATTTAATTTAATTGTGTTAAATATTGCAGTATATATGTTGTTCAAGTTTGACATATATACCAAGATCGGGAATGGACAACGTACGAGAGAAACTTAGCGATGAAGAATAAGTTGGAAGAGATGAGAGAACATATACAAGAGTGAACAAACTACATTAAACAACTTGAGGTACAAAAAAAAATCATGAATGTGATTTGAGGAGAGATAGATTCGATGCTTCAAATCATCTCAATGAGTTGTAGGATAAAGAAACCAAGCTCGAAGAAAAATTGCTGGAAAACGGTGTTAGCAACTACAAATTCTTTTAATTTCTTAGATTTAGGGATTTAGTAGTTAGGACTTCCTCAAGTTTGTTACTAGCTAGAACTTCAAATTTGATATTTCAGTCAGCACTTTCTCTTATGTTGTTCTTTATCTTTTTCCAGATACATTAAGATAAGGGAAGTTTTTTTACTTTACTTTTGGACATCTCATTAATTAAGAATAATAGTATGCAAATTATTTAGGCAAATATATCAAGAAGCGTTAGAATTATTTTTGTCAAAGCCTATCACATGTATTCAATCGTAACAGTTTATTTTTTTCACAACACGATATCATCCATTGTGACTGTTGAAATAGTCTTATTTGTCTATTTTAATTCTATCTAATTAGTGCAATGGAACAATTCATCAAAAATGATGTTAGCTGATTAAACTGTTTTTGCAGCAGTTTGAAATCTGCTTTGTATTAGTATTACTAGGTGGGAGATGCCCGTGCTGCGCATAGGCCCAATATATAGTTATAATTTTTTTTCAAAACCGATTTATTATTTTATTCGTTTCAATTTATATGACATAGTTTAATATAACATTTTAAAGATTAAGAATTTAGAATTTGCAATCTTAAATGGCACAATATTTTTATGGCTGCAAAACCTTTTATCCTTCTTTTTATCTAATTTTCTCATTAGACAAAAAGCTTATAAGAATAATCATAATAAATGGATATTTAAAAAAGATAATAGTTGAATTTATCTTGATGAAGGCTGGGCGAAACCTAGAACAACATTTTTGGAAAAGCTTCTGCATTGCTTCCTAATCAATATTTATTTATCTTATCAGTCAAAACAATTAGCATACAACAAACTTTCAAATACATATTTTATAAAAAGAGTTGGTCAAAAATCTCGAAACACCCATGAGACTACTCAAGTACAGGACCAAAAATAACAGTCTATTTTAAATACCATCACATTATCTTTCAATTGAATTCCAAATAAAATTCATATAAAATTATAAAGGCAGAAGCAGAAGTGAAATTAATTTTATTAACCCTAAAGATTGAGAACTTAAAAAGAAGAAAATTAGCCGTTTCTGATTAACTTGAGGCAGGGTCTAGGACTTCATGTGAATAATTTGTCTTGGAAAAGACATGGATATGACATAAGCAGATCATGAGACAGGTGAAACTCCTCAACGGTGATTCGTATATAAGAGAAACTAATGAAAAGATATTTCTCCAAATTAAATAAAAGACAAAAGAGAAGCTTACGGCTTTTGGCAGCACACTCCTTAAGAAAATATTAATTCTTAAAAAAAAATATACTCCTTTCGTTCACTTTTACTTGTCCATTATTTCCTTTATAGATTTTTATTTTTACTTGTCAATTTTCACATATCAAGGTAAGACAAATTTTCTTTTCTTTTTTACCCTTAGCATTTATTACTCATTTCAAATCATTCTTCCAACTCCAATACAATTATACACCATTTAATAGGGGTATTATGATAAAATACATATCTTAATTATTATTTCTTAAACAGCGTGAAAAGTCAAAACGTGACAAGTAAAAGTGAACGGAGGGAGTAGATATTTTGACTAATTTACTCTAATTAAAGTACTCCTTTTGTTCAATTTTACTTGTCCACTATTCCCTTTATGGATTTTCATTTTTACTTGTCAATTTTCACATATAAAGGTAAGATAATTTTTTTTCCTGTTTTACCCTTAGCATTTATTACTCATTTCAAATCATTTTCCCAACTCCAATACAATTATACACCATTTTAATAGGGTATTGTAGTAAAACACCTATCTTAATTATTATTTCTTAAACAACGTGAAAAGTCAAAACATGACAAGTAAAGTGAAGGGAGGGAGTAATACCTATTTAATATACTACACTATTAGTTTCTTGATTACATAAAAACTCACTTACCTATATAAATAGGGATGAATTTGAAAGAAAATAATTACTCCTTTTATCCCAATTTATGTGGCACCTTTCGGGTTTCGAGAGTCAACCAAGTGTTTCTTTGATCAGAATTTTTTATGTGCCTTTTAAATTTTAAGTTGTTCATTATTGTGATTTATAATATCTTTTAACGTAGTTTTTAAATATATAAATTTTATTTTTTAAAAAAATTTAAAACTTTTATGTCTGAATTCACGGTTAAAATTTAAAAGGTTAAATCTTAAAATTCCGACTATGACACATACATTGGGGATAGAGGGAGTAATACCTTTTGATTCTGTAAAAGCAGTTACTTGGAACCAATATAAAAATGTGGAAACTACATCTTATGGATAGAGGCAGTATTATAATAAAGTAACAAAAAAAAAAAAACTAATTATGGTATAAAATCTTAAGTGAACGTGACACTTTTTAGTTGGCACGAAGTTTTGGTATGGAATTTATAGTAGGTGAGTTGCGGTGTGGTATCACATGTTCGAATCTGGACTTTGATTGCTGATGCACTGTCACATTGTCTAATAAGGCAATTTCCTGGCAACAAAACACTTTTGACATTTCTCGAGAAAATAACAAATATGGTCCCTTATTTTGGTAATAGATACATTATAGTCTCTTAAGTATTATCTGTGCAGTTTTGGTCCTTTAATTTATCAAAAGAAAAGTGAGTACGTTTGGTTTAGGTCAAATATTTACCAAACACTGATTGTTAAATCTAATCGAAACTGTGAGAATAGAAAATATTTAACAAGAACTCACATTTTGAAGTATAGATTTTGCAGTTTATGTTATTTTGGTATATTTCAAAAGTCTAGTGCAGCTTTTTGAGGTGTAATTTATGTTTTTTTTTTAATTTATTTTTTGTATTTTGTGTAGATTTTTATGTTGCGATTTCTAAAATTTTGATGAAAATTTTGGTGTTTCTGGTTAGAAAATATTTTTACAGTACTCGTTAAATTTAGTCCCCTTGTTTCAATTTATATGGCACACTTTCTTTTTTATTTTGTCCCAAAAAGAATGTTACCGTTCTATATTAAGAAAATTTAAATTTTTGAAATGATTTACCGCCAGACAAATATCTAAGGGTTGTTTTGGACCACACATATTAAACTTTTTCATTTTTTTTAAACTCCGTGCCTAATCAAATTGTGCCACATGAGACAGAGGGAGTAGTAATTGGAGTTAAACATTTGATGAAAGACCAACAGTGCTCACTTTTGACAAACTTAAAAGACCAAACTTGCTTAAGTTGACACTTAAAGGACTATTTTGAACCTACTATAAAAGATAAGAGACCATTTTAGTTATTTTCTCGACATATTTTAGTCAAAGCCATACCTTGCTGTGCAAGTTGTGTTTCCATATGTACATACACAGATATTCATTCGCTTCATCCACACTCCAAGAAAAAAAGCTTACCTAAGCAATTACGTAAGTTCAGAATATACTATAGTAGTATTAAATAAAATAAAAAGTCCACCCCACATCTTGTGCTTCAAGAAAATCCATTTTCTTGTTTTCTTCAATAGTATATTACTATATAGAAAATCCATTTTCTTGATTTCTTCAATAGTATATTACTATATAGTGGTAGTCATTTTTGGTAAGTAAATTTAAAGGGAAGTCAGGCGGCAGCCTGCAGCAAAAGAAGAACATAGAGGAAACTCACTAAGTATTCATTTCTCCCAAGGAAACTCAAAACTTTACAGACATAAAGTGCATTGCCCGGAAAAAAAGGAAACTAAAACAAATAGTTGGTAGGTCCCAAAAAACCTTAACAACCAATGTCAGTCTGTCAATCATAAGGAGAAAGAAAAGAAGATTGAAGTTGATCCACCAAGGGCAAAATTGTTTATAGAGAAGTGGACATATATATTGTATACTCATTTCTGTATAAGCAGGCTAGCAGAATCTGCTGTTTCAGGTAGTTTGCATGACTTTTTCCTATTTGCTTTACATACTTAGATTCTTGATATGTTTTACCTGAGGTCTATTGGAAACGGTCTGTCTCCCTTCATGAGATAGGGGTGAGGCGGGGTATACACCACCCCTCACCAAGACCCTATTTGTGGCCAGTGGCGGAGCTAGAATTTTTATTAAGGGGTTCAAAATCTGCTATATATATAAAAAATAATTTTAACCTGTGTTTCGGATGAACCCTCTAGTCCCTTACAGTAGGTATGTTGTTGTTGATGATGATGATCAAATTAAGGAGATAATTCTGATTTGTTAGGATGTTCTGTCTGCTTTGTTAGGTGTCATTTTGTCATTTTCATCCTTTAGTATCAAGCATTTTGTTTTGTTAGAATGCTCTGTTTGTTTTGTTAGTTTTTTTTATCTTTGAAGGTTTGATTGATTGTTCAATTAGTGTTATGTCAGCAAACTAATGTGCACCTTCTCAAAAACAAAACAAAATAGAAGAGAAAGAAAAGGCATATTTATGAAATCTCCATAAATGCATTTGGAGTTTCTATTTTTCAGATTTTTACTTTTGTTGCTTCATTTAATGAAAAAGCTATAGTTTTGGGATTTTCATAATAATTTTAGGGGATTATGCATCCAATTGCTATTTTTTTTGTTGGGGGTCAATTTTGTCATTTTCATCCGGGTTTGAAATTTTTTCATTACTACTACTATTTATGTGTTCTTTCATGAATGAAATTTCCTGCCAATTCAAAAACTGAATTTTGTTAACTTAGATATTGCATTATCAGTGTTTGAATATTTTGAAATTTGAAGTATGCGCGCAATAACAATATTTTGATTGCTTCATAAACTACTGTTGTTTCTTTTACTTTGGTTATCTTTACTATTTTTGATCGCAATACTTTTCATTCTTCAATATTTTCATCATAGCAATTTTACTCTTATTTTTCCAAACCTGTTTCGAAAAACACCTTTTCTTGAGCTGAGCGTCTATCGGAAATTTCCTTTTTACGGTTTTACCCCACAAAGTATGTCGTTGTTGATAAGTTAGCCGACAATTAATAGTAATAGAGGTCGAAAAGTTAATGAAAATTATTGTGGAAGTTGGGTTTCTGATCTTGAAAAAATTTATTCTTGTTCATGACTAAGTGTCTATAATTACATTTCTGTTAAATAAAATGCTTGATATTTATCCATCTTATTCTCATATTTCTTACCTCTTATGTGCATTTATTCTTGACATTTGATATGGTGAATAAGATTAAATAAGAAAGGAAGTTGTTGGTACTTGTTTCATTCTGAGTTCAATTATAACTACACAGTGAATGACAAATCAATTTGATTGAGATAAGCACAAGTTGATTAAAATTAAATTGTAATTACATGTGAGATATGAAACACATATAGATAATGTAGAAGTTGAAATGTAGAACCTTTGATATGGATTTTGATGCCCTTAATTTTGCAGTTGGATGAGAGCAAGTTGATATTGATGAGCAGATTATGAAGTTGAAAATAAAATCAGAGTGAGTTGCATGATGGTTCAATTATAGGAAATAAAGAGAGTAGACTAAATCAAATAATGTTTAGAAATACTTTAAGAAACTACTCTAATTTAATAGCGATTGAATAATATAGGGGGATTTTTGACTGATTTATGACCAGAATGATCTTATCCTATGTTTATTTCTTGGTATTCTAGGAAGTTAATGGAATGGGGAGTATCTTCTTTCATTAATTCCTTATAGATTAAGCTTTTTTTCCTGATTGAATGAGCTTTATTTGTCCGATATTATGTATAAATATCATCCTTTTTTAGATAGATACCTTGTCATGTTATAATCCACAGTCCAGACTCCAGATAATTGATCAGTACTCGTTTGTTGCTTTCTTCCCTTCTGTGTTTCTATTGTGCTTTTAGTAAAATGCTACTCTTTTTCAGGTCTGAGTAATAGCCTGCGAGCGGAAATTATATGCTAGTGTAATTGGGATTCAAGGTGTTGTGACAACTAAAATTACTCTTAACATTGGAAGCATAGGCACAGCTCGCGCAGGTTCTTGATATGGCTGAAAGGAACGGTTTGAATGGAAATACAGGACTCAATGAGGCCTCCTCGTCATCAGGAGTGCAAACTCTGGCTGATACAAATTCTGAAAACAATACAGGCCAACAGCAAGATTCAGACAAGACCAAACAAACGGAGAGCACAAATACAGTTCCCTTTTACAAGCTCTTCTCCTTTGCTGATTCCACTGATATCGTTTTGATGATCATTGGAACAATTGCAGCAATCGGCAACGGGTTGTCCCTTCCCATTATGACAATTCTTTTTGGAGAATTGACCGACTCATTCGGACAAAACCAAAATAACAAAGATATTCTTCGGATAGTCTCCAAGGTAATAGACTTTGCCTTTTAACCGTATGCTTTCATGAACATTTTCCAAATACTATCACTCCTTATTTGATCTTTTATAGACTTAGCACCCTTCTGAAAATGAGATCTTCTAAATCTGTCTAATTTCATGTAGGTCTCACTGAAATTTGTCTACTTAGCTTTGGGATGCGGGGCAGCTGCATTTCTTCGTAAGTTACTCATTCTGATGAGCGTTCTGCCTTACTTAAGCATAGGCAATTTTGAATTATTATTGAAGTTTAAATTAATATGGATTTTGTTCAGAGGTTTCTTGTTGGATGATATCCGGTGAAAGACAGGCTGCTCGAATAAGGAGTCTCTATCTGAAAACTATTTTGCAACAAGATATTGCTTTCTATGATAAGGAAACAAATACGGGAGAGGTGGTTGGGAGGATGTCTGGTGACACTGTTCTTATACAAGATGCAATGGGCGAGAAGGTATGTACTGCTGAAAAGAAACACTATGGACCATTTGGCCATAAAAGTATTCACTTTTTTCCGGAATAATTATTCACTTTATCTGGAAAATCAGCTTTTGGCCATGAAAATTTCAAATCCAACTTGAAGTTGTATTTCAAATTTGGAAAACGGCTTATAACCTGTTTTCCAACTCACTTTTCACTTTTGAAGTTGTATTTCAAAACATGAACATGTTTGTGGTTAAAACATTCTTCCAAATATTCTTTGCAAAAAGTATAACCAAACGCAACTCCATCTTCAACTCCAACTTCATAAATTCCAATAAAGTGAAAAATATCTGGAATCTATCGTCAAGCGCCTATTACATAATTCACTTTCTGCATAAAAGATCCTTTGTGACGATAGAATTGTGCTTTCTATACTTGATGCTATTTCCTCAACTGTGGGCAGGTAGGGAAATTTGTACAGCTGATATCAACATTCGTTGGGGGCTTTGTCATTGCATTTACCAAAGGCTGGCTTCTCACGCTTGTCATGTTATCTGCCATTCCTCCACTTGTCATATCTGGTGCAGCAATGTCCCTCGTCCTATCAAGGATGGCGTCCACTGGACAAGATGCTTATGCCAAGGCTGCAACGGTGGTTGAACAGACAATTGGCTCCATTAGAACGGTATGTCATAAGTTTAAATTAGGGATAATTACATTTTTGGACCGCTTTAAGACATAATAGCCTGTTAAATGTATATGTTTTGTATATTAACCATAAATATACATCTCATATACACACAATGGTCTTGGTCTTGGTCACTACCCAGTGTAATCCCACAATAGTGGGGTCTGGGGAGGGTAAGATGTACGCAGCCTTACCCCTACCTGGGTAGGGAGGCTGTTTCCGATTGACCCTCGGCAACCCTCCTCCTTTATCCGGGCTTGGGACCGGCAATGTGAGCGAGCTCACACATCTCATATACACACAATATACACATAATATACATAACCAGCGTACAGATTTTGTATATTTTGGCAAGAGCTTGTAATTAATTTTGGCTGATGGGCCAAAAATCAATAAATCCCTTTAAATTATTGGGATGCCCATGCTTATTTTCATGTTCTGATGATATTTGTACCGGAGTAAAGCCATCTGTGTTTCACTTTCTTCTCAGAAAATCACCAATATGATATGTATCTTATTTGTTTCCTCCTCAGGTTGCATCATTTACAGGGGAGAAGCAAGCTGTAGCCAACTATAACAAATCCCTAATTAAAGCTTACAAGTCAGGTGCAAATGAAGGGCTGGCAACTGGATTAGGTCTCGGGTCACTTTTTGCTATTATATACTGCAGCTATGCTTTGGCTATCTGGTATGGCTCAAGGCTCATCTTGGAAAAAGGATATACTGGTGGTCAAGTTCTCAATGTAATTATTGCTGTGTTAACTGCTTCCATGTGAGTACTTTTTTGAACTAGTAAATTACAGGATTTTCTAAGCTTTTAATTCATGCGATATGATTAAATATTTCTATGTCAGGTCCCTGGGACAGGCATCTCCGTGTATGTCGGCATTCGCTGCAGGTCAAGCTGCAGCTTTCAAGATGTTTGAAACCATAAAGAGAAAGCCAGATATAGATGCTTATGATACCAATGGAAAAACATTGGACGACATCCGTGGAGATATTGAATTGAATGATGTGCATTTCAGTTACCCAGCCAGACCTGATGAGCAAATATTCGGTGGATTTTCACTATTTGTAGCAAGTGGCACAACTGCAGCTTTGGTTGGGCAAAGCGGAAGTGGGAAGTCAACAGTCATAAGTCTGATAGAAAGATTTTATGATCCTCAATCTGGTCAAGTTTTGATTGATGGAATTAATCTCAAGGACTTCCAGCTTAAGTGGATCAGGGGAAAGATCGGTCTTGTGAGCCAAGAACCCGTGCTTTTCACAGCGAGCATTAAGGAAAATATTGTGTATGGCAAGCATGATGCTACTGCTGAAGAAATCAAAGCTGCAGTTGAGTTAGCAAATGCCGCAAAGTTCATAGATAAACTACCGCAGGTTTTTTTTGGAACTTAGTCTCGTCATTTTTCAAAAGTATCTGCTGCTTCTTTCAGCTTTCTTTTTGTCTTAAAATGATGTGTATCATTTACCGTTTACATGAAAACTTCTTTGTTTAGGGTCTAGACACCATGGTCGGAGAACATGGAACTCAACTTTCTGGTGGGCAAAAGCAAAGAATTGCCATTGCAAGAGCTATTTTAAAAGATCCACGGATATTACTATTAGATGAAGCAACAAGTGCATTAGATGCAGAATCTGAGAGAGTTGTACAAGAAGCATTGGATAGAATTATGATCAACAGAACAACCATCGTAGTTGCACATCGATTGAGCACAATAAGGAATGCTGATACGATTGCAGTCATTCATCGAGGAAAAGTTGTTGAAAAAGGTATTGGACCATATAGACTTAGTTAGATAGGCTATCTCTGAACATCAATATTAATTTCACTATTATTCTGTTCAACAACGTATACTAATCCAGAATGTTATAGTAGTCTGTTAAGCATATTAAATGACAAATACATGACGTCCGAGTTCAGACACATCCAAACATGAACCAAGAACTTTGTCTTTAGTATTATTTGTGTGTGTTGTGTGAATCACTAGAGACTCTTATGAAGCTAATGCTTGTTTCTTGATCTGTTAAGTCTTTCCTAGCAGAGCTATAAAGGACACCTCCACTGAGAGTTTCTTTTCCGTTAAAATACACAAACTTTCTCTTTAACATCATTGCTGTGGACTGTTCAGGCACACATAGCGAACTGCTCAAGGATCCTGAGGGAGCGTACTCTCAGCTGATATGCTTACAAGAAGTGAACAAAGAAACAGAAAAATCAGGCTTAGATGAGAGGGACGGATTAGATAAGTCTATGTCAAGTAAAAGAATGTCACTATTACGATCAGTCAGTCAGAGTTCATCTGGCATAGGAAATAGCGGCCGCCACTCACTCCCCATGTCATTTGGTTTACCTACTGGAGTTAGTGTACCTGAAACAGAAAACGCAGACACCCAGGAAGTATCTGAAAAGCCATTAAAGGTTCCCCTTCGTCGCCTAGCCTATCTCAATAAGCCTGAGATACCCGTGATTATCATTGGAACTGTGGCTGCAATTATTAATGGTGCTATACTTCCAATTTTCGGCATCTTATTCTCTAGCGTGATCAAAACGTTTTACGAGCCACCACATGAACTAAGGAAGGACTCAAAGTTTTGGGCTCTCATGTTTGTTCTTCTTGCAGCTGTAACTTTAATTGCATTTCCTGCAAGGACATACCTTTTCAGTATAGCTGGTTGTAAGTTGATAAGAAGAATTAGATCAATGTGCTTTGAGAAAGTGGTCCACATGGAGGTAGGATGGTTTGATGAATCTGATCACTCCACTGGAATGATTGGGTCTAGGCTTTCTGCCGATGCAGCCACAGTCCGTGCTTTAGTAGGAGATGCACTTGCTCAAATGGTCCAAGATAGTGCAACAGCAATTGTTGGTTTAGTTATTGCTTTTGAAGCGAGTTGGCAGTTGGCTCTTATCATCCTTGCTATGATACCTCTAATTGGAGTGAATGGATATATTCAAATCAAGTTCATGACAGGATTCAGTGCAGATGCAAAGGTTAATTTGTCTCAATCCTTATTACTATACAGCTTACATAATAATGAATGAAGTTGCTGGTAACATTAAAGAATATGGATAATCGAGTCTTAAACTTGAAAGTTTTTTCTCAAACATCAGTCAAATCACTACATTAGCCAGCTATAAATCTTTTTAACCTTCAGATGGTGTCTGAATCCTTGTTATATTGCTTACATAATAGTGAATGAAGTTGCTGGTAATATTAAAAAAAAATCTCAAACATCAGGAAAATCACTACATTAGCCAATCTACAAATCTTTTTAGTCTTCAGATGGTTCTTTCGGTGATAATGTTACTGATTAATCGTACTTTTTACAGAAGATGTATGAGAAAGCAAGTCAAGTTGCGAACGATGCTGTTGGAGGTATAAGAACTGTTGCGTCATTTTGTGCAGAAGAGAAGGTGATGGAAATGTACAGAAGAAAGTGTGAAGGTCCATTGAAGGCGGGAATAAAGCAAGGTTTGATTAGCGGGATAGGGTTTGGTGTATCATTTAGTTTGCTGTTTCTTGTATATGCAACCAGTTTTTACGCGGGAGCTCGTCTTGTTCAGGATGGCAAAATCACTTTCTCAGACGTTTTCCGTGTATGCATGCACAATACCCCCTGTTACATTTTTCTTTCTTTTTTTAACGATTTTAGTTACGTCTGTTATGAGGCTAATTTTGAGTATTTGCAACCTGGCAGGTTTTCTTTGCTCTGACGATGGCAGCTATAGGCATTTCCCAGTCAAGCTCATTGGCTCCAGATTCAAGCAAGGCGAAGATTGCCGCTGCTTCCATATTTGCTATTCTAGACAGGAAATCAAAAATAGATCCCAGTGATGATTCTGGTATGACATTGGACACTGTGAAGGGAGATATTGAGCTGCAGCACGTAAGCTTTAAGTATCCAACGAGGCCAGATGTTCAAATTTTAAGAGACCTTTGCTTGACCATTCGCAGTGGAAAGGTGAATTTACTGTTTGATATAAGTTTTTCCAGGACCAAGTAAGAGTTTGCCTTACTGGTTAATTAATTCATTGGTTAACTTTGTTATGAATTGAAATTTCAGACAGTTGCTTTGGTTGGGGAAAGCGGATGTGGAAAGTCAACCGTGATATCTTTGCTGCAAAGGTTTTATGATCCTGATGCAGGCCAGATATCGTTGGACGGAATAGAGATTCAGAAGTTCCAGGTAAAATGGCTAAGGCAGCAAATGGGGCTTGTAAGCCAAGAACCAGTGTTGTTCAACGATACAATCCGGGCCAATATTGCATATGGAAAGGACGAAGGAAATGCAACTGAAGCAGAAATTATAGCAGCAGCAGAATTAGCAAACGCGCACAAGTTCATCAGTGGTTTGCAACAGGTTGGTTTGGATATTATTTATACTTTAATGATTAATTCTCCATGCATGCATATTGTCAATGGAACCGATTGATAAGCGAGCTTACATATAATAAGTATAGTCAAACCTCTCTATAACAGCATCGTTTTCTCCGATTTATTTTTGCTGATATAGTGAAATGCTGTTATAGAGAACATATAATATAACATAACATGAAAGATCGATTCCATAGAAAACATGATTGTTATAGTGAAGTGCTATTATATATGGATGTTGTTATAGAGAGGTCTGACTGTGATAACTTCATGAATATAGGGTTATGATACGACAGTGGGAGAGCGAGGAGCTCAGCTGTCAGGCGGGCAAAAGCAACGAGTGGCTATAGCGAGGGCCATAGTGAAAAATCCGAAAATCCTACTATTGGATGAGGCGACAAGCGCATTGGATGCAGAATCAGAGAGAATAGTTCAAGATGCACTTGACCGGGTGGTGGTAAATCGTACAACCGTGGTGGTAGCACATAGATTATCCACCATCAAAGGAGCAGATGTAATTGCTGTGGTAAAAAATGGTGTTATTGTGGAGAAAGGGAAGCATGAGACTCTTATCAATATCAAAGATGGATTTTATTCCTCTTTGGTTGCTCTCCACACCAGAGCATCCTAGTTCTACAACTCCTTTTACTTAATTAGTAGTACTATTATTGGATTCATTTTTTGAGAGGAGCAAGTTAATGTCATCATGTGTTCTGCCTTGTTACTTATATATTATTTCATGTTTGATCTAGAAATATGAAAATTGGTAATTCAACAGTCACAAAAATCAGATGCAGCATTTTAACAATATATTTTCATTACTAAGATTACACTCTTATAAACTTTTAAATTTTTTTCTCAAAATCATACTTAGGGTGCTATTTCCTTCAGAGAATGACAAACATCTCAAATCTAAACTATAGTGGAGTGTACGCCACTTCTTGACAGTTTGTCTTTAGACTTGCATGGTCCCTCATAATGTTGACAATACAATTTAGCAATCAAGGTACCGTTATCATGCTTTTTGAACGGCATAAAGTAACACAAAATTCAAATTATGACATAATAACAACTTTCTCCCGTTCTACCATCTCTTTCATTTGTTAGATGGATCAAAGTAGGTAAGAAACACAAAATTCAGACTATGACATAATAACAACTTTCTCCCGTTCTACCATCTCTTTCATTTGTTAGATGGATCAAAGTAGGTAAGAAACACAAAACCAAAAATCATCATGAATTTTAGGGACATGCTTGTTTAGTTTTAATCCTACTAGTCGAACAGTGAGTGGCCTGCATTGAGTAGGAATAAGGCAATATTCTCTATAAGTATAGGAGGTCCGGGAGGAATAGCCTCGGACACTGGCCTCAAGTGCCTCGGGCACCAAGTCGGAAGTGCCATGGGTAGTAGGCCGCATGTGTCATGGGTACTAGGTAAATCTCGAGTCAATACCAGGGGTGGCTCGACCATAAGGCCAAGAAAGCAATTGCTTAAGGCTCCAATTTTTTAGGGGCCCATTTTTTCTTTAAAGATGTATTTTATATATAAACTATTACTTCAACCGAAAGAAGCTTTTCAAAATTAAAATTGATGAAATCTCATCTAAGATCAATAGCGTCTCAAGAGAGATTAAATGAATTAGCTATATTAACAATTGAATAGGAATTATTAGAACAAATCGGTTATAAAATAGTAATTAATGACTTCGCATCTAAAAAAGTTAGAACAGTACATTGTAAATAAAAATATATATGAAGATCTTTTCGTTCCTTCTTTCCAAACTGTTTTATCATGCTTTATTTAGTATTTTATCATGGCTTTTTTACTTATGTTATCTCTTTTTCCTGATTGCGTTGATTTGCTTTTCTCTGAGCTGACAGTCTGCTTACACTCTACCCTTCTGTCACGACCCAGCCCCGTGGGCCGCGACTGGTGCCCTACTTGGACACCCAGACAGACAAACATATCAAATCGTAACACACTTATCCAAATCAAATCACAAACAGATAGCATATACGGCCATAATTACTATATGCCGTCTCAAACTATATCAAACTGTTCAAACACATCTCAACGCAACCGTATGCAGATATATATGTACGCCGACAAGGCTTTATTTCAGATTTAGGTAATTTCCAGAAACATTTTGGCAGAGTTTCCTTTGTTTTACGGACTATCCAATATACCCTGCACGCAGAAAATACCAACAAAAGCCACACAGGGCTAACCAAGCAATATATAAACATATGCGGACCGGCCGCCTCGGCGTATAGGATCGCCCAAACAACATATGCGGACCGGCCGCCTCGGCGTATGGGATCGCCCAAACGACATGTACATACATCCATACAGAAAGACCCTAACCCACAAACATGTCCACAGACCTCTAAACAGACCGACAGAATCATATGACGGGACAGGGCCCCGCCGTACCCCTGAACAAATACATATATACATAGCGAACAAATGTATACCAAAATGTGTGCTCTGAAATGAGAAGAGCACTCCAAACAGCAGAAGAGGATGTCCTAAATGGGTAGATCACCAAACTGTGCGTCTGTACCTGCGGGCATGAAACGCAGCCCCCCCCCCCCCCCCCGAAGAAAGGGGGGTCAGTACGAAATATGTACTGAGTATGCAAAGCAGAATATACAGAAAACAAACCTGAGACATAAACGAAGCAGAAGTGCCGAACATAAGTACAAATCCAATCATATCAAAATGTTTAGTTTCAAACATGTAAGTCATGCATAGGGTACAGAAGAATATGGTCGCCCTCCCGTCGATGGCGCCATAACACAGCATAACACCAGAAAGTTTCAAATCTCCGTATCCCCGTCACATATCACATCACAACATAACGCCATACACAGCATAACACCAAATATATGTGGAACCCGACCCTCATTAGCGAGTAGCTCGGAGAACCATAACACAGCATAACTTCGGAGTATATCAAAGTGCGCACGATAACAGAACCGGCCCGGGAACCGGCGAAAGATATAACAGAACGCACGAGTAGAGTCGTGAGTAGTCATATGCATAAAATCATTATCATAAATTCAAACATAAGTAAAAATGATCATATTTGAAAATCGAAATAATAGTCTTAACAAATTCTTTCAAAAGTTTCCAAATTTCATAAAGGAAAGTCGCGGGACCCACGGGTGGGTATTTACCCGAGTCGGGCCCGCCTATAGAAAACATACATATCATATGTCATATAGACTTCTACAAAAATATTTGAGTAATCCGAGCATATTTGTGAAAGGTATGGCATTCCAAAAATTACGAACTTCTTTAAAGTGAACCCTTTTTATGCAAAATTCGGAAAACGATTATTTCAAAGACATAAGGGTTCATATTTCATCAAATCATACATAAGAGTGCCAAAGAACATATACGAATCAAAACATGCTCGGATTTCGGATTTGGAATTTCCTTAAGGCTCTAATTTAGCCTATGTAAAACTAAGACATGCCAAAAAGAAAGGAGGTTACTTTACATACCTCGTACGCACTCCAAGCTAGCCGATCTAAAGTTAATCCCAATCTACGCCTCGGGCTCCTCAAGGTCTACAAATATGCCAACGAATATCCAATATTAACCATAGGCACTTAAGCAATTATTCATTCCAAACTAACTCTAAATCCTATGGAAAATTCGGCAGCATTTCCCCTGTAAATAGGCCATCCCGAGAATTTAACTCGCTCAAAATCAACAACAACAACCACAATAACCAACCTAGCAACTCCAATAACCAATCCGAAAGACAATATTACATTAATACTCTCTTTTTCATCATTCGACAACTTTCCAAATATTCAATTAATGGCTTACCTTCAAGCCAACATCAACGCCTATACATTCAAATACTAACCCAAACCCATACTAACAACATTCAAGAACATTCTAAACAATTCACATAATATTTCCAACGATCCAACAATTTCTCCAAATTGGGCCGAAAACAGCTCCAAAACCGAGAGCAGCCCCTTTACCACATTCCTCATTTTCAAGTCATGATTTGTATCAACAATCTACACTATAACGATATAATTCTCATAAATATAAAGATTGCATTAATTTCACAAAATTCTCCAAATCAGTCCGCAATATTCACCATATCAATTTGGGACATTAAACTCTCATTTCCAAACTAGAATTCATAACGACGACAACTAAAACACTAAGCGATATTGATTCATCCTTTGCCAAACATTGGGGCTATACACGGCCACACTACACACATATACATATATTAATGATTTTTATTCTCTTCTCCACTCTACAACAATCAAACATGCTACAATTTGTTTTTTTATTCATTAACCCAATCACACCCCCATTTACACGGCTAACTCCCCAAGCACACAACCCACTTCCAACATACGATATTTCACCAATTCCATCCATATTAACATACCACAATATGCATAAAACATTTATATCGCATAAAACAATAGAAATTTTTTACCTTTGTTCTTTACTCCACAAGAAAGTTAGGGTTTGCGATTTACAAAAATGGATGGTTTGATCGCTCCAATAATGCTTCCACGCTACTTAGGGACCTGCAAATAGTGGGTTAACACCAAGGAATTATTTTTGGGAAGGCTAGAAATGGGGTTGGATTTTTCTCCTCTTGGCCGTGAATAGTGACGCCGTGAACAGTGTGTCGTGAACAGTTCCGCCGTCGTGAACAGTTCCGGCGTGAACAGTAGCCGCCGTGAACAGTTCCGGCGTCGTGAACAGTGACCGAACTTCTCTCTCTCTCTCTCTAGTTTGAGAGCTTCTCTCACTAACTCTATTTTGATGGATGAATTTTGTGAATGAAATGGTGTATTATGAGTCATCTTATCACCATATATATGTAGCCCATAACATTGACACATGTCCCACTAATTTACTTGGTTAACTTTAATTAATCAATATGTGCCACTTAATAACTTAATCATAGTTAAATAAATCTCTAATCTCCACTAATATTTTCATACTAGTTGAAACTTATAAACACTCGTGCACTCATTAAAATTGAGAATTAAAAGTTCTTATTACATATCCCAAAATAATCCCGTCCTTAACTTATGTCGATTAACTTATGAATAATTTGACGTATAAAAATACGGGGTATAACATTCTTCCCCCCTTTAGAACATTCGTCCTCGAATGTTAAACTGGTCCTGAACTCCCAATACTTACTCAAGTGTTCTCTTATTTAATTATGCTCCTCACGTGCCTCTTTCATTGGTTGATTCGCTTTAATCCATTATAACGTACTCCAGGTCTTTACATAGTCATTCCTGTAATATTTCCTCTTTCTGTTGCTTCCCGAGGTAATAATTCCACGTCATTGCCTTCACTCTCCTCTTACTTCGCTGTCCGTTGTCAGTTGTATTGCGAGCTCTTCCGTTGAAATATTACTTTCTTCCTTGTGCGCTTAGTCTTAACTTGACTCCTTCTTCTTCCAATTAATCCTCCTCTTCCTGTGTTCGCTTTCACTTTTGTTACCACTTGACTTTTATCCTAAATTTTCCCTATAGAACTTTGTAAGTCTTTCTTATTTTATATTTGCTTTCCCGTTTCACACTAATCACATCATATCCTCTAGTTACTTCCTTGCTAGGCTTCACTCACTTCTATAACAATCCTTATGGTTTTCATATTACATCCTGCGGAGTAGGCGTACCTAACCCTTCACCTTTTCTGATTGATCTTGCCCCATCGGTATAAACTTTCAAGGCACATTATGAACCTATATTTCATTCTCCTTTTTACTTATTCCCGGAAAAATTTGGGCAGAGGTTCCTCTGTATTTCTTACTATTCCAAAACCTGTACACAGAAAATAGCAACCATGCCTCACAGGGCCAACACATATACGTATTTATATATCATATCATATCACATCGTAGCCACACAGGGCTAATAATTACAAATAAAAGTATACAGATGTCGAGACTTACCTCACATGCCCACCTCAAACGGCACCGGTGACATTTCCCGGTTTATTTTCTTTTCAACCTTCAACTTTATATTTCCATCATACTTCAAATAACTTCTCCAATACACCTCTTTCGCACCATTACTTACCTGCGCACTGTGTAGCTTCCCATATCATCAATCACTGTCTTCTGTCGATACCGTTCTTCGGCTGAAATCAAGGGTTAGTAACAAAAGGGAATTCATTTCCTACGGCTGGCTCTATCGCACGATCTAAGATCCAAAGAAAGGTAACATCCTAAATGTCCTGTAGCCTCCTATTTATAGATGTGGTGCACAACACACCGATAAACAAGACTCTACTAGACACGGTCTGTAGACATTCCGAGGACAAACCGCTCTGATACCACTTCTGTCACGACCCAGCCCCGTGGGCCGCGACTGGTGCCCTACTTGGACACCCAGACAGACAAACATATCAAATCGTAACACACTTATCCAAATCAAATCACAAACAGATAGCATATACGGCCATAATTACTATATGCCGTCTCAAACTATATCAAACTGTTCAAACACATCTCAACGCAACCGTATGCAGATATATATGTACGCCGACAAGGCTTTATTTCAGATTTAGGTAATTTCCAGAAAAATTTTGGCAGAGTTTCCTTTGTTTTACGGACTATCCAATATACCCTGCACGCAGAAAATACCAACAAAAGCCACACAGGGCTAACCAAGCAATATATAAACATATGCGGACCGGCCGCCTCGGCGTATAGGATCGCCCAAACAACATATGCGGACCGGCCGCCTCGGCGTATGGGATCGCCCAAACGACATGTACATACATCCATACAGAAAGACCCTAACCCACAAACATGTCCACAGACCTCTAAACAGACCGACAGAATCATATGACGGGACAGGGCCCCGCCGTACCCCTGAACAAATACATATATACATAGCGAACAAATGTATACCAAAATGTGTGCTCTGAAATGAGAAGAGCACTCCAAACAGCAGAAGAGGATGTCCTAAATGGGTAGATCACCAAACTGTGCGTCTGTACCTGCGGGCATGAAACGCAGCCCCCCCCCCCCCCCCCCCGAAGAAAGGGGGGTCAGTACGAAATATGTACTGAGTATGCAAAGCAGAATATACAGAAAACAAACCTGAGACATAAACGAAGCAGAAGTGCCGAACATAAGTACAAATCCAATCATATCAAAATGTTTAGTTTCAAACATGTAAGTCATGCATAGGGTACAGAAGAATATGGTCGCCCTCCCGTCGATGGCGCCATAACACAGCATAACACCAGAAAGTTTCAAATCTCCGTATCCCCGTCACATATCACATCACAACATAACGCCATACACAGCATAACACCAAATATATGTGGAACCCGACCCTCATTAGCGAGTAGCTCGGAGAACCATAACACAGCATAACTTCGGAGTATATCAAAGTGCGCACGATAACAGAACCGGCCCGGGAACCGGCGAAAGATATAACAGAACGCACGAGTAGAGTCGTGAGTAGTCATATGCATAAAATCATTATCATAAATTCAAACATAAGTAAAAATGATCATATTTGAAAATCGAAATAATAGTCTTAACAAATTCTTTCAAAAGTTTCCAAATTTCATAAAGGAAAGTCGCGGGACCCACGGGTGGGTATTTACCCGAGTCGGGCCCGCCTATAGAAAACATACATATCATATGTCATATAGACTTCTACAAAAATATTTGAGTAATCCGAGCATATTTGTGAAAGGTATGGCATTCCAAAAATTACGAACTTCTTTAAAGTGAACCCTTTTTATGCAAAATTCGGAAAACGATTATTTCAAAGACATAAGGGTTCATATTTCATCAAATCATACATAAGAGTGCCAAAGAACATATACGAATCAAAACATGCTCGGATTTCGGATTTGGAATTTCCTTAAGGCTCTAATTTAGCCTATGTAAAACTAAGACATGCCAAAAAGAAAGGAGGTTACTTTACATACCTCGTACGCACTCCAAGCTAGCCGATCTAAAGTTAATCCCAATCTACGCCTCGGGCTCCTCAAGGTCTACAAATATGCCAACGAATATCCAATATTAACCATAGGCACTTAAGCAATTATTCATTCCAAACTAACTCTAAATCCTATGGAAAATTCGGCAGCATTTCCCCTGTAAATAGGCCATCCCGAGAATTTAACTCGCTCAAAATCAACAACAACAACCACAATAACCAACCTAGCAACTCCAATAACCAATCCGAAAGACAATATTACATTAATACTCTCTTTTTCATCATTCGACAACTTTCCAAATATTCAATTAATGGCTTACCTTCAAGCCAACATCAACGCCTATACATTCAAATACTAACCCAAACCCATACTAACAACATTCAAGAACATTCTAAACAATTCACATAATATTTCCAACGATCCAACAATTTCTCCAAATTGGGCCGAAAACAGCTCCAAAACCTTTACCACATTCCTCATTTTCAAGTCATGATTTGTATCAACAATCTACACTATAACGATATAATTCTCATAAATATAAAGATTGCATTAATTTCACAAAATTCTCCAAATCAGTCCGCAATATTCACCATATCAATTTGGGACATTAAACTCTCATTTCCAAACTAGAATTCATAACGACGACAACTAAAACACTAAGCGATATTGATTCATCCTTTGCCAAACATTGGGGCTATACACGGCCACACTACACACATATACATATATTAATGATTTTTATTCTCTTCTCCACTCTACAACAATCAAACATGCTACAATTTGTTTTTTTATTCATTAACCCAATCACACCCCCATTTACACGGCTAACTCCCCAAGCACACAACCCACTTCCAACATACGATATTTCACCAATTCCATCCATATTAACATACCACAATATGCATAAAACATTTATATCGCATAAAACAATAGAAATTTTTTACCTTTGTTCTTTACTCCACAAGAAAGTTAGGGTTTGCGATTTACAAAAATGGATGGTTTGATCGCTCCAATAATGCTTCCACGCTACTTAGGGACCTGCAAATAGTGGGTTAACACCAAGGAATTATTTTTGGGAAGGCTAGAAATGGGGTTGGATTTTTCTCCTCTTGGCCGTGAATAGTGACGCCGTGAACAGTGTGTCGTGAACAGTTCCGCCGTCGTGAACAGTTCCGGCGTGAACAGTAGCCGCCGTGAACAGTTCCGGCGTCGTGAACAGTGACCGAACTTCTCTCTCTCTCTCTAGTTTGAGAGCTTCTCTCACTAACTCTATTTTGATGGATGAATTTTGTGAATGAAATGGTGTATTATGAGTCATCTTATCACCATATATATGTAGCCCATAACATTGACACATGTCCCACTAATTTACTTGGTTAACTTTAATTAATCAATATGTGTCACTTAATAACTTAATCATAGTTAAATAAATCTCTAATCTCCACTAATATTTTCATACTAGTTGAAACTTATAAACACTCGTGCACTCATTAAAATTGAGAATTAAAAGTTCTTATTACATATCCCAAAATAATCCCGTCCTTAACTTATGTCGATTAACTTATGAATAATTTGACGTATAAAAATACGGGGTATAACACCTTCCCACACTCCCTTGTTGGGATTACACTGGGTATGTTGTTGTTGTATATATGATGATCTTTTCTTTTAAAAAAATTAGGGCCTCTATTTGAAGTTTGGCTTTAGGCCCCCAATGTTGTTGAAACGGCCCTGGTCAATAGACCTTTTTTTTCATTTTTTTGCACGGATTGCCCTTCTTTTGGGGTGGTCTTTAAATTTTGCCCCTCATATTTGTGTTCTTTAAGTTTTGCCCTTCGCTTGGATACCTGAGGTTCTGGGTTCGAACCCCCGCTCAGGCATAAAATAAAAAAAATAATTTCGCAAGCCAGGGCTGGGGGGAGTGTATGCCGGATCCGGCATACAATCGTTAAGGAAAAACTAAAGTTATGCTGGAGGGGGCAGACTTTGCCTTGAGACATATATATTTTATTTTTTACTTTTCAAGGCAAACTTTTAATTATGCCTTAAGGAAAAGTTCCGCCTTATGTGGCATACTTTTAATTATGCCTTAACTAAAAGTGTGCCCCATAAAATATAACTAAAAGTATGCCCCATAAGGCGGAACTTTTCCTTAAGGCATAACTAAAAGTTCTGCCTTATGAGGCATACTTTTGGTTATGCCTTAATTAAAAGTCTGTCCCATAAGGCATAGTTCCTTAAGGAAAAGTTTTTCCCCATAAGGCATAACTAAACTATGCCTTGAGGAAAACCCTTAGGTTTTCGGGGCATTGGATTCTCACCAATGTTTGCGTTACTCAAGCCGACATTCTCGCTTCCGCTTCGTCCACCACCGCTCGCGCGGAGGCTTCTCTCTAAGGCGGAACGCTCCCCTACCGATGTATTTTTACATCCCACAGCTTCGGCAGATCGCTTAGCCCCGTTCATCTTCGGCAGACTTTGCCTTGAGACATATTTTTTTTTACTTTTCAAGGCAAACTTTTAATTATGCCTTAAGAAAAAGTTTCGCCTTATGGGGCATACTTTTAGTTATGTCTTAACTAAAAGTGTGTCTCATAAAATATAACTAAAAGTATGCCCCATAAGGTAGAACTTTTCCTTAAGGCATAACTAAAAGTTTGCCTTAAGGAAAAGTTCTGCCTTATGAAGCATACTTTTGGTTATGCCTTAATTAAAAGTCTGCCCCATAAGGCATAGTTCCTTAAGGAAAAGTTTTGCCCTATAAGGCATAACTAAACTATGCCTTGAGGAAAAGTTATGCCCCCTTCGGCATAACTTTAGTTTTTCCTTAAGGACTTTATGCCGGATCCGGCATACACTCCCTCCAGCCCTGGCTTACGAAATTATTTTTTTATTTTATGCCTGAGCGGGGGTTCGAACCCAGAACCTCAGGTATCCAAACTAAGGACAAAACTTAAAGACCACAAATATGAGGGGCAAAATTTAAAGACTGCAAATATGAGGAGCAAAATTTAAAGACCACCCCAAAAGAAGGGCAGATCCCACATCATTTAACCCTGATGTGTGTGCAAATTGTAAAGATAGTTCTTATTTACAACAACAACAACAACAACAACCCAGTGAAATCCCACATCTTGGGGTCTGGGAAGGGTAGAATGTACGCAGACCTTACTCCTACCAAGGTAGGATGGCTGTTTCCGAGAGACCCTCGGCTCAATAGAAGCATAAAAAGGGAGTCAGATAAGGTTAAAAGATTCAAAACGATATTGTAATGAAATAATGCAAGCGACACAGTAAAACGGGATAATCAAGGAATTCAAAGCGATATGGAAATGCAAATAACGAAAGCGGCACAGATAAAATAGAGTAATCAAAGTACAGAAAGTAGCGAATAATAACATAAATCCGAGCACAAGAAATTATAATGCGCTAATGCGCCTACTAATAAGGAAAGATAACGAGACTTATATACTAGCCTTCTACCCTAATGTGGGTCCTCCACACCTTCCTATCTAAGGTCATGTCCTCGGTAAGCTGTAACTGCGTCATGTCCTGTCTAATCACCTCTCCCCAATATTTCTTTGGCCTACCCCTACCTCTTCTGAAACCATCCATGGCTAACCTCTCACACCTCCGCACTGGGGCATCTATGTCTCTCCTCTTCACATGCCCAAACCATCTCAGTCGCATTTCCCGCATCTTGTCTTCCACCGAGGCCACTCCCACCTTATCCCGAATAGCCTCATTTCTAATCCTGTCGCTCCTAGTGTGCCCACACATCCATCTCAACATTCTCATCTCGGCAACTTTCATCTTTTGAACGTGAGAGATCTTAACTGGCCAACACTCCGCCCCATACAACATAGCTGGTCTAACTACCACTCTGTAGAACTTGCCCTTCAGTTGTGGTGGCACCTTCTCATCACATAGCACTCCTGAAGCTAGCCTCCATTTCATCCACCCTACCCCAATACGATGTGTGACATCATCGTCAATCTCCCCGCTGTCTTGCATGATAGACCCAAGGTACTTGAAACTACTTTTCTTTTGGATGGCCTGAGCACCAAGCCTAACTTCCACGCCAACCTCCTGGGGTGTCTCACTGAACTTACACTCTAAGTACTCTGTCTTGGTCCTACTCAGCTTAAATCCTTTAGACTCCAAGGTATGTCTCCAATCCTCCAGCTTAGCGTTAACTCCGCTACGAGTCTCATCGATCAAGACTATGTCGTCCGCGAAAAGCATACACCATGGCACCTCACCTTGAATTTGTCGCGTCAATCTATCCATCACCAAGGCAAATAAAAACGGACTAAGAGCTGATCCTTGATGCAACCCCATCACAACTGGAAAGGGCTCTGAGTCCCCTCCTACTGTCCTTACTCTAGTTTTGGCTTCCTCATACATGTCCTTGATCACCCTAATGTATGCTACAGGTACACCTTTAGCCTCCAAACATCTCCATAGGATTTCTCTTGGAACTTTATCGTAAGCCTTTTCTAGGTCGATGAATACCATATGCAAGTCCCTCTTCCTCTCCCTATACTGCTCCACCAGTCTCCTCACAAGATGAATGGCTTCTGTAGTTGAGCGTCCCGGCATAAATCCGAACTGGTTCTCTGAAATAGACACGCCTCTCCTCACCCTCATCTCCACCACTCTTTCCCACACTTTCATAGTATGGCTTAGTAGCTTGATACCTCTATAGTTTTCGCAACTCTGGACATCCCCCTTGTTTTTGTATAGAGGGATCATTACGCTCGACCTCCATTCTTCGGGCATCGTTGCTGTCTTAAATTGAAATAAAAGACCCTTCCGGTTTTTTTTTTTTTTCTATCGTTCTTGTAATTGTTCTTCTCTTTACATTAAAAATATTAATGAATTATTTAACGAAATTTGTAGCTGATTAAAGTATCTGACTGAGAAAGTGTTAAGATTCAAAGTTTATTGATTTTTCCCTTTGAAGGCTCTTGATCCTTCGAGTTTTCGGAGGAATTAGGTATACTCTCTTTACATGTATTTCAATAATACTTTGTGGTTCTCATCTGAACCATTCTGTCTCAGACTCATATGAACATGTAGAAAAGAAATATCGTGAAGAACTTACAATACCCTCTACGTGACTGAAAATTTCAAGTTTTACTATTAACGGAGTATGAAAATCTTGATCATACTGAAGATAAGAAATATTTTAAGAATTTGAAGAAGAAAACTTCAAGGTTGAAAAGAAAGATATCAAGATATTGCCACACTGCAGCAACAATTTTTCTAATGTTAAAGGGAAGGGGTGAAAATGCTCTTTAAAATTAAATATGTTCTGTTTTCCTTGCAAAACCTTTGGTTTCTTTCTAGCCATATTGACCATGACATCAGATATCTACTTTACATTTTATTTGATTGTTTTGTCGTTTCTACAAGTCTTGCTTAATTTGAGATTCTTATGTTTTCTTATATTGTTCATTTTAAATAAGTTGACACACATGATTTTGAATCAATGGAAAATTGCAAAGGCCTTTCAATTATTAAAAAAGAAATAACAAGCTGATAGGAGGCATCCATAAAGCAATTGAACATATCAGCAGAAAATAACCTTGTAACAAAATGAGGTCTTGAGAGGGTAGAGTGTACATAGACCTTACTCCTACCTTGGGGATAGAGAATCTATCTTCGATAGACCCTCAGCTCAAGTCAAAACAATTCAAAGCAGTTCGGAAAAAGAAATAACAAAAGTGAAGAAGCCAAGGCAAAATATTATAGAAAGCATGACAAACCATTCTTAACAGGAACTACTAGTCTCTCAGCTCTAATTTCACTCTTCTTCACTTAGTTTCAACAATCTACAGGAAGTCGATAATCCAACTTCTGACTCTTAAGTGCAAGAATCTTAATAAGCTCGACTTACTAGTAATTCTCAAGATTTGCATTGCTTTATTTATATCAAGGACGTCATTTGGCAGAACAAGATTGCTAATCTTCAAGAACAGTCATCTAATGGCAATTTGCTTTTCCAACTGACATATCAGTAGATGAACTTTACCTCTCTGATGTATTGATGCATTACAGGCTTAAAGTTTTTTGAAATTGGTAACATGTTATATTCATCAGCACTGCAAATAAAAGCCCGGTATATCTTATCTACAAATACAGCCCCTGACAAAAACTTACAAAGAGGCCAAAAAGTCTAGTAATGACAACATCATTTACTAACTATTGTGGTATAGATATTAATGGTTAGTTAAGATATCATATTCATATCATCCGAGCATATATGTATTTAGACAGATGTCCGTATATATTAACCAATCAGGGACCCCTTGAGGAAGCAAGCTGCTTCTTGAGGTTGAGGATTTCAAGACCACTTGAAGCTAATTGATCTTTCAGCTTTGATGAAGCAGCCTCGAACTTCTTGTTCATAAAGTCTATCTCATCCAGCGCCTCTTTGTATCTTACCCGAAATGCATCCAATTTTGCTTGTGCCCCTCTAAGTCTCATTCTCAGCTTAGCTTTCCCATTGCTGTGGTTGACTTCATCCTGTTCAGACATATCAGATATGATGACTTGCACTCTCTTTAAGGAAAATAAGCTTGAAATGAACCACTCGACTCAGATTGCTCTTAGATGTCAGATGTGCAACTTATCATGAAAAGATGTTGCGCAAAGATAACATTCCCTAATTACACATGCAAACATTTTCAGCAGATTGTCTACTGATCTATGCAAAAATTATGCAAATGCAAAAGCAACATACAGAAGCAGATAAGTTATTCTTCATAGCTGCTTCATAAAGAAATTTACATCATGAGTAGAATAAAAGCAACAAAGTTATTTCCTTTCTTTCATCTCAGTCATCACATATATCAATAAAGTATGAATAAGAAACCAAGAAAAAAGAGAGAAGATAAATGATACAAATATAGTCACAAAAAGGTAACCTGTCACCTGGCACATCTCATCATAATCAAATATAGCGTGCAATTGACCATGTGTATGATTGCTTACATTATGCATTTTGACCTCCAAAGCTGAAAGCTTCTCATTGAGCTGCTCGACTTCATGTTTTAAATTTGACAGCTGACAACCAAAATATAGTGTTATCCTCGAGCATAGTAGAGAACGTCTATGTAACATAATAAATTTGTAATAATCTGTCTCAGATAAATGAGAATCACATCTCCTTTACTTGTTCTGAGAGCAGATTCATCAATCAACATTTCATGGCATTCAAGTGTGAACCTGAAAGTCATCTCTTTGAATTGGCTCCGCCTCCGATTCTCTAATACGGGCTAATAGATCTACTCTTTCTTTGCTAAGCATGCTTAACTCCATCTGAAGCCTTTCTACTTCCTTGCACAGATCCTGACGCTCCAGTTTCAGCATCTGCAGTTGAGAATTTAACATTTCATTAGAAGAGGACCAGTTATGCAGAATGGCAGTAACATAGAATGATGCTGGGAACTTGGACAAGAAAAGGATATCAACTGAATTGGTGTGTCCTACAAAAAAGGTCCAAAATTCAAATACCATTGCACCAGGACTGAAAGTGAGAGCTAAGTTTGTCCTGCACAGCTGCTGGTGGTGAAGAAACTGACAGCATCACAATGTCATTTAGGGTCTTGTAAATAAGCTTCATCAATTCATGATTACAGTTCAGAGGCGACAGTCATTTTGAGTGCTTCTACACTCACGTGAACTTACCATTAAATATTGAAGTTTTCTATTAGGTTCAGATTACATAGTATAGATTAGCAATTTTTTTGATAACCACTACGTAATCCCAAGTCAAGTAAGCAACAAGCTGAAGTCATGTACGAGAAGAGTTTTATAGGGCATAATTATTCAACTGATGTCTATCCAGCTTAGTCTACCCCAGAATACTTTTCTAGGCTGACTCACTATGCTGCACACAATATAAATTCTAAAAGCTTGACTAAGTACAAACAAATCACCTCTTGAGAACTTCTACATTGTTCCTCAGCAACTCTCAGGCCAAGTCTAAGTTGATCGATCTCTAGTAATTTCTCTTCACTGTAAATCAAGGAAAAAAGCAATAACCGTATATTATCAAGCAGATCAATTTAAAGGCTTAAATGAATACAATACTCAAGGCACCTGGAATACACCCAGCTTTTGGTGAGGGCAGTAGCAAGCTAGCCCGAACATCACCATTATGGACATACACTGACACACCCCATTGTCCCAATTTACTAGTCACTTTTTGCTTATTGAGTACCAATTTACTAGAGCTAAATATATTAAACTCATTTTGAAATTAATTCAGATTTTCAGAAAGCATAAGTGTAGTGCATGTGATTTTTTCTGCATCAAAACACATTCTATTAAAGACAACAGAATACATTTGAAAATATTAGTCACTAGTTACTTCACTTTACTATTGACAACCAATTTGGAGAAACGGAGTAGCAACATATCAGAGTGATAGGGGAGCAAAGGATAGTCAAACCTGAAACTTTTTTCCAACAGTACATTATTTTCTGAGACAACCAATCTCTCCTCAAGGAGTTTGCACTGAATTCTACAACTCTCAAGTTCATTTGTCACCTGTAGTTTAAAGTCAGGATGCTAAATCAAGATTCGATAAGTAAATCATGGGCAACTGACATGTACATAGATGTGCAACATATTTTGCTAAATTCATCACCCCAATGGATGTATTTGATTTCTTTAGTTTAGCTATGTGCTTTTCTAGCGAGGAAGCTCTATAGTACTCAGACCTCACAAACAATTCTCTTAGTCTGTTTAAAAAAGGAAGATTAAAAGTGAACAAGCTTTGAATTAACTAGGCGTCTCGGCAATACAATTTCTACAATATCATGTTCCCTCTAGACCACCAAAGAGAACAGGATGCAAGTACTGAGTCCTTGAAGAGATGCTCAATATCAGTAAGAGCCACTACAGTGTTTGTCAGAATATGCTTAAATTGTTCAAATACATCATGTGTAAATCTAAAGGCAACCTCTGTCATTTTCTGTGACACATTGGCGAGATCAGCACTATAAGATTTTGCCTTTTCATTGATTGCTTCAACTGTAGCTTTCTCCCTTGCAAACCATATGGCCTTTTCCTCCTCCATTGACAAAAGGGCATCAGTGAGTTGCTACAAATAAAAGAAGGCACTCATAAATGACTTAACGGGAACAGTTGAATGGAGCCTCAGAATACATGTTTCCAAAGCAACTTCAATTAGTACCATAGCTAATTCTTCCTTTTCTTCTACCAAAAGGCTGACAGAAGTTTCCAATCCCTGACATCGTGATTCAGATTCTTCCGAACATAATCTCTACAATGCCATAGAAACAAATAATGGTGAGAAAAAAGGAAATAAGTTATCGTTTTATTTTTCAGAAAAAAGAATAGTAGAAACTAAGCTAATAATTCATGCTCAACAGGCAAATATGATAGAAGATATGAAAAAGAGGGAATCTCAAAGGAACCATTAACAAACATAAACTTACAAGGCATGACACCTCTTCCTTCAGCATACTTAGTTCTGTATTTGATATATTCAACTCGTCAGATAAAGCCTGCAATTCACATGCCAAATTTTCTGCTCTAGAATTGGCTTCTTCTTTTTCTGCATGAGAAATTGTTAATTCCTCTTCCAAAGAAGCAATAGTTGTCTCCATCTCAAATGCCAGCACTTCCAGCTTCCTGTACTCCTCCTTCACACCAGAAAAGGAAAAGTAGCTTAAGACAAAGCAATAAAGATAACCAACTCCCCCTCTAGAGTGGAATGCAGGCAAACATATGCAATACTATTTATAAGATTGATGGGAATAGTACATATAATGACAGAATGGCATATGGGCATTAAATACCCAGCATGCTGCTACAAAGAGTGCTAACAAATAAAGGTTATAATGATTCCTAGACCTACCTTGGGTGAGAAATATCTTAAGAATGAAATGAGCATTCTATATGGGAATTTTCTAAATCAGTATATTTTAAGACAAAGAGAAACAGATTAGACTTCATGATGCATGCCAATAAGGTTTTTCTTTTCTTTAAGGGCTCCGTCAATATAACCTGTTACTTCTACCATATGATGATCTGCTCCTTTTATTTGAAAAGGTCATTACGTCGAATGTAAGTTAGAAAACAATGCCTTGGGGACTATAAGAGGATTTAGATTGGATTAACAGAACCCAAAATCCTACATGAAAATGAAGAAAGCACAAATGTCAGACTCCAAGCCCTGCCTTGGACGGCCTTTTGTTAATTTTCAGGTTTGTCCTATTTTACTTGTCAAGAGTTCTTCTAATGGCAGGGTACTATTCCAAACTCAATGGCTTCTTGAACAAAAGTTACAGTACAAAAGACACCAACTTTTGGTCTGCCTTCCTGTTTTGCCATTATTGAGTTACTGCTTTTCATGCATGGATTGAGTAAGGGCTTCGAAAGTTGTATGTAAAGGTCTACCCCCACTGTAGCATTGCCTAAAGATTTTGGACTAAATACTCAGATTCTTCGCTAGGTATTAGAATCAACCTTTGATAAGCCTATTCTCACACCCACAAAGTTCATGTATGAACCACCAAAATTGGGTTACGTGTGTGGGACTGTGTTAGTTAATGTCCCACATAGGTTGTGTAAGGGCTTCCATAGGATTTATAAAGCTCTTGAACCACTCCAGTCATTGCCTAAGTTTTTTGCGGTGGATGTTCAGCTACCTTCAGTGCCATAAAGTTAAGCTCAAAGTGTTTTTGCCATTCCATTATACATTTAAGGAACATAGAAAGACATTTCTTGAACTTATTTACACTAGTTTGAGTACACCGTACCTACCTGCACATGTTCAACACAAACAGAGGAATTCTTGGCTCTTTTGGAGTCAAACACATTAGAGCTCCTATCAACAACTGAATCACGCCTTCTTCCGATGATCGAGTCTCGCTTATTGATGTCACGCTCAATAATAGCCCTCTGACCATTTAAGCGTTTAATTTCCCTCTCAGCACAAGCTCTTTCACCCTAACAATGTGATACCGTAAGAAAAGATAGAAGTGCCTCAAGACGGCACAAGGAAATCAACCTTCAAAAAATTTGCATGAGACCTCAAGTTTTGTCTTCTCCTGGATGGCATTCCTAAGTTTGGATTCTGTGTCTTTCAACTTTGCTTTTGTTTTCTCCAAATCTTTTCTAATGTTTTCCTTCTCTCTGACTAAGGAATTAGAAGATAAGCATGATAGTTGCTTTTGAAGACTTTGAATCTGAGAAAGGTGTTCAGATTTTTCTGCTTCATACTTTTCAGAGATTTCCTGGAAAAGAGCATGATTCTGTCAGCAAGGGCAGAGATATCAAAGGATCGATATAGGACAAAGTGAAGCAACTTACTGTTAATGCATTTCCAGAATCTCCCATAGCTCTTTTCAGTTCTTCTATTTGATCATGCAGATCAAAAGACTGATTGTCCAGTAGAATCTAAGTTTTGATTAGCATGCGTTAAAGGTTTTCAACAGAAACTCAAATAACCGAAGTGTGAGATAATACTTGGTTTTCAAATTTCCAATTATAGAGACGAAAGAAAAGAAAAAGCAGACAATTGGCACCTTTTCATCCTGAACTACATTGATCTTTTGCCTCAAGAGAGCTTGTAGTTTCTCATAGTTTCTAATTATAAATTTAATTTGGTTGGAATTGTCAAGTGCTGAAGACTTTAAATCCTGAAAGTGGGAAACCAGATCAGGTTGCAGAAAGCACATAGAAAGTAAACAATAGTACTGGAATTAATGTATAGAAGCGCAAGTGATAAAACAGCGTGTTGTTAAAGAACATATTGCATGCGTGCGGAAATGTATGAAAAGAATGCCCAAGTCTAGAATTTATGATGTAATGACCTACAGAAGATACTCACAGGAACTAGTTTGGATATGGCAGAGAAAGACAGGAAAAGTTCCTCTACCACTGGAACGAATGAATCAATTAATGTTCGTGAATTTTCAAATTCTGACATCAAATCTTGAACCTCCCTCATCAGCTCGGTTTCAGAGTTCATGCTATCCTCCTGAAAGAAGTGAATCCATTAATGCCCCAGGAGGCATATGAAAATGATTATATTACATGCTTAAAGCGGAACCCTAAAGAATGTCATTCACAATATATCATCAAGTACTATTAGGGTGGAATGAACTTACAACAAGCACTACTGCAGATTGCATTGAAGCAAGCTGTTCACAAGCCCGTTGTGCCTCAAGTTTTGCACTCAAAAGCTCTTGGAAAAGCTAAAACATTAAAACAGAAGTCATTGCACTGTTGCACTTAAAGGAAAGGTAATCAAAAAAGATATGTGAACCTTATCAAAAAAGAAAGGTATTATGGATATCAAATGTAAAGGTCACATGTAAAAGTGAGATCCTAGTAGTCAAAAAATTGACCTGAAAACATGCTCAAAGCTATGCAGAATAACACCAGTTTCCTTGGCTTCTTTGACTGGCAGGATCATCTGAGTCTGTATCTAATAGAGACATGCTATACCCACTCAACTCGAAAGCTATTACCATCCTAATGTGTTTTATGAATCACTTATGCAATTATGTGTTGTACCGGATGGAATATGGTACGAGGAACAGGACATCCCAGACATACTCAACAAGTAAAACAAAAGGCCAGACCGTGATTCCCACTCTGAGATGTGACACGTGCAGAGGAAACAGATATGATGAATGTGAGGTAAGAAAGAGGGGAGCATCTTTGTGCTGAAATTGCGAAAGGAAAGCAAAATACCATTTAAAGCTTCATTTAATAACTGAAACTAATAACTATTGAATAGATAAAGATCATCATCATGATAAATCGTTCTAATTTTAATCACTACAAAAGTTTTCGAGAATGTATCTTGGGACTAAGATTAAGAATGTCATCTTCGACCACTGAGGCTTATAGCCTACTGATACCGCTTTGGATCTCCTACACAATAAGTGGTGATTCGAATCTCTATCCCCTTCTCCCTCTATAAAACAAATAAAATTAAAAGAATGAAAACGTTTGACTAAGGTAAAAAGGAAGCATAAGAACTAATTAATCAAAACAAATGCGGATTTCAAATTCAGATTCAGCATTATCATGTTTGGCGTTTGGGCTCTTTAGATTGGCTTGTCGTCTTCATTACTAGTTAGATTTTGAAGCAGTACTTAGTAATGACATGCCAACTTCATTTATAAACTGGAATTTTACTAATCAAGCAACATTTATTACGATATACAGAAGACTACCACATGTTTCACATTCCCTTGCGCATTGATCATGCAAGTGGGAGAAAAAGGAACTTTGATAGTACTCTATCAGGTAGTAATAGCAGTTTTTTCATAACAGGCAAACAGCTGTGGCTAGCTGTTTGGCTGTGAGAATACAATGGTTGATACTTGATATAGATACAGCGACAACATTTTATGCCACCAGCATAGGAATTCTGAAGTGAACAAGCATTTGTCACCACCTTGTTTGCTCTCTCAGTATAAGGAGATAAATCATTAAAATTGCAATGTTCAATGCATAAAATGTGAAAGCTTGATTACCTCTTCATGCTTCTCTCTTGCAGATATGGTCTGCTCAGTTGCTATCTCAACAACAGAGTCCAAATTGTGTTGGCTTGAGGATCTCTCCATTTCTAACAAAGTGATCTGAACAAAAGTTCCACATTTCCGAGATATACTTAACAAGAAATAAAAAGTGAAAAAGTAATCTTATTTATATAGATGACAAGAAAATGAGAAATGAAAGAAATGAGGACCTTCTCTTGGAGCTGCTTAATCACCAAAATAGCTTCCGACTCTCTCAAAGTTTTGCTCCCATTCAAGTGCATCAAAGAATTGTCCTCTTGCTCAGAACCATCGACTAGATGAATGTCAGCCTCTAAAAGCTTCCTTGTTAGATAGTCAATCTTTATCTCACTCACGGTTTTCTAGCAAAAGCAAGGATTAAACTAAGAAATCAAATTGAATCAGAAATAACAGAAACAAAGAGAAAGAACATTACATGTGATTCAAAATTTAAAAGCAACTCCTCATGCTCCCTTTGAAGTTCCAGCAATTCACTGTCTTCCTGCTAGAATTAAAAAACAATAACACAGCAATCAGTAGTATAATACTATTTCGAAAGAAAGTTGAAATAGCAGAGCGAAGTGTAAACCATTGAGGAGCTTTTTTTCCTAGAGGCTCCTTTTCTCCTGCTAGTCACATGCAACAAAGCCTGCGGGTCAGGGAGGGTACAGTCTTCTAATTGATTACTCGTTGAATTGTCTTCTTGCTTGCCAGAGTCTCCATTGCTCTCAGCATCTAATAGTTCTTCAAAAGGAAGTAAGGGTCCAATGTCATGTTTTATCCTTTTGGCTTTGACTACAGAAGCCTTCTCTTTGACTGCGGAGTTCAACTGAAGCAGCAAAGAATAAAATATTTAATTCCGTTTGCATTGGTAAAGAAGCTTTGCAGGGTTCTAGATTGGAGTTCCAGTTCCCCCATTTAGTGCTCATAATTGTAAATTTAAAAGGGTATATCTTTAATGCAGGCAAGGAATCCCGAACCAATGTTTGCAGAGAAGATGAAGGTGGAAGAGGAAGAAAATTTTGGAACCAATGTTTGTAAAGAAAAGGACTTTCGAGCCCATGAATCACGTTTTTTATTATTGAAGAATTTGTTAAAGAAGATACTTTGATAAAATTAATTAGAAGGGCTAATTAGTCAATAGTAATTATTTTACATTAATGATAGATATATCAAAGAATTGTTACAAAAAGTCAAACAATACTGATAAGCATAATATCGTAAACAACAAGAGAGGCTAGTGTTATGAAGCAAAAACTTGAGAGGGGGTCTCTGAAATTATCCTTATCGATTATTATAGATGTATGCTACATCATACTTGGCTAACTTTTTATCAATGTATTAAAAATTTTATCATTAAAGAATTTGATAAAGAGGATATTTTATTAAATTAATTAATAAAGTCTCTCTACCTTTTGGAAACAGCCTCTCTACCTTCCAAGGTAGAGGTAAGGTCTGCGTACACTTTACCCTCCCCAAACCCCACATTGTGGGATTTCACTGGGTATGTTGTTGTAATTAATTAATTAGAAGAGTTTAATATTACAAAAAGGAAAATTAGTCATATTGTAACTCTGTAACATTAATAATAATGTGTTAAAACAATTGTTACAAGAAAAATCAAAACAAGGGATGTAAGCTTAATATTGTAAACCACAAGGGAAGTTAGTGTTACAAAACGAAACATGGAGGGAGGTCTTTGAAATCATAACTATCAATTATTATAGATGTATAATACATCATAGTTGGCTAACTTTTTCGCTGTCTCAAAACTCATTCACTTGTATGCTCAAGTAACTTTCATTGCGACTAGTATAGATTCAAGCTTGCTTTCTGAATAAACACGGCAGTGCGTAAAGTATTAAAACATCCCTTTGCAAATGAGTGTTGCCCATCCTTAATGAGTTTATGCACAGTGTCCTAACAATATGATGACCATTAAAACCAACAATTTATCCATGATGCGCTTAAACACAAATTGGCAACTAATTTCTCAAGTACTCTGAGGCAGTCGATTCATACACCAAATAACACTAAGGATGCAGATTCATAGTACTAGTAAAATGCAGCTTGTGATGCTGGGTCAATAATTATATATCCATAAAATGACTAAAGTGAAGTCCATATTGCTTCAAGAACGTACTGCTCCTATATACTCTTCAAAGAAATTTACACAACAAAAGATAATATATGGTAACAGTACCAACAGAAATCAAATCTCACCTCCTCCTTCAAAGCCTCCCTTGAAAGTTTACCTGGGCACCATGTATATCGCCGTTTTTCCTTACAATGCAGAAGATATAACATCAACTTAATCACAATTGAACAGCAATAAAAGAAAGCTAAGGGTAGAAGACCAAATCAAATGCTAATGATGGCACAAAGTGTTAGATGTATGTGGTATTGTCGTCATTGACTAAGATTAAATAAGCAATTCTTCCAGAAAATGCAAAATAAGAGGCCTATTTTAGGAATTGGTAGCTGATTTTGAATTTTTTTCTTCAAACACAAAATTCAATATGCCTCTGTGTGTTCTCCCAAGCAACGACACGAATCCTTAAGAACACATTGGATATCACCAAAAGAAACTAGCATAGAGAAAACCCACTACTTGAAAATATAATCCCCAATGAGCTCAAATTTTTGTATTGCGGAAACTAGCGGGAAGGTCTAAGACTCATGCAAGATTTATATTAAAATCAGCAATTGGTGATCACATACATGTTTGAAACTCCATTTTGACAGGAAAGTGCAATATGAGGTCAGACAAGGTGCGCCATGATTGCATGAATGAAATGTGATCTTTTTATTAGAAGTAAATAATTTTACTGAAGATGAAAATATCTTCCCGTATACAAGCAGTATACTGAAATAGAGTGGCCGAGTATACTCAGTTGTCTTCATGTACTCAGTAGGTAAGAGTTATGGCAGACTGTTGGTCTAGGATCCAAGGGATCATAGAAGGTGGAAAAAGAAACTAGGAACCCAATTACCTGATAAAAGAAATGGAAAAAATACTTGTGCACTGAAAAATAATTTGATTGCCTTTATAAGTCTTCGCTCTGCAGTAAATTAGGTGGAGGTCCAGCATTTATGTTAAAAATTGAATCGGACTTGTAAACTTCACACTGTGAAGTACCACCAACTTGTTGAAATCACACTCTTAAATTAGTAGTGCTTCTAGGAGGGATTCAAAAGCAAGTAAAGCAATGAATAGATACAAATCCACAAACTCACCTTTTTATAGGTATCACGACCCTCATCCCTATTTGAGCATAGCACCATAGAACTCAAGTTCTCAATTTTCTTGGCTTGCTCTTGTAACCTCTTATCCCTTTCAGCTTGAGCTTTCTTTTCCTCCTCCAATTCTAATGCAATTCGTTCCCGCTCCAATTCGCTCTATTAAAATTTTACACCTTTGAGACTCACAAAATTGCCAATGCAGCTTATAAAGTAATCATCACAAACCTTCAGTAAAGTATTCCGGAGATTCAGTATTTCTTCATCAAGATGTTCTGAGTGTGTCGCCTTCAATAGTTTAAAAACATAGGTTAGTCAACATATACAAAATAATAAACGACGTGACTGCTTCCACAACCTGAAATTTAGCTCGCAGCTCCTCAATCTCCTTCTTTTGACGCTTTAGCAATGCAGCATCAGTCAGTATCTGGTATAAAAAAACAGATAGGTTTAAGATGCAAACAAAAGCAGGTATCATGTAAAGGCAAAAGGAAAGTACAGACCAGAAGCAACTCAAACTGACAGCAGATGTGAGTAAGAGGCATAAAGAAAGCTGAGAGATCGACTTGCTTTCTGGTGAGTACAGAATGCAGTTAAATATCCAACCTCATTCACGTGAACACAATTTGTAACCCGCAATGCCCTGCTAGCGAATTGAAGACTACTCTTAGTCTCATCAGCATGAATCTGGAATCAAGGAAAAAATGCATTATTAACATAGAGCAAGAGAGACTGTCAGCATGAACCTATCATCAAGCAGAACGCCCCATTAAAAAAAAAGGCAGAAAAGAAGAAAGAAAGAAAGAAGAATCATAGAGACATGGTCACCCAAGCATAATTCACAAAATGGTTTACAAGTACAATATGTGATGAAAAGAAAGTTCTGCCTGCGACAAAGGTGGTCCAACGCATAATTACCATGGTTAGGGCTAATTGAAAGGTACTCGAGCCCTTCAAATTGAAAAATGAGAGAAGACAAAGAATGATCTAGAGACCTTTTCGAGCTACTGTACTCAACGAGTCAGCAATATTAAGTGAAAAACAGAAGGCCAGTTCATCCACAGTCAAGTTTTGCGTTCATTAGATAATCATTTTGTTGAATAAATTGCTGAAAAACGAAAAATGATATCCAGGATAACACTATACTGACTTGTAAATCTTCAAAGGAAAAACATGGAGAACTGCAGTGCTGGTACACTAATTTGTATGTCAAAAGGGAAAACATTTGGACACAATCCTATTATTTGTCATACAAATAGACAGGATCTGAGGCAGACATGCCTACAATTTTATATAAAGATCAGCATAGCAAAATCAGTATAGCAGTACTTTCAACCAGTTGCAGATTGCTTTTTTCGTGAATTTTCTGTAATAAAAGATACCCCAAACAAGTTTTGACATGGTAGACATTGAAATAGTTCATTCTGTCTTAGAGTTCTCTAAAGAAATCAAAGAAGAAACTATAAATTATGAAATTGAAGACTTAATAGAGAATATTGTGCACCAACGCAAGGACTTATGTATTTAATAAGGTGCTTTTCAGCCTACCATAAATTTATTAAGCTCAGATAATTTACCTGGGCAAGAGTGATATTACATATGATGGCAGTGTTTGCATTTCCACCCAGTGCAGGTTGCAAGATACGCGTTAGTTTACTGTCTCGATATGGAACGTGACTCCTGGAAGATTGCATGATACATTAGTACATGTAGAAGAACAGTTTTACGAAACCAAGCCCAACACACAACAAGCTTACCCTTGACTCTCAGCACCTTCACTTAGTTTTTTAATCACAGTTCCTAAAGTCATCAAGCTTTTGTTGATGTGGGAGCCTTCTTTTAGACGAACACCTTCCGCTCCGGTTTTGGCAACACGTTCTGAACCAGCAAGGTCCACCAGGTTCTGGGAAAATTTTGAGGGTAGAGAGATTATCTTTGTAGATTCTTCTACATAAATGATAGCATCTTAAAGAGAATGTAAAAACTTCTCACTGCATACCAGAACAGATACACGGACTGCATCACAAGAATTCTCTCTATTTGCATCTTCAGCCTTCTCCCTACTCTCAATTATCTATTAAGCATAAAACTTTAGGGCATGAATGTATTCCTCATATCTTAGAATAGTCATTCAAGCGTATGTTACCATCCGGAAAATTGTGTGTGATCTACTGCTGTATGTATTCATATTAGTTTCTCCAATATGTCGATGAGCTGCAAAACAAATTGTGAAGACTGTTACTCTTGCTGAAGCTTTGCATAGGAATATTAATTTGAAATAGAGTAGCCAATATTAAGGCAGAAGGGTAATGAGAAATGGGATGCTGCGCTTCTTTATAAATGAAAACCAAATCTTTAGGGCACGGATATGTTTGCCAGTATGCTCTTAAGACCAATACTTACAGTGGAGACTTTGTTATTAGAGTAATTGGAGCCTATAAGATACTTTCAAGAAAAGAATAATTATTGAGAGGACATAACCATATTGATGGTAATGCCAAGAACTGTGAAAGAAACCATGTTTAGGTGGGCTCGTAGAAGACAGAGGAGGAGATGCAGGGCATGTGAAGTTGTCCCTTTAGCATTGATGTGGACCATATGGAGTGAGAGGAACACAAGAGCTTTTGATGGAATAGAGAAAGATATTGTACACTTGAGAAATAGCCTCTTTTCCCTTATTTCTTTTTGGTGCACCCATGAGGTTACTTTTTGTATAGATGATTGGGCGACTTTTGTAGAAAATCATGTATTCTTCTAGGATTTTCTACTTTTTGGTATACTTCTTGTATACAGGCTAGTTAATGCCCTTTTTGTTAATAATATTCTTACTTCATCAAAAAAAAATAAAAAAAATTGATGGTACTTTTACTTACATTCTCCAAAATCCATGAGCTCAAGCACTTGATCAGGAGAGGCAACAATTTCCTCCCTTAAACCAGCAACAAATATGCCTCGCTTCATGCCAGATTAGCAAATCGGATGAAAGCCAAATTATGCTGACAGTTCATGTGCAACTATAAAACAATAATGTGAAACCAAAAGTAATCCAATACCTCTATACTTTCATGGATTTGCAACTTCCGGTGCTCAGGAGCCAACAAATCATTTATCTCCTCATTATAGATTTCCATATACGACATCCGCAGAAGAAACTCTCTATCCATTTCCTAAAATTTCAGGAGACTAAATTATACACGGGTACTTATTAAATTTTTCAAAAGGCAGAACCAACGTCATGTACCAAAGAAATTTTTTAGGAATGAGCATACTGCAAAAAATAACAATGCAACATATTTTTAAAAAGAACGATTGATCAGTCATAAATAAAATGATATTTCATTAGTCGCTTATAGCACAAACAGAAAAAGCCTGTCACTTCCCTTATTAATCAGGACAGCACTTTTTTTTTTTTTGATGACATGGGAACCCGCAGCAGCTACCCTTTGGGTGTGCACAGGGTAAACCCAGCTCCTGTGCAATAGTTCCCAAACCACACAGGTGAGGTAACCCGCACTAGGCAAGCCCCGTGCAACGAGCTCGACCCAGAAGGCAAATCCCCTGCTGTCGTTGGCGCAGGGGGTTTCGAACCTGAGACCTCCATTATGAAAGCCCCATGCTCAACCAACTGAGCCACCCTTGCGGCTAATCAGGACAGCACTTTTTCTATCAAGAAGTCGCTTTTTTAGGGGCTTTCTAACAGGAAAATGAATCTGATAATCAATCTTTCCCCTAGATTGAGAGGTTTCATTTCAGGTTAAGCAGGGGTCAAGACTCTAAGGTCCAGCTTCAAATAGGTGAATGCTCATTTCCTATCTTTCTTTCGCCAGGTTTTTTTTTGCTTTGATTCGATAGTTGGAACTCTATGTATAGATGTTAAACCTATGATAAGACTCGTGGAGACATAAGGAATGAAGAGAAGGAATCTGGTTGACAATCAAGTATTAGCTAGCAAGTGTATGGACTCATATTTTGAGTATTCCCCAGTGTACCAAACTGAAGCATAAGAATCTAATGTGTTGTGGCACACATGTGATGTAGCTGCGGAGAATTGCTTTTCCTTGGCATCCCTTAAAGATCGATTCGTCAACTTTATACAAATAAATCCTGAACTATAGAGCAGTTTTATAGGAATATGAAAACAAATTTCAGAAAATAGTAACTGCAAGAACCTGACAACGACTTTAAGACTTGACAAATGACTCAGAATCGCTTTTACAGCGAGTTGTTTTCCAGTAAGAGAACTTATTTCTCTTCAATCTATTTGAAGTTGCAGTCACAGTTATCAATGAAGAATGCCAAAAATATGACATAAATGTCATTATTTGTTGAAGGGGTTACAAATTGATATAATGGCAATGTCAAACCTCTTCAATGAAATTAAACAGATCTTGCACGGCCATAGGGATGACTCCAGGTTCAGTTGCTGATCCTCTCATAGTATGTGTTTTTCCACTACTTGTCTGACCATATGCAAAAACAGTCCCTGCAAAAGAATATACGTATGCAAATCAGTAGCTTAAAAGATTACATTATCTTTTTATAAAGTTAGGTAATATTACGGCATAATGCATAAACATGCCCTTAAACTTGGCCTCAACTGGCAAATCTACCCTCCAACTTTGGGTCAGCACAAGTAGGCACCTCAACTTATCTCCACTTTGTCAGTTGAACACTCCAACTTAGAAAATGATCATCTAGACACCTTAAATTTTATGTGTCACGTCAGCATTTGTGTTTACGTGTTCAGCTTTATACAAGTTGAGGTGCCTACTTGTGCACACCCAAAGTTGGAGAGCATACATGCCAGCTGAGGCCATGTTTGAAGGCCTGTTTATGTAATATTTAGTACCAAGAAGGTACAGCAAGAGGTACAGAAAAGGACATTACAATGACACCATTACATCCTCAACACATCAACAACAACATACCCAGTGAAATCCCACAATGTGGAGCCTGGGGAGGGTAAAGTATACACAGACCTTACCCCTATCTCGGAAGATAGGGAGGCTGTTTCCGGAAGACCCTCGGCTCAAGAGAAACACGACGAGAAAAGGTCAGATAAGCACAAACAGTTCAAAGCAAAATGAAAATGAAACTAAAGAATGCGAAAAAGTCATGATAGAGCAGTCTGAGGAAAGGAAGCAATAGCTATCACAAATAAATAAGATAATCGAAGTACAAGAAACAACATATAATAGCAAGAATCCAAGGACGATAGACTATAGATCAAAACTGCGACGACGTACTAGCCTTCTATCCTAATCAGAGTCCTCCATAACCTTCTATCTAAGGTCATGTCCTCAGTAAGCTGGAACTGCGCCATGTCCTGTCTAAGCACCTCTCTCCAATACTCTTTCGGCCTACCTCTACCTCTTCTGAAACCATCCATAGTTAACCTCTCACACCTCCGCACTGGGGCATCTGTGTCTCTCCTCCTCACATGCCCAAACCATCTCAGTCTCGCTTCCTGCAACTTGTCCTTCACTGATGCCACTCCCACCTTATCTCGAATGTCTTCATTCTTAATCCTATCTCGCCTGGTGTGCCCACACATCCATCGCAACATTCTCATTTCCGCAACTTTCATCTTTTGGACATGAGAGTTCTTGACTGCCCAACACTCTACCCCGTACAACAAAGTCGGTCTCACAACCACTTTGTAGAACCTGTCTTTTAAGTTTTGGTGGCACCTTCTTATCACACAGCATTCCTGAAGCAAACCTCCATTTCATCTACCCTGCACCAATACGATGTGAGACATCACCGTCAATATCCCAATTTCCTTGTATAATAGACCCAATATATTTGAAACTTCCTTTCTTTTGGATGGCATGGGTACAAGCCTCACTTCCACGCCAACCTCATGTGTGACGTCGCTGAACTTACACTCCATGTACTCTGTCTTGGTCCTACTCAACTTGAACCCTTTCGACTCCAGAGTTTGTCTCCAAACCTCCAGCTTAGTGTTCACTCCGCTGCGTGTCTCATCAATCAAGACTATGTCATTCGCGAATAACATACACCATGGCACCTGACCTTGAATTTGCCGCGTCAAACAATCCATCACTAAGGCAAATAAAAATGGGCTAAAAGTTGATCCCTGGTGCAACCTCATCTCCTGGAAAGTGCTCCGAGTCTCCTCCCACTGTCCTTATTCTGGTTTTAGCTCCTTCATACATGTCTTTGATCGCCCTAATGTACACTACAAGTATACCTCTAGCCTCCAAGCATCTCCATAAAACCTCTCTCGGCACTTTGTCGTAAGCCTTTTCTAGATCGATGAAAACCACGTGTAAGTCCTTCCTCTCCCTATACTGTTCCACCAGTCTCCTCACAAGATGAATGGCTTCTGTAGTCGAGCGCCCCAGCATGAATCCGAATTGGTTCTCTAAAATGGACACGCCTCTTCTCACCCTCATCCCCACCACCCTTTCCCACACTTTCATAGTGTGGCTTAGCAGCTTGATCCCTCTATAGTTGTTGCAACTTTGAATATCACCCTTGTTCTTGTACAAAGGAGCCATCACACTCCACCTCCATTCCTCAGGCATTTTGCCGTCTTAAAAATAACATTAAACAACCCAGTCAACCACTCCAAACCTACCCTGCCCGCACTCTTCCAAAACTCCCCAGGGATCTCGTCAGGCCCGGTAGCTCTTCCCCTGCGCATCCTACGAACAGCACCCTTAACCTCCTCCACCTTTGTACTCCTACAATACCCAAAATCGCGACAGCTCTCAGAGTACTCCAAATCTCCCAACACAATGTCTCTGTCACCTTCCTCGTTCAAAAGTTTATGGAAGTAGGACTGCCATCTCCGTCTAATGAGAGCTTCCTCCACCAATACTTTTACATCCTCAACACATAGAGCTCAAAAAGTCAATAAAATATGACATGTTTCCTCTATCTTGTGCTTTCTCCCTATACCAGAAGGACAAACTATATGTGCATTTATACTTTACAGAGACGAGTATTTTCTTATCCTCAGAACATCTTTTATTCCTTTCAGGCCAACCAGAGCACATGATGCAGACTGGAACAGTATTCAATATCGGTCTCAGCTCCTTTCCAACTCTCTGTCCAACTCAACATACCAGCAAACTCCTCACATCCTTAGTAAGCATCACCAATTGAACACCAAAAATGTTTGAAAAACGTTATCCGAATCTACCAGCACCAGTCACGGTGTAATAGTAGTAGTAGTAGTAGGTGTTAATTGTTTGTTAATTGTTTCCAATGCCTTCTCACAGAAGAAACACCTGGTACACAATGAGAACCCCTCTTTTGGAGAGTGTCTAGGTAAGACAAGCATCGTTAGCAGCAATCGATCCAAAATAAGCAACTTTAGAAGGAGCTTTAGTTCTCAAAATCAACTTCCATGGCCTCCCCTCATAAATTTCACGGCAACTTGTTTTCTTGGGCTTCTTAAGATTTGAACCCGAAGCCAACCCCAAACCTTAGGGGAGGCCGACCAAAATCAAGGAACTATTGGCATCAGCACCTTAGGCATTTCTGACGTGCAGACGGGAAAGATCCTTTAGAAAGTCTCCTTCTGCTAGTGAAAATTTGATTATGCACAAATCTCATTTTAATAACTTTAGCATTTAAACGAAATTTCGTAGAGAGAATTCATTAGTATCTACTAGATATATACAGTAGTTGCATCCGCCTTCATCTTTGCTTCTCGTCTTCTAACGATACGCCTCACACAAAGCCTCCAACGAATTCAGCGAAAATAAAAGGATTTAGATATAAGTTATAACGCAATTCAAGTTCCAATCTTTTAACAATTGGCTTTGCGAACTATCTTTGATTCATTTTAGATCCTACCATAATGTGACTTTTAACAATTACGGAACAATAAATGGAAGAAAAAGGATCTTCTCTTTTTTTATCAGGTAAAGATTACATTAATAAACTCTATGTATTTTCGCAAACCATAACTGATTCCAAGTCACAATAAAAGAGGGAATTATGATAAATCGACAACCAACATAAAAATAGTCAAACTGTGATGATCCTTATTTTAATGAACATAGTAGTAAAATGAAATGAGCCTAATAGAGTAGAATGATGTAAAGGATTTGATATTGATGTGTGCTTGACAATGATCTTATTAATAGTAATCCAGCATTAAAAATAATGTTAGGACGTAAAAGATACACACTAACTTTGCCACATAAACTGAAACAGAGGGGAGTATAAATTTGAAGAGAGTGGGTTTTTCACGGCTCGAACCCGTGACCTCTTGCTGCCATGTGACCAGGAGGTCACGGGTTCGAGCCGTGGAAACAGCCTCTAGCAGAAATGCAAGGTAAGGCTGCGTACAATAGACCCTTGTGGTCCGGCCTTTCCCCGGACCCCGCGCATAGCGGGAGCTTAGTGCGCCGGGCTGCCCTTTTTTGGGTTTTTCTTAAAAAAAAAAAATTATCAAAGGGCAGTTCTTTTCATTAAAAAGCCCCAATTGAACATTAGAAACTCTTCTGTGTTTAACTTCACATCGAGTGTGCCTTTTTGTAGCTAAGCTTCTACTCTTCCTACTGCATTGATTTCGTTGTTAAATTTTAAACAGGAAATTTAAGGAGCTAACATAGTAACAATTAAAGTGTTCTAATATTTAAAAAGTAAAAGACAACTCCATTCCAAACTTGAACCAGAAGAAACAGGGAAACCAAATATAAGACGAAAATTACAACAAATGCCAAAACTTCAGGAAAAAGAAGCATAAAATACCATTAAATCCTTGAATTGCACCAGACACTATATTTTTAGTTCGATCTTTGTAGATTTCAAGTGTTCTGCATTCATCCCCGAAAATTCTATCTGCATACCCAAGAAAAAGTTGCACATTGAGAAAAAAAAGTACACGCAAAGAAAAGGGGGATTACCTAGAAGAGAAATTGAGAGTACCAAATTCGAACTTGGCAGGCTGGTTGGGAATGAAGATAGAGTTCCCGGAGATTCGCCAGGGACTGGACTTTGCATCTTCCGGCGAGAGAGGCCTGGCTCTCACTGACACGTGGATTCTCTCCATCCTTCAGGTGAACTCTGAACTCTTCCCCAGTAAGGAGATCCAAATTTGCTGATTTTCCCGCCCGTTCTCCCTCTAATGTTCAACCTGGGCTTTTAATGGAAACTAGATGATCGGTGCCCGTATGTTGTGCTACTTCAAAGATTACCAAAACGTTCAACAAAAATAATTCCGTACTTGTTTCGCTTGTTCAACTGAAATTACATTAGCATATCAGTGTTCCATACTGTGTGTACTGAGTTGAGGAAAATAGTTACACAAGATGTGAGATATGCATTTGGTACTCAAAAAAATTCTTCAATTTCCTACCATTTACATATTAAACGAAAGGTGATGCATTCAGCATGATGTAATTGATTAGTCTTCTTGAGCCTTGGCTGCAAGGTTAAATTCAATTTCGGTTTAACAATACTTCTAGGCTCTAGCTCTAACTGCAGTTTTTATACCAAGAGAACATTTCTCTCAGGGAATGAATTCAATTACTTCTAAGGAAATAAAATTATATATCTTGTACAGAGATATCAATGATATTTCAGTACATAAATACTATGTTAAAAATGAAGAACTTCACAGAAAAGAGGTATTAATGTAGATAAAACAAAAGATCAGTACGCAGAAAGGACCATAGGACCAGAGAAATGTCATACAACAATAACAGAAACAACATACCCAAAGAAATGCCATGAGCAATGAAACTATATCATCAACAATTAATAAATATTTCGAAATGCATATTTACTAAATAATACAAAAATGGTGAACGTACAACAAATGTATTGATTACCAAACAACAAACGTCAACAATTATTGAAGAATCTTACTAAGCTAAATAAATTGTCTAGAAGTAGTATTTACTCTGAAATTAGATTCTGCCATTCCTTTCCAGTCAACAACAATAGACAATGTTGATTTTGAGTCATCAGCTAGTTCCTTTGCAGTTTAAAATTTCCTCTGAAACTGGATATTTAGGTGAAAATTCTTTTTAATAGCATTAATTTGCACTTCCCTAACATCTGACATCTTTAGTCATATTTGCTCTACTGCATTCAACTATGTATGTTTTTGCCAAAAATATGTTATTTTCATTATCATAAACCAGCTATATCATGCCTTTTTTCTAATCAATGTCAAGGTTGATTCCTTTGGAGGATTTATTGAAGGAACATAAACGCTAATAAGTAGACTATATTGGCAACTATCATCCTGTGAGGACATAATTGGAAACACTTTGAAATACTCCTTCCAGTTGAAACTGGAAATAAGAACAAAAGAGTTTGTATCAAGGGTTCAAATTTTTCTGTACTACATGTACAAAAAAGGGTACAAGGATACCGCAGGCTCTACTTCAACACCAGAACATCATCCAGATTTTTCTTTGCTTTTTCTACCCCCTACATAAGATGTTTATCCGAAGAATCCCCATCTCATAGCTTTTCTGGACCTATCTTTAAATGGTCTATCTTTGCTTTTACAGTTGTTGAAACTTTTTCTGTTTAACTTCAGTTTTAGTTTTTCACTTATATTCTTCAGCTAATGAGCCAGCTAGTCATACTCACCACTCGAAACTTTGACTAATCACTCAAGAAATTTTGATAATTGAAATTTACAAATTTGTCCTATGACTTCTGTTCTCTCCCAATATACAAATAACTATTTTGCTTTTCAAACCAGTTTTCTATTACTTAAGTATATATTTGTATTTCTCTCTCTAGCATCCAAGAAGAACCAATGCACTAATTAGAAGCAGAACATTGGATTATTAAGAATGATACCTGTGTGCATCTGGAATACAATTGTTTACATTTAAAAGGAAATTTTCACTTTGTACAAATAATTACGTGTTCACCAAACCCACAAAAGAACTAAAAATATGCCATTGGAACATTAGGCAGCCATTTCTTAAAAGGATTTACTCCCTGATACCCCTCTTTTATATACTACAACAACAACAACAACATACCCAGCTAAATACAGATACCCCTCTTTTATATACTGAGACAGCTAAATACAGACAGCTCATAATAATCCATAAAAAATTCTATGCAACTATTTTTTTCTTCCTAGTACAAAAAACAACATAGATCTATGTCTCCTTGGAACAATAAATAGAGGGTAGTCAAAGGATATATCAGAAGATTTTGTAAGGTTAAGTGTTCAAGAAACATACTCATTTATGACCATAAAATTTTCCAGCAATCTGCATCTAGTAGATTTCTGTAAGTCTTCAATGAAGGAAGCATTAATTATTATTCTTTTTTAAAAAGAGCTTCCATAACTTAATCCATAAAAAAGATCACGTAGTGAATTACATCTATCCTATTAAATTATGTTTTGCACATGCAAAAGAGTAACAAAAGATCAAAGTAAATATCAATATAGACAAGCCATCTGGACCATATTAAAAAATGAGAAAACCATTTATTCTGATATTCTTCTGTACTAATACCATTTCGGTAATAGCCAAGAATTTGAATTACCTTTATTTCATGAGCACAATGGCTATCAAAACGGTATGTTCAAGCCAAAAAGTCAACATTGAGCTGCAATAGAGACTTGTTGTGCCTGCAAATATTTTTACAAACGACACAGTAGAAGTAAGTTGGTAGAATGTTATGTTATGACTGACTATTAAAATTCAAGAACTTGTATTCCTTACCGCTAGCCAGATAAAATACAGAGAAAGCAAAGTAAGGGTAGCGGTTTTATTCCCAATGCCTAAACCTTTAACGGTGATACACACCTTAGAAATAGTTTTGCATGAGAAACAATGCAGTAGATAAATGAGGAAAATCATTTGTTCTGAAATCTCTCTAGATAAACCTATCCTGAGAACATCTAACAGTTATACAAACCTTACGTATGTTTTAACTAAACTTGGATAACCTTCCTGTTGAGCAAGGAGATGCTTTTCTAGATGACAGAGTCACTATTAATATCTGGGCAAACATGCCTTTAAATTACATGTCATGGGATCAAATAGGATATTTGAGAAGGAACTGCTACATTTTTATTTGTTACTGAATTTTCTATGTGCTAGCAATTTACACTGTTAGGTCATCTAATACTGAAACATGAAAAAGAGAATGGAAATCGTTTCAAGCTAGAGTGAATTAATATCCAGATTCGTATAAATATAGCACAGCAAATTTTTGGAGAGAGAATGAATATCTACTTATGGAGATGGACTTGAAACAGAGAAGCAAAGAAATAAACAGGATCTCTAAATTTGAAAATATAGGTACATAACACACTTTTAGTTGTTCTGTTCAACCTTTAAGACCTTTTTATCTGTAGATGCACTTAATAAAAGAAAGTATAAACAAGTTTTGTAACATGGGTAACAATTCCCCCTCTTAGTAGGATGCACATAGAGTTTTACACAATTCTTAAACATCAAATGAGTTGACAAAATAACTGAGGAATAAATATTTTATTCCTGATCCATGCAGCGTGTTGAAGTCTTCTCCAATTTTAAAAGAATGAGGAATTGTAGAGTACATAAATAATGAATTGCCTTTGATGACTTTGCTTCATCTGTTGTAAAGATTTCTATATGAGAAATTGATCAAATACCAGGTTTCATTATTACAAAAGTGAGCTTAAAAACAATCAGAAGTTTGAGGAGCTTAAAAACAATCAGAAGTTCGAGGAGCTTAAAAACAATCAGAAGTTCGAGTAAATTGTACTTATCCTTTGACATAAAAGTATCTCAGCAATGAAAATCTAACTGATACTTGCATAACTTAATCCAAGTAAACAACACTAGTAAGATCAGCTAAAAATATCACTTATGGCACCTACAAAAACCACCCACCCTCGAACGCACCTCATCTTCACCCCACCACCCACAACCACCCCCCACAACACACCACCCACCCCGACCCCCACCCCCAACCACCCACCCTATAGTATTTGTCTAGACTATTTACAAATGCTTTTAGAATTAGAATAATATTTTTTGCTTATGTACCGAACACAAGAAAATAAGTAAGAAACCCACCAATTTTCCTAGAAAACAAACATTTTCCTACATACCAAACACACCCTAAGTAATTCCCATTAATGTTTTCTATGAGCTGAAATCCACAATAAACGGAAACTTTTCCACCAAACAACATCTACAATCACCAATGGCAATATTGAGGCAAATCAAAGGTACCACACTATAGCTACAAAAGAAAACCTGTTGCATGTGATAATAATCTCTATATCCAAATAGCAGAACCTTCTAATTTAGCAACTGTTACCACTACAAATTAAAACAATGTAAACACACACACACACACACAAAAAAAAAAAAAAAAAACTACTATATATTTCACTACTTGACTATAGCGGAAACTGAAAAATCACCGATAAAACCCAAAGTTACTAACGCATCCCCAACCCAACCCCACACTACACACCCACTCCCCTAACTGCTTAGCCCAAACCCCCCACCCCCACTACCCAACTACCCACCCCCAACCACCCACCTCCTATAGTATTTGTCTAGATTATGTGCAAATGCTTTTAGAATAGTATTTTTTGCTTAAGTGCCGAATAAGTAAGAAAGCCACTTATTTTACTGAAAAACATTTTCCAATAAAATATTTTCCTTCATACCGAACACACTCTAAAGTAATTCTCATTTCCCATTAATGCTTTTTATGAGCAGAAATTCACAAGAAGCTAAAATGGGTTTCCACCAAACAACATCTACAATCACCAATTTTAATGTTCAGGCAAATAGAAGGTACAAAACTATAGCCAAAAAAACAAACAAAAAAAACAAAGAACCTCTTGCATGTGATAATAATCTCTATACCCAAATAGCATAATCTTCTAATTTAGCAACTGTTACCACTATAAATTAATACTAATGTAAACACAAATAAAAAAATAAAAAAAACTATACATTTCACGGCTTCCCTGTAGCGGAAACTGAAAAATCACTGACGAAACCCAAAGTCAATAACGCATCCCCAACCCATCCCCACACTATCCACCCACCCCCGTACCTGCCTTACCCAACCCCAGCCCTTCCACCCACCACTCACCCAAACACCCCAACCCCACTACCAAACTACCCACCCCTCCCCACCCACACCATGCATCCCACCCCTCCCCCTCCCCACCCCAACCACCCACCCCTATAGTATTTGTCTACACTATGTACAAATGTTGTTAGAGTAATACTTTTTGGTTACGTACCGAACACAAGAAAATAAGTAAGAAAACCACTTATTTTAACTGGTCATTCATACCAAACACACCCTAAGTATCCCATTTCCCATTGATGCTTTCTATGAGCTGCATTTCACAATTAACGAAAATGGGTTTATTGTGACAATAATCACTGTACACAAATAGCAGAATCTTCTAATTTAGCAAGTATTACCACTATAAACTAATACATTTATGTTTGAAAAGCAAAAATAACAATACATTTTCCTGCTTCCCTGTAGCGGAAACTAAAAATTCACCAACGAAACCCAAAGTTACTAACGCATCCCCAATCCATCCCCACATTATCCACCCACCCCCTACCTGCCTTACCCCACCCCCTCCACCCACCACCCACACAAACTCCCCACTACCCAACTACCCACCCCTCTCCACCCCCACCACGCATCCCACCCCTCCCCACCCCCACAATGCATCCCACCCCTCCACCCACCCACCCCCACCACACATCCCACCCCTCCACCCACCCCCACCACACATCCCACCCCTCCACCCACCCTCACAACCAACCCCCTCCCCACCCCAATCTACCCACCCCCATAGTATTTGACTAGCTTATGTACAAATGCTTTTAGAATAATATTTTTCGCTTACGTACCTAACACAAAAAAAATAAGTAAAAAAACCCACTTATTTTCCTTGGAAAGTATTATCCTTCATATCAAACACACCCTAAGTAATTCTCATTTCCCATTAATGCTTTCTCTGAGCTGAAATTCACAATAAACGCCAAATGCGTTTCACTAATTCAGCAAGTGTAAGTTACCACTATAAATTAACACATGTAAACCCAAAAAAAAAAAACTTATACATTTTCCCGCTTCACTTGTAGTGGAAACTGAAAAGTCACCAAACTAAAACAAAAAAATGAACGAAGAAAAAAGAACAAAAATATTACCATTTTACAAAGGGAAATTAAACGAAGAAGAACATACCGAGTAGAAAGGGGAAAAAAGAAGCACAAAAATTGAGTGGGAAATGAAAACTAAAATTGTTTAGCACAAAATGGAGCCAAAATTTTGAAGTATGTTAGAAATTTGCCCTTATTTTTGTTTTTATTTGCACAAATACCTGATGGACAAGCTTAAAAAGTCCTAGAATTAAAAAAAAAATTACACTCTATGTTTTATTTACATATTTTAGCCCATGTGTTGAGTTTATTACCCAATTAGCCCATATTTTGAGTTATATCAGGATTAGAAATAGTACCGGAATAAGTTATTTCTGCCAGATGATGGAATAATAGTAGCAGCCACCAGGATTAGTTATTCCCGGATAAAATAATGAAAATGCTAAAAATAACCCGGAGCTCCCTCAACCCCTTTTTTTACTAAATAAGGTAGAGGTTATTTTCGCAAAACAAATTTCTGCTTAAAATTATGCAATGTATGTTATAAACAAGAAAAAAAACAGTGAATAATAATAATAATAACAACTCTACATTTCCTTGCTTCACTGTAGTGGGAACTGAAAAGTCACCAAACGAAACCCCAAAAAAAAAAAATGAAGACCAAAAGCAAATAACACAAAAATAAAAACGAACAAAAATACTACTATCTTACCAAGGAAAATTAGAAGAAGAAGAAGATACCAAGCAGAAAGGGGAAAAAAGAAGCACAGATGGGAAATGTAAAAACTAAAATTGTTTAGTACAAAATAGAGCCAAAAGTTTGAAGTAAGTTAGAAATTAGCCCTTATTTTTATTTTTATTTACACAAATGCCTGATGGTCGTTTGTTAGGCTCGACAAGCATAAATAGTCATCGGATAAAAATTTAGTCTTGTTTTACTCTTATTTGATTATTAATTCCGGAATAAGTTAGTTATAGTAAAAATTACGCTGCATATGAAACGTCACATAGCCCATACTTTGAGTTTGTTACCCGATTTAGCTCATACTTGTGTATAAATTATCTTTTATACACAATTATACGCTCTATACAAGGTTGATACATTATGTATAATGGTATGTCTCTGGTATAATGTTGTATAATATTATATATTGGGTTACATGGCGTATAATTTATGTTGGGCTCTATATTTTAAAAAAAAATCCGTACCAGGATTAGAAATAGTATCGGGATATGTTATCCTTGCCATATGATGAGGTTTGAAGACAAGTTATGCAGGAATTAGTTATGCTGAGATTAATTATTCTGGAATAAAAGCACTTTTTATTTTTATCATACATTACAAAAACTATACATTTTCCTGCTTCACTTTAGTGAAACTGAAAAGTCACCAAACGAAACCCAAAAAAAATGAAGAACAAAAAGCAAATAATACAAAAATAAAAAGAAAAAAAAAAGACAAAAATACTACAATTTTACAAAGGAAAATTAGAAGAAGAACATACCGAGCAGAAAGGGGGGAAAAGAAGCACAGAAATAAAGTGGGAAGTTGAAGAACTAAAATTGTTTAGCACAAATGAAACCAAAAGTTTGAAGTGTGTTAGAAATTTGCCCTTATTTTTGCTTTTATTTACACAAATGCCTTATGGATGATTGGAAGTCTCACACTTGGTTGTTTGGTACGCTGGACAAACATAAATAGTTTGGATAAATATTTAGTAGGCGTATGGCCTCAGAAATCAAATATTTTTCACTTTATTTGAAATTTTTGAAGATGCAGTTGTTTTTTGTTATAGTTTTGCAAAAAGTATTTAGTTGTCTGAATGTATTGAAAATGAACAAATAAACAAAGTTTTAGGTGATTTTTCAAAATTTCAAATACAACTTCAAGTTGTATATGGAATTTTCATGGTCAAACACTGATTTTCAAATAAAGTGAAAAAAAATTCCAAAAAAGGTGAATAATTCTTATGGCCAAACAGGTCCTACTGCTTTATCTCTTATTTGGTTACTAATCTATGGATAAGTTATACCAGGATTAAATATAGTATCGAATAATTAATCTCAACATAATAACACCGTCATAACTTGTCTGCAAACCAAACCACCCCTTATTTTATATATAGGATTAAAAAAAAAATGCCCTTTGGTACTTTAAGAAAAATTACTCTTCTAATTCATACTACATGAGTAATTATGAAACATTTTTTATTTTCGACCTTTCAAATTTTTAAAGTAGGCTTTTGGATAATATTTGGTTAAAGTTAAAAAAAAAAAAGTAAAACAGTGAACAAAGAAGGATAATTGGAAGAAGAAGAAGAACATACCCAGCACAGAAAGAGTGAGAAATGAAGAACTAAAATTGTTTAGTAAATTGCCCTTATTTTTATTTTTATTTACACAGATGCGTGATGGACGACCAAAGTCTCACACTTAAGGGTCGTTTGGTTCGAAGACAAGTTAATGCTTGGATTAGTTATCGTGGTATTAGTATTTTTTGTTGATTGTTTAGTTTGTTGTACTAAAAATAACAAGCATCGCATAATTTCTAAAAGAAGTGGTTTGTTTACAAAAATACCTTCCACCTTATTTAGTAGGAAAACGATTTGAGGGACCTCAAGGATATTTTGTCATTTTCGTCGTTTTATTCAGGAGAACCAATACTGGTACTATTATTCCAGCATCTGGCAGGGCTAACTTATCCCGATATTATTTCTAAACCTGATATAACTTATTGCAGAATTAGTAATCAAATAGGGGATAAGACAGTATTAAATTTTTAATCCCCAGACTATTTATGCTTGTTTAGCACCCCAAACGACCCCCTATTATATTGGGTTTGACACACTACCCTTTGCTACTTTAAGAAAAATGACTCTTCTATTTTAGGAGCCGTTTGGACATGATTTCATCTCATGAGATGAAATCGTGAGATGAAATCATGTTTGGACATGCAATTTGGATTTCTTAAGTTGCATTTTTTTTATAAATATAAAATCCCCACAAGTTGTGAAAACCATCAAAATTTTCCCAATTCTTATAAAATCTCACCAAATGAGTAAATCATAGTTCATAATAAAATTAATACGCTACTAAAAGGCCTTTCTAAGAAATACAACATCAATTGATCAACTTTAATTCAATAATAAGGAAAATTTAACATGAATAGTAATGTAACTACTCTTTAATATAATCCTCGCACATGGTACGAACAATATATCTACCAACTTATGCTTGGTAAGCATGATTGGTAATATATCTATCAACTTATGGGTCTTTTTTTACAAAATATAAACGAATGGGTCAAATTTTACATTTATATTTTTTTAAATCATGATTTCAAATCTCAAATCATGCCTTTTTGGATGATTTGGGATTTCATCTCATGAGATAAAATTACAGATGAAATCGCATATCTAAACGATGATTTCATCTCATGAGATGAAATCGCATGTCCAAACGCTGATTTCATCTCACGAGATGAAATCGCATGACCAAACGCCTACTTATACTCCATAGTTATGAAACACTTCTATTTAGGAAAGTCTCGAATTTTTAAAGTAGGCTTTTGGATAATATTTGGTTGAAGTTTAAAAATAAAATAAAAAGGACTTGCAACTCAAGTTGAATCTTGAATATTTGTGAACCTATTATTTTATTTGAAATATTGCTAAAGCAAATTTCAAAATATTGAAATCACTCTATGAACACTATGTACCAGTTTTACAATATTTCATTATAACAGTTGCTTCAATATTTTTCATCTACTTCCCGAGTACATTCGTCAATCTAATATTAGTAAACTTTATATCAAATGTTACTATATTAAAAAAAACATAAAATTACTTTTTTAGGATAAAGGTTAGACAAGGTGCAAGGAAAATAGAACGACGGGTCAATATACGGTTAGGAAGGGCTCATAGCCTAAGTTAGAGGGTGTTTGGATTGACTTTTTAAAAGTGACTTATAAACTAAGGACTCGTTTGGTTAGAAAACAAGTTATTCCGGGATTGTTATTCCACCCTCTATGTGAGATAAAAAAACACTATAATCCCGGGATAACTAATCTAGGGATTAGTTATCCCGAGTATTTATTCCAACCAAACGTGGGATAAGACGGCACTAAATTTTTATCCCAGCACTATTTTTGCTTATCCATCATACCAAACGAGCCCTAAAAGCTAAAAGTCATAAGTTGAGAATAAGCTCGTCAACCGGTTCGGTTTTACTGGTTCAAACCAGTAACCGGTTAACCGTTTATTATTTACCGGTCCGGTTTCAATTTTTTTGAAACCGGAACCGGTAAAACCGGTGGAATTTAAAAAAAAAAATTAGTTTGTAGCCGTTGGCAGGCTTGGGCCCCAATGGACCGTTGGGCAACGGTCCATTTGCAAAAATGGCCATTGCTAAACCGTCCCAACTCATTCCCCCCCTCCCCCCCCCCCCCCCCCCAAAACCCCCCAATAACACTGTAACCCATCCCCCACCCCTATATAAACTCCTCTCCATTTCCATTTTAATCCACACCAATTCACTCTTCTCTTTCTCTCAAATCTCAATCTCTCAATTATAGTTACTTTGCAACAATTAGCCACTTTAAATTTCTCTCAAATAAATATTATAAAGTCTTATTATAGTTTCGATTAATTTTGCAATTATAATATTATTGGTGGAGTTGGTGATTTTGCAACAATCCGAAGTAACTTTGGTGGATTTGCAATTGTAGCCGCCTTCACTTTGTTGGAAATTAGTCCGGCAATTTGGTACTTTCGTTCCAACTCTATCTTTATTTTTCGCAATTTAATTTGTTGCAATTCATTTTCTTGTGATTTATTTGAGTGTGATTTAAATTAATTCTATTTAATAATGGCGAAGATTTAGACGTGGTGTCGGTAGTAGTGGTATTGTTAGGCGTGGGCTTAATGAGGAAACATTTGTGGAAGAAACACCTAATTTAGGTATTGATATTGGTGGAAATAATCCACTTTTAGGTCATGAGGCAATGCAACGACATTATACCGACACTTTTAATGAAATTGATGATGATGATGATGAAACACAACCCCCCGAAAATCCCATAGGAGATTCATGTCCTGCACAATCACATACACAAGACAAACCGCCTAGAACTCGTAAGTCAACCGCTAAAATTTAAAAATTTATGACTAAGGATAGGGAAAGCCAAACAGCTAAATGTACCATATGTGGACAAATATTTACTTTTAAGCAAGAAACTAGTAAGGATGGTGGAACGGGTACACTAAATGGTCATATGAGAAAGAAACATATGGATGTTTGGGGAGAGCAAACGAGTTCAAATGTGGGGGGTATTCAAATGACGATAGACCCACGAACCGGTAAAATTTTTAAGTATGACAAGAAAAAAAAGCGTGTAGAAATAGCTAAAATGGTAGCTTATGATTGTTTACCATTTTCCTTTCCTTCGGGTTTGAGGTTTGTTACTTACATTCAACGTTGTTATAATCCGTTATTTGAGGGTATTCCTAGAAGTACTTGTAGAGCGGATGTTATAGATTTGTATAAAAAAATATAGATTTTATTTGCGCCATGTATTTAATTCTTTAAATTGTAATGTTTCTCTTACCGCCGATTTGAGTCTTAGTCTTAACAAGTTAGATTTTTTTGCTATTACATGTCATTGGGTTGATGACAATTGGGTTATGCAAAAAAGAATTATAGGTTTTTTATATGATGAAGGAAAAGGTCGTCACGATGGAAATTTTTTAGCGGATTCAATGTCTACTATTATGAGATTTTTTAACATTTATAGAAAAACACTTTGTATTGCTTTAGATAATGCTTCTAATAATACAAAGGTGATTGGTCTTTTAAAAAGAGAACTAAATCCTCGGCTAAGAAATATTTTTCATGTAAGATGTAGTTGTCACATTTTAAACTTAATTGTTAAGGATGGTCTTGTGCGTTTTGACGATTCTATTCAAAAAGTTTGAGATGCGGTTGAGTTTCTTTTTTGTAATGCTAATAGGGGAAGAATTAGAAATTTTAAGAATGCTTGTGTGGAAAATAACCTTAGACCTAGGAAAATTCAAGTAGAAATTGAGACTAGGTGGAACTATACTTACATTATGCTACAACAAGCATATGAGTATAGGATTTCCATACAACAAGTTCACATCAAATATAATATTAATAGTGATGATTGGTTAAATTTTACGGATTGGGAAGATGTTAAGAAATGTGTTGAACTCTCAGAAATTTTTTATAATGCAACTCTTGCTTTTTCTAAATAATTCTATCCCACGGTAACCAGAATTTTAGCCTACTTAGCGGAAATAGCTAGAGTTTTACAAGAGTATAAATATAAACCCGGTTATCAAGCGGCTATTTTTGATATGACAACAAAATTTAAGAAGTATTTTTTTCCCATCCCAACTTTATTTATATTGGCTTCTCTTTTAAATCCTTGTTTAAAAGTGTCTTATACTAAAGCATTGGTTGGTCAAATTTATACATTTTTAGAAATTGAAGAGGGAGTTCAACCATCTTTAGCTGAAGTCGAAACCGCTATTGATGACGAGTTTAGAAAAGTTTTTACTCATTATTCTAATTTGGAAGAACATGCTCCGCGCCCTACTACTTCTCAAAGTAGCAAAAAGGGCTTGTCGGGTTTAAAAGTTTACATTCACATCCAACTCCTTCTTGTAATGCAAACTTTGACGAATATCACTTTTATTTGATGCAGCCAAATGTGGATATCAAGGAACTAGATGAGCTGGACGTCTTAGCATGGTGGAAGAAATACAAGGCATGTCATATGATCCTCTCAAGGATGGCTCGAGATATCCTTACGGTTCAAGTATCAACCGTGGCTTCGGAGAGTGCATTTAGCCAAGGAAGACAACAAATTGGAGACCATAGACACTCATTATCCGGCTTTAGCTTGCAAGTACTAGTGTGCATTCGCGATTGGATTAGATCGGAGCGACGCAACCAAAACTTAGAAGCGGAGGAAGGTGAAGAGGAAGAGATTGAAGATTTGATAGCAAGTGGACCGGACCAAATGGAAGACTTTGAAGATATCTCCATGGCCGAATATGATATGGGGAAAATTAACCAAATGATTGAGAATTGGTGATTTTATTCTACTATTGTTATACCCCATTTAAACCGGGTCCAAATTGAGTACAACATATTGGTGATTCCTATTTTATTTTATTTTAAGGAGTCGCCACCTAATTAGTTTAACGGTGAATTAGGACACCTAATTTATTAACTAAGGTAAAGCCTAACTAAACCTCCGTTAATGGTCTGCTCAATTAGCGTAATTCTAGATAATGGTTCTAGATTATCCTAAAGGAAAAGGGTTAGGCATCCTCTAGGATCCGTTAACTACGGTTATCCGGCCAAACTTAGGTTAAATATAGTGTTTAAATTTTAGAAAAATGGCTTACAACTATCGCTAAAGTTTTAAAGGAAAATAATGTTAGTTAAAATAAGATTTACAGAAAATATAATAATTTGTATAAAAGAACTTTAAAGGCTATTTTAAAATAAGATTTATAAAGGTTGTTAAGGTTTTGAAGAAAGAATATAATGGTGCTATTTAAATAATACTTATAAATATGCTAAGGTTTTGAATAATAATGCCATTTAAATTGAAATCTGCAAAATATAATGATTTGCATATAAGTAGAAACCTTTTAAAAGAAAGCTTAGCAAATTTAAATTTGGGATTATATTATGTGAATATGGTAATGTAAAAATTTAGACTTATTCTATAAATAGGATATAAGACGAGGTGAGTTTTCTTTCTCTTTTATTAACTATATTTGGCTAAATATGTATAATCGGATCAATCTAAAATATTTATAAAATATACTTGGATTAATATTTGTATGTTAGTGACGTTTTAATTTCTAAGATAGTAATCAATAAAACATAATTCCTTTGATTCAAAGCATACTATCTTAAAAAATCAATTATTCTGAAAATAAATATTAAGATACTATAAATAATGTGAAACGAAGAGAATGAAACTTATGAAATTAATTGGTCTTTCTTAAATTAATTATCCTTTCACTAAAACTAAGTTTCATACTAATCTACTAAGGTTCATTTAGCTAAGGAAACAAAACAAGTAAAATGTCAGTTGCACAAATACAAATATAATGCATAAAATGAAATAAAGGAGCAAATGATATCAAAATGGTCTCAGCCCACTTTAGGACTGCTGATTGTGCTGCTGGTGGCAGTGGGCTCAGCCCACGTTTTTTTTTAAAAAAAAAATGCTGCGTTCAAGGGCTGCTGTTGGGCTTTGGCCCAATAACAATTTTTATATATGGATTGCTGCAGATGGCTGATGGAAGATGACCCGAGGAGATTATGTTGGGCTTTCAGGCCAACACCGAATGCGGAAGGGGACGAGTCTCTCGGACTCGTATGCGATGGTCATGCATAAAAACGAAAGAAAAGAATTAGTATACGATCAATGAATAGTGCTAAACATATGAAATATAAACGCAAAACAAATCAGCAGATTGTGTATATTCTGTGTATATTTAAGTATACCTCATGTATACACACTCATAAGGATGTATAGAAGGTCAATATCGGAAAGCTTTCGCCCCCGTCTTCCCGACATTGCACAAGTTCCAAGGGATTTCATGAATCCCAGGCATGGCTAACACCGGGGAGGGTTCAAGCTTGATCCGTAATGACCAACTAACCTCCCTATCAATGTGCTAACTACAATATACTTACAATATACATTTATATATATACTTTAGCTGAAACATGCTTGCTACAACGCACAGAATTGAAACAAAACCAAAATGATAATGACTAATGTGCGGGACAACTGCTTAAAAAAAATGGGGTGATCTTTATATTTTCAGATCTCCAACTCGAGTTAAAGGAGATTTTGAACAGGTTTCAGATTTTACAACACCACGCTCAACCCTTTTAGGGTCACTGTCTTGTTCGAGCTAGCTAGGAACCACATCTAACAACAATATAAATTAAATGATATGCCCAGCTGACAATGGAAGCAAAGAGGCTGGACTTAAAACAGCAAGATTTAGGAAACAACAGTATCCTGACCATGCTATTATTTCACTCAACTGCCCAAAAATTTACACTAAGCAGTTCCGAATTAACAAGAAAGAAGACTGAATTAATGCACGTACATGCTTGATTGGACCAGCTGACTCAACACAGATTCACACAAAATAGTAGCATTCAACCAAGGCATTCTCATCCGCGGATTGACTATTTAACGAATACAGATATGGAATGCCAAGTATGAATACAAAGAACTAATTCATTATACTATACTTAACATGATTCGTGTATATACACCAAATTCTCAAGTCAACAAACTTCTCGTCTAAACTTGGAAGAGGTTTATCAAGCTTATATATAACTCAAATCTAAGCATCTTCACCTAAATGCTCGCAAAGAAACCCAAAAGATAGCAGGTACGATATGGAGGGTTCAGATCTTGTTTTAAACTGACATTTAAACATATAAGGTTGCGCTATATTTTAACATGTCATGTATCATTACTGGTCGACATAATCATCCTTGTATGCACTTATGTGAACACGTAATTACTAATAAAGCGAGAATTAACTGAATTGAATCAAGGCATAGACAAATAGATACCGTTAAACTGATAAACTGGAAATTAAACCAACCTAGCATGAACATCCAAATATTTTAACTTCTGAGCCGAGACTAAACTAACTAAAACAGGGATATTCGTAATGCTATTAAGCTTAGATAAACTGAAATTAACCAGCCGAGACCACAAATAGGTATGAACATATAAACACATATTGAAATGCTGACTGATATTAAACTAAATATGGGAGAGTTGTTTACATACTTAACTAAACTAAACTAAATTATCCTACATGAACATGCTTAAACACACAAACAGACCAACACAGAAACAGACTTATCTATTGAACTAAAATAACTTAACTAAAACTAACATGCTTGAATCATGTAACAATACACTAAAATAACACAGAGCAACAAAAATGCAACAGAAAATAAAAAAAGGAATGGAGAATTACCTTTTCCGGGTGCAGCGAATTTGAGGTGCGGGGGTTCTCGGATCTATACTCGTAACACCACAAATCCCGAATTCGCACACGCTCGAACTTGAAATAATTCCAGAGACAAAACGAAAACAAAAAAAAACTGAGAATCTTTTAATCGATATCAAGAAAGAATCGTGACTGCTAAATAATATTTCTTAAGGGGATTTGTTTTTTTTGGGGGGGGGGGGTTTCCAACTTGTTCCCGAACTGCTTCTTTAACTCAGAAAAATGATTATTTATAGGGTTAAAAATTAGGGTTTTTGGGGTTCAAAACCGAAAAATTGGGCGGGATTTTTAGGTTGAAATTCGTTTCAAATCAAATGTTAGGGCTCTGTCGTCGATCAGAAAACCCCAGAAGAAGACGACAATATTCATTAAAATCGGTACTCGAAAAAATAAAAAAAAGAACTGATAAAGCAAGGTTTTTGCTTCATAAACGGACGAAGTCCATTAAACAATTTCAGATCGACAGAAGAGAAAGAAGGAAGAAGACAAGGATCGACCTCTTCAATCGGTTGAACACTGACGGGGGGGGGGGGGGGGGGGGGGGTGGGGGTACAAACCATTAATTGCCTTCCCGAATTTGGCCACGCATGGCCTAGGTGAGGCGAAATCATTCTGCTATTTTGCTATTTTCATCGGAAAGGGAGAGATGGAGTGAGGAGAGAGAGAGAGGGGGAAGAGGAGAGAGGAAGAGAAAGTGAAAAAAAAAGGAGGCGGCGGGTGGGTTAGGTTTAGGAAATGAACGTGTATTATTTCATTGGGCCGGGTCGGGGAACGGGTAGTGGGCTGGTCGATTTTAAATGTGGGCTGGGGTGAATTAAAATGTGGGCTGGTTGGGTAGACGAATAGGGTGTTGGGTCGGGTAGATGAATAGAATGTTGGGCTGGGTATTAAAATGATTTGTGGGTTGGTTTTATGGGATTGCGTTGATGAATTAAAATATGGGCTGAATGAAAGAAATAGTTTGGCTTCTAAATTTAAATAAAAGACCCATTTTAATTAATTATATAGTAAGTGCGCTAAAATATCCCCTAATATAAAAGTATGTATTTATTAGTACTCAGATAAAAATAAAATGACGTCGTAATAGCCGTGCAATAATATTTGAAAGTCAACGGTAAATAAATGCGATGCGTGTGCATAGGATGGTAAAAAAAATGCCGAGGCGATTACAATGCGGATTATAATAATACCGGTAATAAAATAACAATAACAATAATAATAATAATAATAGTAATAATAACAATAGTGAAAATAATAATTATAGTAAAATATAAATAGTTATTTCTTAAGTTGCCAAAAATAGATATTTCGAAGGAGAGGCGGGACAAAATTGGGTGTCAACAACTATTTCTTTGCAACTCATGTATTATTTGCAAGTTAAAAAAAACTACACCTTGCAAATAAATGTTATCCAAGAATGAATAAAATATATGGCTCATTGAGCTTTCTTCTATTTACTTGTGTTCATATTTTTACTTATATTAAGTTAGGAATATACCTAATATATACTAAGAATATACTTATAATATACATCTACTTAAATTAAAAACTAGAAAGTTATATACTTGAAAAATAACTAAAATATACTAAGAATATACTTACAATATAAATATACTTAATTTATAAAATACGAATTTATAAACTTAGAAAAAAATTAAGCTATAAATAACTTAAGTTATAATATATAAGTATATATAGTATACATATAACTTAAACATATATATATAAGTCAATATAGTATACATATAACTTAAACATACTTATATATATATATATATATATATATATATATATATATAAGTATATTCTTAGTATATTTAAGGTATATGTAGTATAACTTAAGCATATAACTTAATATATATATATATATATATATATATATATATATATACGTATATGCTGCCTGTATTGCTGTTAGTCAGTTAATATATAAACCTTACTTACAAATAAATATAACATATGTAAATATACCTACAATATACTAATAAATACTATAATATATATAAAATATACAAAAAACAAAAAAAAAGAGATTTTGCCACTTTTGAACCGGACCGGTCCGGTTTCGGTTATTTAACCGGTGGCCGGTTCCGATTTTTGAACCGGAAACCGGCCGGTTTGTTAACCGGTTACCGGTCCGGTCCGGTCCGGTTCAAACCGGTTAACAGGCTTAGTTGAGAATACCCAACTTTTGGCTTTTGGTTTATCTTTGTACCTTTTTGGCCTAAAAATAAGTGTTTAAAAATATTTTTTATCTTTCCGAAACACAATAAAAAGTAGAAAAGAGCTTAAAAGTCAATAACCACTTAAAACAAGCCAATCCAAACACCCTCTTAGTGAGCTCTGTTGCACTTTGAAAATGTGCCCACCTAAGGCCCGCCTTGATATTCAAGTTAATGTCATAATTTGTGCATAAAATGATGAAAATTTGGGTGTGTTTGTTGTTGTTAAGATGGAGAGTTTGATAGAGTCTATTAGAGTCCGTAGCATTTTGCACCCCTAATGTATGCCCTCTTTTGCGATTTGCATCCTGTCCTATTTATTTTTATGATTCACACCCTAACCTCTTTATTTTCTTGCAAAATAATGAAACCACTCATTTTTCAAATTTCTCATGGGGGCAAAATTGGAATACATAAGAAAAGAAATGGCACAAAATTAAATCTTCTACAAAATCACGGCTACTAGTTGCACACAAGAAATTGGAATTTTGGAATTTCTTTCCCGAGTATTCCACCTTGCATGCATGATCCCTACCCATAGAATTTTGGAATGAAACAAGAAAATAAATTGTTCTGAACAAGTTAAAGAAATCTGATAGTTAACTATTTGTGTCAAATGAAAATCAATACTATAATCTATATTATAGCAATACAAGAAGTTCTTGTAGAATATTGCATGAGTAGTACTTCTAAGCTTGGTAAAAGCACCAAATACAGCAAGAAATCAAGTTGTTATTCATTACAGCGCTCTCTAAACACCAACTAACGGAAAAGTCAGAGATCTGGCCAAAGAGTGAAGCATCAATGACGAAGGCCTTCAAGATGGAAGGGCCATTGGCAATCTGGTAAAAAAATTCGATCCTGGTCAAGCATGTAACAGGAAACTAATTGAGTAATTGGAGCAAAATACTTTTATGAGAGGATATGAAGTATCGCAGGGAGGGAAATTTGATCATAAAAATGAGTTTGCATGACCAAGGGATAGAGATGGACATGGCACACTCCAGTGGCTCCATCTCATCAAATGCAAGCTACCATGGACTTGCTTAATGTACAGTTAGGGGTGGTTGATGAGGAAGCCACTGAAGATGGAGACATAACCTTTTTTGTGGATTTGGGTGGTGAAGAAATGATCTGATCTTGAGGGAGGATGACAGTGATGCAATTTTATTATGATCATTCTCCTTTTTATTATTTGTATTCCAATTTTGTCCTCGTGGGAAATTTAAAAAATGAGTGGTTTCATTATTTTGCAAGAAAATAAAGCGGTTAGAATGCGAATCTTAAAAATAAATAGGACACGATGCAAATCGCAAAAGAGGACATACGTTAGGGGTGCAAAATGCTACGGACTCGAGTTTGATATGTAGATGCAGATTAATATTCTAATACCCACCCTAAAGACGCAATAATTCTTAGAAAATCAATTGTTGATTTTTCTATTCCGTCCTTCACGCTTTAAACAACGTTAGGCTTTATTAACGTAAGTTTTATTTCACTTTGTGTTGCTCTTTCTTTGTTCTTTTTCTGTTTATATAAAGAGCTGTATGGTACTTTCATGGACAAAATCAATATTTTTCGACATACAAAAATTAAAATAAAAAAGTAAAGAAATTGTTAACATATTTGAGAGCGACAAACACTCTAGAATTTTGGTCCTTTTTTAATTAACTATTTAATTATGTTACATATTGTAGCAGTTTGAGCTTGACATATATAACCGAATCAAGAATGTCTTCCTCAAGGAAAAGCTACGAGAACTTGAAGATGGAGAATAAGTTGGAAGAGGTGAGAGAATAGATACAAGAGCGAACAAACTACGTTAAACAACTTGAGGTATCAGAAAATTATAGATATAATTTGCTGAAAGATAAATTTGATGCCTCAAATCATCTCAATGGATTGAAGGATAAAGAGATCAAACTCGACGACAAATTGATGGAAATTGTGTTCCTACTAGTTACAACAACTTTTTAAAATTTCTAGTAAGTCATAGATTTAGGAATTTAGGACTTCCCCAAATTTATTACTAGCTAGACTTCAAATTTTATAATCCATTCACTACTTTCTCCTTTGTTGTTGTTTTTTTTTTTTTGTCTTTTTGTTTTTGAGATATTAAAATAGAGGACAATATTTTTACTTTAATCTTGGAGATCTTATTGATTAAGAATAATAGTATGCAAATTATCAGGCACATATTTCAAGAAGTATTAAGAGAATTATTTGTCAAAGCCTATAGTATGTATGCAATGGCATTGCAATTTTTTTTCCTAACATGATATTTCATGACATCTCAATACCTCAAGTCACAGTTAATTTTAATTTTTCAGCAAAAATCGCCTTATAACCACTAGAAAATTACTATACATATAACAAATTTACAATTAATATTTAGAAATCATTATATCCTTATGTAGTCATGACATCAGAAATGTAGTTTTAAAGTTTTTAGTTAAATGACAGTAGAACTTTGTTTGATATTTTACAACTTTGAATTAAACTACTTATATCTTGATATTTACCAAAAGTTTTTGACAATAAAAATGAAGGTGTTGTATTGCAACAAATGACTAACATTTTTATTAACTTAAAAGATTCTTTTTCAAGTTATATAATAAGACAAGCGATACTGACTTTTTACATATAGAGTCCTTCACAAGTGAAATACAACATAAGCTTGCAAGTAATAAACCTAAATTTATACGGCTTTTAATGTTCATATTCAAGAACCTGCTAGTTTTCTACTAAAGTCATCTAGTACTTCTAAAACCAAGAACCTGCTAGTTTCTTGTTGGTAGTAAATTATCTTCAACAAATTTCAAATCCTAGAAGGATAAAAACGGACCTTTACAAAATGATAAACCAACCAAGACCTCAAGTGCAATTTTAATACATTCTAACTCTCTTATTTAACGGAACAAATCCCGGAGGCAGACTGCAAATATTTACTCTTCAAATTTAGTGAACATTCTAATCCAAGTGCGTAACTCACTCAACTGCTATCAATAAGTATCGTATCTCCCTTAAATAGATTTCACTAGTTGTCCGACATATTTCTAACGCTACAATTTAGCAGCAGAGCAACTGAGAAGCGAATATCCGAAATTTGCCTGTTACTTAGAACAGTACATAAAAAAAATCACATTTTCGTGAGTTGAGATACAACTAAAAAAATGTGGTAATAAACCGAAGATGTTACTTACTCCAGTGCAGAATAAGCCGTACATAGTGAGTACAAAATTTTACCTTCATGATCACGTGCAACATAGTACCTGATGAAGAAGATCATATGCTGAGAGAAAAAGAAATGTTGCATCAAGGCATTAAGTTTCACTTCCAAAGGGATAATGAGAACTAGGAGGAGAATAGTGACCAAATGAAAGGCAAATTCTAGTTACTTACAAAGGAACTTCACTCGGATTGTCAATTGAAGCAAGAACTTTTCCTAAGACTGCTTTTCTTGGATTCTCACCATCGGTTAGGAATCTCACAGTTGTCTTCTCATACGACGGATCCACTACAAGAAAGTAATGGCCCGATTTAAGGATAGCAAGCTTAATCCAGTACAACACGCTTTTGAAAAAAAAAAATGTAAGACCCATATAAAGCTTACAATCCTAAGAAGCAAATGATGATCCCTTTTGTGGAAGCAATAATGTTCTAGGATGATCATCGTTCAGATCACTGTTTACATCCTGAAAAGACATGATCGAGTTATTCAGCTATATCTTATGCATAATGTTCTCTAAATGACTTACCAGAAACGAATCATATATTCGGTTAAGAGCGATCTCGAGATCTGTTTGTTGAGGTAGAGTATCCATGAAGGGCCTCTTTATAACACCCTATTAACATGTTCACCCATAGAAAAACATCTTAGATTCACCAAAACATGGTATTGAATTTGAGAAGGAAGCAAGTGCGAAGTAACAACATGATACAAGTAGACATGAAATGTGCTGGTGAAGAATATAGATGTTTTCTTTTAAAGTCTCTTGTTCTTTCATGACTAAGCATAAAGTGCTCAAGCTACAAAAACAGAATGATAATTCAAGTTGGGAAAAAAAGCTTCATATAGAAATTGTGGTATTCAGTTTGCTCCTTGTTTTTTAGTGGGGGCAATCAAGCTTGCATTAAATCAAAGTCAATCCGAAAAGCCTTACCACCTACATGATGTAAACCAGGTAAGGACTAAGTGTGTCATGGGGGTCGGACCGGTCCGGTCCCGACCCACCATGCTAAATGGGGACTGGGCTTGAGGGGATGGTGGGGGACGGGACGGACCAGCCAAAAAAATCCCGCATGGGCCGGTCCCAGCTGACCCGTCCCTCCCGGTCCAAATGCATTTTGTTTTAAAATTTAAATTCTAGTCGTTAAGGGGGCCCACCCCAATGGCTCCCTCCCCTTTCCCAATGACTATACAGTTGTTTCCCTTCCCGTAACTTTAATTCCCTCCTAAAGTTTTATTCAATACACTTTAACCTTAATTCTAAACTATAAATACCCCCATTCTAATTCATTTTTTCCACACAATTCTCTCAACAATCTCTATATCTCTCTCTAATATTGTTGTTATCTTCAAGTGTTGTGGTGAAAGTTTATTTTTTTATTTTTTGTGAATTGTGGAACATTTGGATTTTGGAGCAACTTTGAAGCTTCAATTTCAAGTTTCAATCTCTACATTTACTATACTTATGTCTGCTTTTACGCAGACGTTTGGTACATTCGTTCCATCTCTTATTTATTTAATTCTTGCATTTAATTTGCATTTTTTATTTGAATTAATTGTCATACTTTATTTTTTTTGAAAATTATATATTATGGCTTCCAAAAAATTATCTCAAGTGAAGAATTTTGTTAGTACGCATATTGGTGGTAGTAGTAGTAGTAAGCCTAAAAATGGTAGTTCTGGTAAACTTAAAGTTAAACCTAGTGTTAGAAAAGATACAGAAGATTTTACTCATGTTGATGAAACTGATTTTAAAAATCCCCCCAGTTTTATTGATGTTTTTCCTAATGAATCTAGAGGTGAAGATCTTGAATTAGAAAATGAGACTAATGAAAGAGCTTATGGTAATATTGATTTAGATGAATATGAAAATGATGTATTAGAAGAAGGGGATGAATTAGATTTAGAAGACACACCAACTAGTCCCATTACTGAAGCTCCAACTCAGACACCATCTCAGTCTAGAGCTGGCCTTCCCCCTAAACCTCCTACTCAGGGTAAGACTAAGGTGGACCGTCCTAGAAAAAGTCCTTGTTGGAAATTCATGACTTATGATAAAGAAAAAGCACTTGCACAGTGTCATAAATGTAAATCATTCTTCAATCACGGATCTAGTGAAGGGGCAGGTGGGACAGGTGGTTTATCGAGACACTTGAAAAAGTGTGTTAGAAGACCATTTTTTGTAGCTCTAGCGAAATCGGGTCTTAAGGGGGATCCTAGCTGCGCCGCTACTAGTGTCGCTCTTGGTGGATCCGCCGGGGGTTCTAATATGGTCCAACAAAATTTAAATGTTGTTAACCCCGTTATCACACAAATTGCATATAATAAAGATAGAGACCGCGAAGAACTAGCTAAAATGGTCGAGGTCTGTGGCTTACCTTTTAGTTTTCCTTCTAGCCCTGGTTTTGTGCTTTATATTCAAGCTATGTACAACCCTGGTTTTAAAGGAATTCCTAGATCCACTGTTAGAGTAGACGTTTTTAAATTTCAAAGTGGCTATTGTCAGTATATGCGTTGCATGTTTTATCACTTAGATACTAGAGTGTCTATCTAATATAGGCCACAGTGTTAAGGGCAATGATTATTTATGTGTTACAACACACTTGATTGATCCTAACTGGAATTTGCAAAAACGTATACTTGGTTATAAATATGTTGATGAGAAAAAAACCGGCTCTTATATAAGTTCAAATGTTCAAAGAGTTTTGCAATTATATGCTCTTCTAGATATAGTTTTTACTGACACATTTGATAATGCTTCTTCAATGACTAAATGTGTTGATATGTTGGTTGTTAGAATTTGTCCAATTTATGCTAATATTTTCCATACTAGATGGGCATGCCATATTTTTAATCTAGTTGTAAAGGATGGTCTTGATTCATTTAGCGGAAGTTATAAGAAAATAAGATATACTTGCCAATATATTTTTGCTGCTCATGAAGCTAGTAGAATTAATGAATTTGAAAATAGAAAAATTGTCTGTTAGAAAGGTTCCAAGAGAAGTTTCTACTAGGTGGAATAGCACATATGAAATGCTATTAGTTGCTCGTGAATATAGAAAACTTCTTCAAAATGTTTCTAATGCATATCATTATGATCTTTCGGATCAAATAAAATAAGATGATTGGGATGAAATTCTTGAGCTAATTATTTTCTTAGAATTTTTTTATATTGCAACAAAACAATTTTCCAGAATATATTATCCTACTATTGTACAAATGTTATTTTATATTTGTGGACTTACAAAATTATTTGCAAAATATAGGAAAATAGACAATTATACGGGGGCAATTGATGAAATGGTTGTGAATTTAAAAAGTATTTTTTTCCTATTCCAAAAATATATTTAATTGCTTGTGAGTTAGATCCGACTTTAAAATTACAAGGTGCAAAAATTTATATAAATTTAGATATTGATGAAACAAAAGAAAGACCAATTTGTGAAGAATGTCAAAATAGTATGTATCCTAGTTTTAGATTTCTTTATGATAGATATAAATCTCTTGAAAGAAATGAAATTTTGCGAGCTTCGCAAAAAAAGAGGCCTACATTAGGCAACCGAAAATTTGATAGTGAAATGGATGGTGATTATATTGGTATTGGTTCTACTTTTGATGAAAGTGATTTTGATCATTGACTTGCGCAAAGACTTGATTCTTATACGGACGAGAATGACAATGATGATCTTTTAGGATAGTGGAGGTTGCGTGCCAGTCAATGGCCACTACTATCAAAGATGGCTCGAGATATCATTGCTATTCAAGCATCATCAGTAGCTTCGGAGGCAGCTTTTAGAGCGGTAAGATTTCAACTCGCAAATCACAGGCATTCACTGGCAGAAGATAGCTTGGAGATTTCTGTCTTATTTGGAAATTGGATCAACGCAAAAAGAAGAAATTATGGGCTACCAAAATTAACTCGTCAAGAAGAAGAAGAATATGATGAGATAATCAACACAAACAACAATGATGGTGTGGAGATTATGGACCGTCAAGCAAAAATGCCAATTCCAGAAATGAGTCCCACGGAAGCAATAAAAAGATTGGAAAAACTCTATATACAACCGTACAAGTTTTAGGCCTAGTTGAAATAGAACCCTTCCTAGAAGGTGTCTGTGTATATTAGGTGCTCTTCTTGTATTAGAGTTAATCTTTAATTATTGCATTAATAAAATTAAGGTTCTTAGTTGAAATTATTTCTCTTTTCATAACTAATATACATATTAAATACAATTCTTCATACTTTTTATAAAGACTTGAAATTATATTTAATATTAGCTATTAAATTTAAAAAACTACCTGTTAAAAATTCAAAAAAATAGCCGTTAGAACTTAAAAGTAAAAAAAAAAAAAAAAACTGTTGGAACTTGGAAGTTAAAAAAAAATACAATTCTTCATACTTTTTAGACTTGAGATTATTATTTTGATTACCTATTAAATTTTAAAAACTATCCCTTATAAATTTTAAAAAAATAGTCGTTGGAAGTTCAAAAAATTAGCCGTTAAGGTGGGCCCCCCAACGACTCGTCCAATTAATATCAATTAATTTTGGTAATGGACAATCGATCAATTACAAGAACTTGCTACAGTTAAAATGTCTTAACTTTGACACTGCAGGGGATAAAGTAACTTCTCTTACTAGTGAAATACTTCATATTCAAGGATATACAAGTGAACATACTACAGTTAAAATGTCTTAACTTCTCATCTACTTCTATCACACTTACACAATGATATGCCATCATTTGCACCCATGGAAACAACTATCTTTGCATGACCTATAGATTCATCAACGATTCCTTCGGCAATGTCACCCCCTAAAAAATGAACTCAATAAATAACTAGAGACCAAATTTAACAAGGAATAAAATAGATTGTGACAAATATTTACCATTTTCTTCTAACATTCTTATTTCATGCGTTGCTAACATTCGAAATACGTCCTTTCTATTTGGATCCTAAGCACACAAATCGATCATATGAAGTTAGGAAGTAACATATCTTCAACAATATTAAATTCTAGAAGGATAAAAAACTGACCTCTTTAAAGACATATTCGAAGCAATCTTTAGCTCTACTAAGGTCCTTCCTGCCTAATTTCAAGCAGCAATTACCACGAGTGATATATGCTTCGAGCAATTTCTCATCCAACTCAAGCTATTAAGAAAACATATGGTTAAAATGTTAAAAAAAAATGACAAAACCATGAAATTAAGGTATAACTCACAGCTTGTCCAAGTTGATGCTCAGCCTCCGAATTATAATAGGGAGAAGATACCTCCAACAGAAATCCTTTGAGGTAATGATAAAATGCTTTTGTTTTATCCGATTTCATTTTCTCTATCCAATTCAAAATACAAAATTATTCACACATATATAAACTGAACTTTATTTTCTCAAATATACATTAATCGGACTTCAACTTAAACAATACATGTTGGAATTTGTTTAAATTTATGGAGAATTCCTTTAGCTTTTCTCGTTAACCTATCGAGCAGTTTATTCCGGTCTCTTTCGAAATATGTATTCCGTTATTGATCGACTTCTTAGACGAAAACTATCTAACTTGCAAACATATTTTTGTCGACTTCTTCTCTGGTGTTAATTCGAGTAGAATCACTCATTTTAATGATGAAGAAAAAAAAAAGAGGAGCAAAATACAGAACAACTTTAATGGAGGAGAAAAAAATACAGAGGAGAAAAAATAAAGAGGAGGAACGTGAATGCAAAGTATCTTAGAAGCGGGAACTCATTTTTGTTGGGGAAATTCATAAAACGGTCATGTTGCAAGTGCTTCATAATTTAGGAAATTGTAGTTATACCCCTAGTTATTTTATTATGTTCCTTATACCCTTTATAGTTAGGAAATATAGTGGGAAAATCAAGTTTATATAGGCGCAAAAAATTCCTAATCTCAATCAATCAGGCTCACAGACTTAACAGTATATAATGAGATACTAAATTTTGTTACAAAGATACTACATTCTATGGAAATACTAGTAGGATAGAGATACTACAATAATACATGACACTACATAACACTAGAGATAGGATATGCTACATTGGGTAAAAGATACCACATTTTGTAGCATACATGTACTACATTGTAGGTAGATAACTAGAAATACCACATCAGGTGAAAAAAAAAAAAAAACTCCAAACAAAAAATGTGTGTTTGAGTCTTCAAAAAATATTGATTTTGATAATATGTAGTTAATATTCTGTATTTTGAATATGATCATCTCTATCTTAGAGAGTCTCTTTTGAAATTAGTATTCTGATGTTGATTGATCGATTAGATGAAAGATATTTGATGTGAAAACACACCAGAATCACTCATTTTAATGGTGAAGAAAAGATAGAGAGAACTTCCCTAGAAGAATATAGAGTATGCATAGAAAAAGGACTGACTTTAAAAAAAAAAAAAAGTCAGAAAAATAGATGGGAAAACTTTTGGGGCCTTATTATAATTAATGAACAGTTATAACTATCCATCCTAACAGCATCTCCCGCCAATTCCTTATGCAATTTTTTTTCTTTTTTCTCTTTGTGATGATTTCATAGCTTTTCTTTTCATCCAATGCGCGAGTGCCACATGGGATCGACGCGGATCATGCCTCCCTCTCTCAATCTGGACCGTTGATCGTTTTATACCCCTAATTATTTTTTTATGTTCCTTACAACCCTTATAGTTAGGAAATATAGTGGAAAAATCAAGTAACTTACAAACTACTTCAGAAAATTCGGCGCAAAGCTCAAGGGCCTATCGACTCCTTGATTCGTAACTTCTCTTACAATTGAAATACTTCATATTCAAGGATATATCAGGGAACATACTACAGTTAAAATGTTTCAACTTTGACATTGCAGGGGACAAAGTAACTTCTGTTACAAGTGAAATACTTCATACTCAAGGAGACTAGTGAACATACAACAGGTAAAATGTCTTAACTTCTCTACTACTTCTATCACACTTACACCATGTTATGCCATCATTTACACCCATGGAAACTACTGTCCTTGCATGACCTATACATTCATCAACGATTTCTTCCCCAATGCGACCCCCTAAGAAAATGAATTCAATAAATAACTAGAGACTAGATTTAACGGGGAATAAAAGAGATTGTGACAAATATTTACCATTTTCTTCTAGCATTCTTGTTTCAAGCATTGCTAACTTTCGAAATACGTCCTTTCTAATAGGATCCTAACGCATAAATCGATCATATGAAGTTAGGAAGTAGCATATCTTCAACAAATATCAAATCCTCGAAGGATAAAAAAACCGACCTCTTTAATGACATATTCAAAGCAATCTCTACTAAGATCCTCCTCTCCTAATTTAAAGCAACAATTACCACGAGTGATATATACTTCCAGAAATTTCTCATCCAACTCAAGCTATTAAGAAAATACATGGTTAAAATGTAAAAAAAAAAATGACAAAACCACGAAATTAAGGTATAACTCATAGCTTGTTCAAGTTGATCTTCAGCCTCCGAATTATAATCGGGAGAAGATACCTCCAATAAAAATCCTTTGAGGTAATGATAAAATGCTTTTGTTTTATCCGATTCATTTTCTCTATCCAATTCGAAGTACAAAATTGTTCACACATATATAAATTGAACTTTATTTTCTTAAATACACATTAATCGAACCTCAGTTTAAACATTTACCTTTTGGAAATAGATCAATTTTATAGGGAAATCCATTAGCTTTTCTCATTAACTTATCGAGTTTTTTATCCTAGTCTCTTTTGAAATTAGTATTCCGATGTTGATTGATCGATTCGACGAAAGATACTTGACATGCAAACACATCAGAATCACTCATTTTAATGGTGAAGAAAAAATAGAGAGGACTTCCCTAGAAGAATATAGAGTATGTACAGAAAAAGCACTGACTTTTAAAAAAAAATTCCTAACAACATCTCCATCCAATTCCTTATGCAATGTTTTTTCTTTTTCTCTTTGTGATAATTTCATAGCTTTTCTTTTCATACAATGCGCGAGTGCCACGTGGGATTGACGCGGATCATGCTTCCCTGTCTCAATCTAGACCGCTGATCGTATTATACCCCTAAATATTTTATTATGTTCCTTATACCCCTTATAGTTAGAAAATATAGTGGAAAATCAAGTAACTTACAGACTACTTTAGAAAATTCGGCGCAAAGCTCAAGGGCCTATCGACCCCTTGATTCGTAACTTCTCTTACAATTGAAATACTTCATATTCAAGGATATATCAGTGAACATACTACAGTTAAAATGTCTCAACTTTGACATTGCAGGGGACAAAGTAACTTCTGTTACAAGTGAAATATTTCATACTCAAGGAAACAAGTGAACATACTACTGGTAAAATGTCTTAACTTCTCTACTACTTCTATCACACTTACACCATGATATGCCATCATTTACACCCATGGAAACTACTGTCCTTGCATGACCTATACATTCATCAACGATTTCTTCGCCAACGCGACCCCCTAAGAAAATGAATTCAATAAATAACTAGAGACTAGATTTAACGGGGAATAAAAGAGATTGTGACAAATATTTACCATTTTCTTCCAACATTCTTATTTCAAGCATTGCTAACTTTCGAAGTACGTCCTTTCTACTAGGATCGTAAACGCATAAATCGATCATATGAAGTTAGGAAGTAACATATCTTCAACAAATATCAAATCCTAGAAGGATAAAAAAACCAACCTCTTTAGTGACATATTCGAAGCAATCTTTATCTCTACTAAGATCCTCCTCTCCTAATTTAAAGCAACAATTACCACGAGTGATATATACTTCGAGAAATTTCTCATCCAACTCAAGCTATTAAGAAAATACATGGTTAAAATGTAAAAAAAAAATGACAAAACCACGAAATTAAGGTATAACTCACAGCTTGTTCAAGTTGATCTTCAGCCTCCAAATTATAATCGGGAGAAGATACCTTCAATATAAATCCTTTGAGGTAATGATTAAATGCTTTTGTTTTATCCGATTGCATTTTCTCTATCCAATTCTAACATTCTTATTTCAAGCATTGCTAACTTTCGAAATACGTTTGTTATGGTTCACTTTTACGCGGGCGCATAAAAGCTACTAAGAGGTTGTTGGTGCTCTAATTGGATTTTTAGAATTTTAGAGCCACCTAATTTATTAAGGGAAATTAGGAAAATCACGTTAAAAGGGTTTATTCAAACAAGAAAACAAAAATCCTTTTGGACCAAAGTTCAATGTAAGAATTCTGATAATCCCCTAGGGAAGGTTTTACACACCCTAGTATTAAGGATCCGTAGAATACGGTTGACCTACGAGCTTCAATGTGTGTTTATTGTAATTATTTGCTAAAAAATGTTTAAGTTTCCGCAAAAATGTCATCTATTAATATCATAAATTTAAGAAAAAATTGGCAAAAAGTCCCCTCAGTAAAAGGGGGCTTTGGTTTTAAAAATCCACATAAGTGTTCAACTCACTTCATTTCCGGACTAAGACACACCCTGAATTTCTCCCGAATAGAGTCGCTATTATTTTAGTCCTAATGAAATGGGTTTAACACTTATGAGTTTTATTATACATATATAGCAAGTATAGAGTATATCTTCGATTTTTATACATATACAAGAAAAAACACAATTATTTAGCTTAAGTCCATTTTTTATATCATTGAAGCTCATATTGATCAGTCCATATTCCAAGTCCAAATCTATCTTATCTCAACCTTGGTCCAGGCAAATTTTCCCTCATTTTTTCGATCCAACAAGTACTGGGCCTAAGGCCCAAAACAGTTTTAGTTCTTGTCAAATTTCCACAAAGTCCATGATCGATTTCCTATTTCTGAATTTCATCCAAGTCATCCCAAGGCCATAAAATGTCCTTTACTATTCATGAAATGTGACCCTTAAAGTTTTTGTCCCAAATCAGTTCTTTAAGAAAGGGAGTCTGTTACTCTAGTTGCAAGTTTAAAGCCAAAAGCTTATTGCAAATCATTTGAAGAATTGTTTTAATTTATTTTTAAACATTGATCCAGTTTTGTGCTTAGCCAAAAAAATCCCATTTTTTATCATCTTACAACTGATCACATCTTTACTATTTTAGAGACAAAATCGAGTAAAAGTCTCATTTTTTCATGCCAAATTGAGAGTTAATCATGTTCAAAATGGTTTTTGGGTCGACTTTCCTAAAATACAAACGTTTTTTCCTAAGTTCTAACATTCATAGGGGTTTCAATAATATCAAGTGTCTTACAAGTACAATTACACAAAAAAATGAATATAAATGGAAAGTTTAGGCTGGTGGGCCTACCTAAGCCCACCAGTTAGCTATTTTCACCCATGGTTGGGCCATCAAATAATATTAGCTTCCCTTACACGGACTCGATTAAGAAAGGGGTTGGGCCAGAGGCCCAACAGGTTTAATGCAACGGTGGAACGAATGGCCCAAGTTGAATTCACATGGAACACCAAGGGATAAAGATTAGTATTCGTCTAAGTATTTGGACTAAGGGACAAATAATTCATACTTTAAATAAACTAAAGGCATATATGCAGATAGAAGCAGGCAGAAATATTAAGGAGGCCTTGGGCCTAAACGAGTTGGTGTAAACCAAGCCCAGAACATAATAAGCAATTTGAGACTATATGAATCCTATTGGACATATGAAGAGAAAAGCCCAACAACCATGTGTAGAGCAATCAGGCCCAAAAACAAAACAAAAACTTACACCAACCAATATTTATAAGGTTCATACAAGCGAGATACCCTTGTATACTAGTGTATCCGCCCCCATATGTCTGCATATATATGAACTGAATACATCTTGTATATCAGGATATATTTATGAAGAGAATTAACCATACAAAAGAAAAAAAACAGCAAGAAGACATGTTTAAGTTCACATTTTGATGTACATTTTAAGCTCAAACAAATAGTATTATAGGAAAAAGAGTGATACACAAGATGAATACCAAACAATATACATGATATACACAGGCCTTTGCTTATTTTTTAAACACTCACAGGGTGCCATAGAACATGACATCCTATGAGGGAACCCCAGCAACCTAGTATAGAAGGATTAGGCTGAGTTAGCTAGAAACTCCAAGCTTTCATCCTTCTTTCCATTGGTCCTAGGTAAGTCACACTCATAGTTATCCATACCCTAAGTGACGACCTCTTTCAACTTAGGTTCATACATTAGACTTCAAACTATACCTAATCCCATGTTTACACTCAGTTTTTGGCCTAGCAAGCACTTATAGAAGCAGATTCACAATGCTACAATCACAGATGAGGGGTAGTTCAACATAGGCATAAACAGACAGGGAATCAGACCCTTCAATCATGCTTGACCTTTCTCAATTCTGGGGTAATCATTTATGAGGCTAAGTAAGATATAGTTTCTTATAGTGAAGCATAACAACATCATAACTCTTGCAGATTCAAACAGGTATCCCATAAGGACATGCATTCAACTGATTCATGGAACCCTTTAAGTGAGGAAGCAAACAAGTTCAGACATGATCACATTGAGTTTATGAGTTTAGAAAACAAGAGACTCCAGTTTAGAGTGGAAGAAGGGAAAGGGGATACTGCATGATGACTTAGGGAACATACCACATATATGCATGCTTGACACTCAGTGAGACAGGGCCATATACAGGGAAAACAAAATAGGCAAACAGCATATTAGGTAGGGCATGACCACTTCACAGATATGGATTAGGCAGATAGATATAGGGACCTTAATACCTCATGACACAACATAGACTGAGACCATCAGACCACACAGAGAGGCAGTTTGACAAAACAAACATCATGGACACGGGCATAAGCAATAATGAGACAAGTAGAAGGTCATGTTAAAAAAGGCAGATCCAACTGACTAAGGTAAGACATACTAGTAACTTAACAAGGCAATTATTTTTAAACATGAATCTGTGACAACATAATTTTTCACTAAGGCATTAGATAGCATGGATTTCAACAGAAAAATAGATTACTTAGCTAACAGGGCTTGAGGGTTACTGTTGTTACATTTAAACATAACAAAGATTAATCCTTTAAGAAAGCATTAGCATCCATACAAGGTTTGGAACCAAAACATTCTCAGTAAACTCAGTGCATAATATCCTATGGTATTACTTCACATGCTTGGTCTAAATTAAACAAGCCCTAAACTAACAACACTACATAAAAACAGGACTGGAGTATTTCCTTAAATATATTTCAGACCTCCCAGACAAAACCATAACCTAAACAGGGCTATCATTCACTATGTGCATACCTAATTTTAGTAACAACATCATTAGCATACCAAGCAGCTCAGTTGATCAAGTCTAAATTCATGAAAGCATTTTGAAATCAAAACAGGACGCATATTGATCAAATGTAAACTAGTAGCATGATTTTAAGACTAACAGTACTAGCTTAATATAGGATGCTCATAAGCAAACACATATCTGGCCTAGAACTTGAATAATAGGCATGTTAATCACATAATTAGACTGAACTAAACATATATACTAAATACTAAGCATGAGCATTAAATCAGATACAAAAGTAGACTTTTATAACTAGTATAAACTACTAACCATCAAGCAACATGATCACTACACTAAACAGTCATAGAACTACAATAAAATATACCAAAAACTAGTTTATTTAAACTAAACTATACTACAGAAAAATAAACTCACATAGCCACAGTTTAAAGCATAAAAATGAACTACAAGGGAGAGGGAATTACCTTTCTTGAGTGCAACCACTTGTCGAGACTCGAACATGGAAGATCCTAATCTCTTTCACCTCAAACTCAGCCACAAAACCCAGACAAGAACACAGAAAAATACTTCAATTTTTTAAACTTAAATCAAACTATTAAACTTTTAAAGCAAAGTGCCTAAAACTTAAGTATTTCAAGTTTTTTTTATAAATATGCAGTGATGTTCGGTCTCCGTAAATGAGGGATTGAGGGTTCTTTATATACAACAACAACAACAACAACCCAGTGAAATCCCACATCGTGGGGTCTGGGGAGGGTAGAGTGTACGCAGACCTTACTCCTAGCAAGGTAGGACGGCTGTTTCCGAAAGACCCTCGGCTCAATATAGAACCCCAAAAATCCAAACCCTAGATTTTGAATCGGTGTGGGACAATCCTAGAAAAATGAGAATCAAGTCTCAACGGCTATGATTCAACAAACCTATAAACGAAGGGTCAGGTTCGACCTTTAACGGCTTGATCCAACTGGTTCCTTAATAGAACAAAAACCATTAAATAAATTCAGTGTATGACCGTTGAATACACAGAAAAAGCACAAAAAGAAGGAAGCTAATACCTTGTTTGATTGATTGAAGGTGGACAGAGACGTTGAGCATTAAATGCTTGCCTCAATAGGGTGTACAATCTCTGCAAAAGGGATTGTACACTGCAAGATTACCTTTTCCGGCAAACTTCGAAGAAAGAGACAACCCATGACCTGGCGGCGATTAGGGTTTTCCTCAAGAGGAAACCCTTTACACGAGGAGGTTTGTTTGGTTAGAAGAGAGGACAGGCTAGGGGTATTACCCCTTTAGAGGAAGATTTGGGCCGGGTCTCGGTTCCTTGGGCCTGGGCTCAGCCAACTTAATAGAAAAGGAGGGGTGGCCTTGTATATATGCATATATACACGATATACATATGTATACATATATAACTGTGTATATGTGCGTATACATACATACAAAGGACTTGACACTATTTAATCACGACCCTAATTTAAGTGCTTCAATTAATTTAAATCCCCTATTTATGGCCAAACATGATTAATTAACCAATTGCATCAAAATAATAAACATGGCTAATTGTGCAAATGGGATTAAGTTGCAAATACGGCCTTAATTGGTTTTAACCTATGAAATTGGTTATTTCAATTATGGCCATATTTGATCCAATTAACTAATTAAAGCTAATTTGCAACAATGACCTTAATTGATTTAAACCAATGAATTTGTCTTTTCAATTAGGGCAAGAATTAAACAATAATTGATTATTTCAATTGTAGCCACTGTTAGCCATATAGTAAACAATTTCATGGAATTAATCACAATTAAGCACTCAAATTCTAATAAATTGAATATGCAAAATTAAGAATTGAGGGGTTACATGATTAATTCATTTAATTAATCAAGTTCCTTGAATTAAACAGAATAAAATACTTGCTAATTGATTTCTTATAATTTAAACAATTTAAATAAATAGTTGATTAAATTTAGCAAATATATCATAATAGTAGAAAAACATGTAAATTGATTTCCAAATGATTTATAATATTATAGAAAATATTTTGCCAAATAAGAATGGTAAAATATTATCTAAATAATTTTATAAAATCATTTTTTACTTCTAAAAAATACATATTTCACTGCGTTTAATATCCAAGGACTCTAGGTAATTAAAATAAATTATGGGAGGTAAAAATTAGGTGTCAACAACGTCCTTTCTATGAAGTTAGGAAGTAACATATCTTTAACAAATATCAAATCCTAGAAGGATAACAAAACTAACCTCTGTAATGGCATATTCGAAGCAATCTTTATCTCTATTACGGTCCTCCCCTCCTAATTTAAGCAGCAATTACCACGAGTGATATATGCTTCGAGAAATTTCTTATCCAACTCAAGCTATTAAGAAAATACATGGTTAAAATAAAATAAAAAATGACTAAACCACGAAATTAAGGTATAACTCACAGCTGGTTCAAGTTGATGTCAACCTTCGAATTATAATCAGGAGAAGATACCACCAATAGAAATCCTTTGAGGTAATGATAAAATGCTTTTGTTTTATCCGATTGCATTTTCTCTATCCAATTTAAAATATGATATTATTTACACATATATAAATTGAACATTATTTTCTTAAATACACATTAATCGGACGTCATTTTAAATGTAACGACCCATTCGGTCATTATTGCACATTTGACTATTTTACGCTCGTTGACCCGTCCCCGAGCCTTATTAGTACCATTTTGACCCGCAAGGATAGGTGGCATGGTTATCGAGGTCATCGGGCAAGTTTTAGTATGACTTTTGGAAACTGAGCTTTTAAGCGAAAATCGTTTGACTCAAAGTTGACTTTGGGTAAACGGATTTGTTATTTGGAATTCCGTCGATTCCAAGAGGTCTGGATAGTCATTTATAACTTGGTGGCAGGTTTGGTTCAGTTTCCAATGCACTAAGTAGCGTTTTGGGACTTGGGTTGAAAAGTTGGTTTTAGGCTGTTGACGGTGGACTCATTAAAATAGACCTCCGTTTGAAAATCCGAGGCTACGGGTGAGTCCGTAGCGCGTTTTTATGTATGTTGGCATATTTGTTTTGTATGTGTGAGGCCTCAGGTGATAGTCCGATTTTGGGTTGAAGTTAGTCAAAAGCCAGATTTTTCCGGTACCTGGTGTAGGCGCCATAGCGGCACTAGGGGCGCCGTGGTGGTCCCGCCACAACGCAGGGATCGACGGCTGTAGCGGCTTTTTGTTGTTGGTGATAGACCGCTGTAGCGGTATCTCCGCCGCCATAGCGGCCTTTTGATATTTAGTTGAGGCCGCCGTAGCGTACCTTAATGCGCAGCGCATGCGCCATAGCGGCCCTGTGAACAACCGTAGCCGTTGACCGACAGATTTTTCTCTACTTCCTAAGTCAAAAACCCAAAACACTTATCACTTCATTTCTTTAGCATCTTGGGGAGAATTTGAGAGCTTTTGACCCGATTCTTCATAGAGGTAAGATCCTTGGCCTTAGAATTCTTTACTTTCCCTTCCTAATCATTAATCCATGCTAGAATCAAAGAGGAAAGAAAAGTGGGTTTTCATGAGAAATTCTTAAAATAGGTCTAGACCTTCTAAGTGGAAATTGTTGATGAAATTGTCTAGTATAACCATAGATTCTGACTTATTCATTGTTGCTAAGCTTATATCCTTCATTATTAGGGTTAATTTATGAACTAAAGAGTTAGGGTTTATACCTAAATTTGGGGGTTTCACTTTAAATTCGAATTTAGCTTAATCTTGAGTTAGTCTGGCAAGTTATTAGTGGGTTTTGATCATCTAGACTTGAATTGCATATTCCACCTTAGAATTTCCTATTTTACCCTTGTGGGCCCGTTTCTCCAACTTCCATAGGTTGGATTTGACCTTATTTAGAAGCTTAGCAATATGGGTATTGTTCTTCATGGTTTCTAATCTAGATTACGTTTATAACTAGACATTGAGTATTTGGAGATGCTATGAAAGGGCAAGGCGAAGGTGTGGTTGTTCGTGGCTCTTGTTCGTCTTCCAGGTAGGTTACGGCTTACCTTATGGTTAGACTTCGGTTAGTAAATCATATATAGAGTTAGTGATTGCTGGAGACAGCATGTTAAGCCTTCGAGTATGGAGTTGGCATGGAATTCTATTAGGTTGGTTGCTGTTAATCGTGGCTTTTGCCTTATTGTTGATGATTATGGTTTGTCGCCTTGTTATGTTCTATTTGGTTTGTAGCCTTATGTGTTCGGGCTTGTGGCTTGTTAGTAACACACTTTTAGATCTGAACAATTTCTGGATTTTGCAAGAATCAAATCTTCACTTTAGCAAGATGTTTGAATATGTAGAGAAAGAATGAAGATGACAGCCCATAAAGCAACTCCGTTGCTGTATGCTGCTCTGTTGTACTGCTACAATGGTAGCAACTTTACAGCTGTAGAGTTGATTATACGACAATTCACGAGACCTGGTCTTTCTATCATCGTAACTAGTTCCTCGAGTAGTTTTGTCAAGTCATCAAAACACCAAAACACAAGGTAGCATGACTTATCATGTTGTTTACGGACTGTTTGTACTAATTTATTGTACTTCATTGAACTTTTTGAATTTCCAATTTTGTCCATGTGTTTTTAAGATAGAAAACTTTTTCAACCACATGGAATTAGAATTACGTGGTTTATGTCAAAAGATAAACAAGCATGGCACTTTTATTCATATTTTTCAAATATTGTCAAGATGATAATTGGAGTTCAAAAGCAAAGGTATGATCAGGTAAACAATAAAACTAGACAAATGAAGAGAAAGTTACCAAATCTATATATAATATAAAGCTAGACATAGATAAGGTGATGTGACACCTCTCTATGGCTAGCAATCATATTTATCTTTTATCTCCTTTTTTTGACTTTTTTCCCTATTTTTCCCTTATTTTCTAATTAAAAAATTAACAATATTCACCTAATTACTGAGTTTCATTAAGATCGGTAAGCCATATTAATTTATTTTGTATAAGTTAGTAATATATGCACGTTCCTACCGTAACAGCCATATTAATTTATTTCGTGTAGTTACTAACATATGCACGTTCCTTTGTAACAGCTTTTCTCCACTCTTGATGAGTAATCACGCACTTATTTTTCATTTTTATTATACCCACGTTCCTTGCCTTAAATCTCATTACTTCGATCATTGATAACGCAATATAAGTGTATAAGTAGCTTGTGTCAAACCTATAAATATTATACTATTCAGTAGCATTTTATTCATGCACACATCCTCCACTTTAAAATCAATATCGTTATGACTTTAGATTTCTGTCTCACCTATTTTTCTTGAGGGTATGTCCTTTGAAGGATTAGCAAGAAGATACGACAAGAACTCTATGCAGAGAATTCAGCTTTGTTTCCAGGAAGCCCGCCTTCGCA